>NW_006921613.1:15504043-15565035 GCF_000298275.1 Orycteropus afer afer | reverse complement strand
TGGGTTCAATTCCAGACCTGAAGGGCAGCTAGGGGCCATAGTCTCAGTGGTTACACCAGGCTCCATTGGACCAGCAAACCTGGTCCCCACCTTCCAAAAAGAGAACTTTAAAATAAAAATATATATATTTAACTAAATGCGTATGAAACAAAGTATGTCTGCTTCTTTATTTGTTAAATTTTTAATTTTGATTTAAAGCAATTCATAGGTTAGACTCTCTTACTGTGGAGCATTTGGTTATGCCTGATTAGGGTTGAGAAATCATAGACAATTAAGTGATCCACAGATGAGTAGTTTCTAAGGAACAGTATATGTATATTGGGAGCTATAGGCACTGTGGGTAAAACATTTTTCAGAAGGTCAGTAGTTCAAACCCACCAGCTGCTCTTTGGGAGGAAGATGAGGCAATCTCCTTCCTTAAAGATATACAGCCTTGGAAGCCCTATGGGGGTCACTATGAGTTAGAATTAACTTGATGGCAGTGGGTTTCTTTTGGTTATAAGCACATTTTTAGATGTTTGATCTGATGTAGGGAGAGGGGACCTCCCAAAAGTTAGATTGTTCAGGACCTACCAAGGTTTTCAGATGGCCTGACCACATATCACCTCAGGGAGGCAATGGTCTAGGGCCCCTGGCTAGAGTCTTGGAGAACAGAGATGATGCCTGACATTGGTATCCATGGTCTCTGTCACTGCTTCCCTGCTCCTTGCATTTCAGAAATGCCAGCTGCCACTTCCAGGGAATCATCAATCAGAACTCAAGCATCTCCAGAGCTCTCCGGGTCTGCAACAGCTACTGGAGCCGAGAGGTCAGGGCTGGGTGTGTGTATGTGTGTGTGTGAGAGAGAAAGAGAGAGTGGGAGAGTGTGTGTTAGTATCTGACCTGGGGTGGCAGAGGCAGCTCTAGGGGATCTCAGCCATTTCTCCTACCAGTGTCCAAGATGATGAGGTCAAAAGTCAGGGATGGGTGAGAGACCAGTGGGGCCTGTGCAGGTGTGGTTCTACATTCGTTTCTGCCTAGACACTTCGTCTCAGTTGATAGCTCTAGGACCCCTGTTGGCCTCTGAGTAATCCAGCCATCCCAGCTCCCCCAGGGAAATGTGCTAATTCCACATACCTAGGGCAGCATGTGAATGTGTGTGTGTGTGTGTATGTGTAATTCTGAGAGATTACCAGGGGTAGTCTGTCCATTTAAACCAGGCCAGTATAGGTGAAGGGCCTTGACCATTAATTTAAAACAAAATCAGACACTTTGTTCTCGTGTAGTGTGTTTATAAGATGAAAGAGGGAGAGGGAGGGAAAGGGAGAACAAAGCATAGAATCAGAGTCATGGAGCTGAACGGAAAGAGACCTTAGCATTCTTTCAGTCTGTCCCCCAACCCCTTTAAAAAAAATAAAATGCTGGAGATTCAGAGAGATCTTGACTTACCCAAAGTCACACAGTTGGTTAGTGACAGAGCTAGGACCAAGACTTAGATCTTCTAGTGCCTTTGCTGTAACATGTCCTAAGATAGAAGTAAAGTTTTGGGGTCATTTTTTGGGGTCATTGCCTACAGAAACCTGTCTCCCTGCTGCATGGGCTTTGAATAGGGCCATCATTCACTCGGAGCGGGAGATCAACCTGGTTAGGAGGATGGCCCACCGATCTGGGAGCAGACAGCAGACCTGGACAGGCTCAGGCATGGGCAAAGAGATGGAGGGAGCCAGGCTGCCCAGTCTGTGGCTCCATCAGTCACACCCCTCTCCCTCTCCCTCTCTACACTCCCAAAGCATCCAAATCTACAAACTGCTGAAGATGTGGATGCACTGCTGCTGGGCATGGCCTCCCAGATCGCTGAACGAGAGGACCATGTGGTGGTTGAGGACCTCCAAGGTGAGACTGAGGCTGTCTTTGCAAGCTGTGAACCCCTGAACTTTGGGAGGAGGTTTGGCTAGAGCCCCAGAGCAGGCAGGGGCGATGTCCAAGGCTGGAAACCTTCACTGCATGTGCCACTGAGAGAGCTTTTGACCCACTGACCATGGCTCTGGTTCTCCTGGGGCTGTTTGGAGCCTGGGGCCTGGACTGGAAGTCTCTGGGGGTGGCCTTGAGTTCTCTCAGACTCTCTGGTGTCTCATCCACAGATTTCTGGCCTGGGCCACTGAAGTATTCCCGCACAGACTACTTGGCCAGCTGTCTGCTGCGGGGCCGGGATCTGGGACTGCCCTCTTACACCAAAGCCAGAGCAGCGTTGGGCCTGCCTTCTGTTACCCGCTGGCAGGACATCAACCCTGCACTCTCCCAGAGTGATGGCACTGTGAGGAGGGGTCAGGACCCAAAGGGCAGGGTGGGAAGGCCAGGGCACACCAGCCCAAGACATAGAGGATGGGCATGAAACATGGGCACCTGAGACAAGCACCTGGTGAGAGGGGCAGGGATCACTAAGGTCACTTTCCCCAACATCCAGACTAGAGTTTGCTAGATGGGCACACCAGGGTAGAGTTTACTAGAGCAGCAGGATTTGGCTTTGGACTCTGTGTGCTCAGATTCAGCAAATATTCATTGAGCATGTATTGTACACCAGGTATTTAATAGGCATTATCTCATTTACTCTTTCCAACAATGCCTTGCATGAGTATAGAAGGTCCTTGACTTTGGAACAAGCTCTGCTTACTTTCATGCAGTGACATTCCAGGTGCCTTTGGGGAGTCAGCTGTCACACTCTGAGCTATCATCCAGGAGTGGCCTGCCCGGTATCAGACCAGCTTCAGCTGCCTTACCATCTTGGCACCAGTGTTTCTACAATTATGTGCCTGTTTTTTTTGCATCTCACCCTTACTATTTTATAAAACTGTTATGAAATGGAGAACTGAGAAGGCTCATACAGGAGTGATAAGTGCATGGGACTCAAAAACTTTATAAAGTCCATACATCAGTAAGAACCATAAGACACAGCAAGGATAGCAAATCTTTAGCTTCAATGGGGCCTCACTGGAGTTAAGCTGGTCAACTACTTCCTAAATTATGAAGAAGAAAAACTAAAGATCAGGTAGAAAATGCTGAGACTGTATTGTTGAAGACTACTTCTAGAAGACAATGTATAATTGGGAATTTTATTTAGCTCTGAAAAATAGACACCTCTCATAACACATCATTCTACCAGTCAATTTTTGTACTTTCTGATTTTGCCCTATCAACTTTCTCACATTTTCAAGAATAAGTTATGTACAAACAAGATAAAAATAATAAGTTTTATACAAAAGTAGGGGACTGGCTGCCTCTTTTATTTCAACTTGTAAAATAGGCAGTAGCTGAATCTGTGAGAGGCTGCCCATAAATGAATTAACTTATGTAAAGCTCTCAGAGTGATGTCTGAGTCATTATAAGTACTATATATGTGTAAGTTATCATTACTGTTATTATTATTATTATCCCTGAGGCTAATTCCTGGGAGTTACTTCTTTGCCCCAGGGCTGGTACCCTGTCCTTTTACTCACTCCCGCCCCTTTGTAGTCCCAGGTGCTGGAAGCCACAGCTGCCTTGTACAACCAGGACCTGTCCCGGCTGGAGCTGCTCCCTGGGGGGCTTCTGGAGAGCCATGGAGACCCAGGACCCCTCTTCAAAGCCATTGTCCTTGACCAGTTTGTGCGATTACGGGATGGTGACCGCTATTGGTTTGAGAACACAAGGAATGGGTAAGGCCTGCCTGAGCTCACATCTCAAATTCCACCCCAGTCTGGGCCCTAGACCCTCTCTCTGGCCCCACACAGCTCCCATGGATTCTTGATTCCCAGTTTGCCACACAATACCCTCCCCAGTCCCTCTGGGTCTCTTTCTTTTTCTGGGTTCCTGGGCCGAGGAGTCGGCATTTCTCTCCCACCACAGTAACTCCACACCTTCCTCACCCCCAGGCTGTTCTCTGAGGAAGAGATTGCAGAGATCAGAAATACTTCCCTACGGGATGTTCTGGTGGCCATCACAAATATGAAGCCCAGTGCAGTGCAGCCCAATGTTTTCGTCTGGCATGCGGGTAAGTGACCAGGAAGTAGCTGGAGGAGTACTGGGTCTGGAGCCTAGTCCCTCCTCAGCTGTGCCTTGGCTCAGTGTGGCTGGACAGTAGTCTCCAAAGGGGAAGTGAGCCATGATTCTGCCCTTGGGAAATTTGATTCTGGGTTCCAGGCTACTACGTCCAGCTGTGTAGGTTCCCCTCTGACAATTTCAGGGGACATCAGAAGCAATGACCTTACTACCTCCAGCTCTGCTGGACCACAGAGATGCCTGAGTGAGAGTGAGAATTAGAAAGAACTCGTATTCAGGCTGGGATGGGGTTGGGGGGTGTGTAACACTAGAAGGGCTAACTGCAGTGACAATATCCTGATGCCAGGCAGTGATAAGGGATGGGCTGTGTGTATGTATGAGGGAGAGACAGAGATTGAGGTTCATTTTTCACCCTGCTTGTTATCCAGGAAGGTAAATACCACATTCTTTATACAATGGCAGGAGTAAGCAGCCCCTTCCTGTCTTCTACCCAGAGCCCCTCCTTTTTGCCACCCTCACCTGCTCAGTGGTCCTGTGCCAGAGCTTGTGGCACCAGAACCCTGACTTCCTCTGCCTTCCCAGGAGACCCCTGCCCACAGCCAAGACAGCTCAGCACTGAAGGTCTGCCAGCCTGTGTCCCCCATGTCGTTCGGGACTATTTTGAGGGCAGCGGCTTTGGCTTTGGAGTCACCATTGGGACCCTCTGCTGCTTCCCACTGGGTAAAAATGATGGGCAGGTTGGAGCTGGGAGAGAGGTTGGAAGCGGGAGTGGGCATTCCATCTATGACAACAAACCGTGGAGTGCTGACCCTCTGGGCAGAAATGTCAAAAGAGAAGGGGTTGCAAGAAATTTCTGACATGCAGATAAGTCATCTCTGGGGAGAATTGCCTTCCTCCTCTCCTGAGATCCCTCCAGAGCCTGGTTTGGTCAGGAGCCATGGAGGGTCCACAACCCAAAGCTGATTGTAGGATCTTAGACCTATGGGTTTATCAGAGGCAAACTGTTGCTTTAGAACCAGGGCTGTGGCAAAAGTCTGGTGCAAGGGCTTAGACATAGCCTTTGGCATAGCTGTGTGTAGGTCAACCAGTAGCCTGGCACGGTGAGTCCAGGATTCTGGACTTAGTCTCTGGCTAGGATGGATCCTGAGTGGTGGAAGCAGAGGAGGCTGGCAAGGCATCTTAGATGCTATCCAAAAGTCTTTCTAAGATGCAAAGCATCTCCCCACAAAGAGCTTCACAATTTGAGACAACTGATGGAGCAGACTCAGAAAGAGGGGCAGCAGGGGGTCTTGGCAAGGAAAATTGCTGGGAAAGGGTCTCTCCCCCAGACCCTTGCCATCCCCTGAGCATCCTCCTGCACCCACACCTACCTTCCCAGTCAGCCTGCTCAGTGCCTGGATTGTTGCCCGGCTCCGGAGGAGAAGTTTCAAGAGGCTCCAGGGCCAGGACCGCCAGAGCATCATGTCTGAGAAGCTCACAGAGGGTGTGGAAGGTAGGCCCCGGACTAGCCAGGGTGATAATGGGGAAGACACATCTCAGGAAAGCCGCCCACCTCCACTCCAGCAGCCTCAGAGTTCCCACTTCTGGAAATATAGGGAAGGGCAGGGCAAGTGGAAAATGCCACAGTGGCATTAGATAGAAGTTCCACCTGCCTACATTTGACAGGGTTACTATGACTCCCAAATCCCTGAGAACCTCTGCTTTGTGGCATTAGATACTGGAATTTCAGGCAAAAGGAAAGTAATAATGAAGGTCTAGAATCAGACTGACTTGGGGTTGGAATCAGACTGACCACTATGGGTTATGGGATGTAAGGCAGATGTTGCAATATCCCTAAACCTAATTTTTCTTATCTGTAAAATAATAATAGCTCCTCCTTCATAGCTTTATTAAGTTTAAATAAGACAGTCCACGATATACTATACCATGATATAGTATTGGTATTCATAAGCACTCAGAAAATGGAAGATATTAGTCTTCTCATGGGCTAGTGGCACAGCAGGACTGTCAGGGAGCAGGGGGGTGACCCTCAGTAGCCAAGAAACAGACAGCTGCTGAAGGCCTTGATCTGACTCCAGCTTTGAGCTGGCCTTCTCCTTACCCCTGTGCCTCTGGGGCCAGTAGGCCCTAGCTGACTCATTCCATCCCTCCCCAGCGCTGGAGTGGCAGGGCCGCAAAGAGCCCTGTCGGCCCGTGCTCGTGCACCTGCAGCCAGGCCAGATCCGCGTGGTGGATGGCAGGCTCTCCGTGCTCCGCATAGTTCAGCTGCGGCCCCCACAGCAAGTCAATCTCATCCTGTCCAGCAACCGTGGACGTCGTACTCTGCTGCTTAAGATCCCCAAGGAATATGACCTGGTAGGGCCCAGCTCCTTGTCAGCCAGGTGCGGGGAAGGAACACTGGGTTAGCAAGCAGGGTTTCTGGTTTTTACTTCCTGGCTGTAGTACCTGACAGCCTGATAAACCTGACCATGTCTGTTCTGCTCTGGGCCTGGTAGATGACATGGTCTCTACAGTCCCTTCTCTCTTGCAAGCATAGTCTGCCTCCTCCCTTTCTAAGAACTTCCTGGCTAGTCCTAGCTTGTTGTTGTTGTTGTTATGTGCCATCGAGTCGGACCCGACTCATAGTGACCACTCTTTGGGTTTCTGAGCCTGAATCACTACGGAAATAGATTGCCCAACCTTCCTTCTGAGGAGTGGCTGGTGGGTTTGAACCTCCAGCCTTCTGGTTAGCAGTCAAGTGCCTTAGGCACTGTGCTACCAGAGTCCTTAAAAGAAGCTAGACCTTTTTCCCTGTCCTCTTGTTTCAGGACCTAATGAATTTTTAGGGATGGGGTGGGGTGGGAGGTGAGCTAAATCAGGTTCTGTCCTGCCTGATTCACATTTCCCTCCATCTCCTAGCTTCCTTGCCATCCCCTCCCTTTTCTAGTACAGAATAGAGAGTAAAGGATGGCTTCGTACATGTGCCTTTGATTACTAACTCTGAACCTACAAGCAAGCCACTTAGCCCCACTGAGCCAATTTCCTTTTCTGTAAAAAGAGATAACGGTATCTCTTTCATAAGGTCGCTCTTTCCAGTGACCCCCCCCCGACGTAATCCATGTCAAGTGCCTGGCCTCGAGAGGCCTTGATAAATGGTTGCTGTCCCTGCTGCTGCCCCCATAGGTGCTGCTGTTTAACCTGGAGGAAGAGCGGCAGGCACTGGTGGGGAACCTTCGGGCAGCTCTGAAAGAGAGTGGGCTGAGCTTCCAGGAGTGGGAGCTGCGGGAGCAGGAGCTGATGAGGGCAGCTGTGACGCGGGAGCAGCGGAGCCACCTGCTGGAGACCTTTTTCAGGCACCTGTTCTCCCAGGTGTGAACATGGAGTGAGACCTGCCTTGTGTGTCTACCTGTGATGATGTCCTTTCCTGCATGAGGCATGGGCTGACTCCAGGAGATGTCAGAAACACTGAGTTCTAGGCCAGGAATCAATTTCACTGCAATTTTGGGCAAGTCACCTAATCTTTCTGTCTGGAAATGCTCCTGCTCCTCCTTCCTCAGCTATGAGACTCTAGGGAGGTGATGCTCAAAAAGGGGTTTGTGTCACTTTTCTCTCTCCTCTGAGCTGCCCCGGCTTTCTGGAGTCCATGTCTGGCATGGAAATAAAGGCAGCTTGGCAGCAGCACAATGAAATAAAAAGAGCCTGGGAGATACAAGACAAATACATCATGATCCTCCCACCAAAAGAGTTTATTATCCCACTGGGAAGGTGGAACATACATAGAATAAATGACAAAGAATGAGGCTTCAAAAGTGGTCCAGGAAAAAAGTGGCCTAAGAGATCCAAAGTGGTAATGAGCCTTCAGGCTGATGTAGGATCATGGTGGAGGGAGATTTGGCAAGGCCTCAAAGGCTGTAAAAGTTTTGGTTCAGAGGGGAAAACAAAGGAGCAGAAGTGCCCATGGAAGGTCAAAAAACGAATACTTGAGGAGAAAGAACAGGATTGGCTGACTGGGCTTGGGAGAAGTTCATGAGGTGTTGTTAGTTGCTATCAAGTCAGCTCCAACCTATAGTGACCTCATGTATAACAGATCAAAACATTGCCTAGGCTTGTGCCATCATCGTGATCATTGATATATTTGAGTCCATTCTTGTCGCTATTGTGTCAATCCATCTCATTGAAGGTTTCCCTCATTTTAGCTGACCAAACGTGACTTTACCAAACATGATGTCCTTTTCTAGCAGTTGAATTCATGAGGGGAAAGCTACTGTTTAATGAGCACTTACTATGTGCCAGGCATATGTCTTATGCCATTTAATCTTTAAACAAGTTGAACTTGACCAGAAGGCCAGAGAGTGACCTGAGGAAGTTCAGAGTAGGTGCGTTAGCAGCATCTTTGAAGACTTTCATTAGCAGCCCTCAGCCAGTGGCTCATTATAGGGTCTGGACAGAACCTGGGAACCTCCTCATTTCAGGATGCATCAGGAATATGGGCATTCCTACTATATCCTGGAGTGGCTGCCAGTCCCTTATGTCTCTGCACAGTGCTTCCAACTTTTCAAAACATTTTCTGCACAGCTTCTCTTGTTGTGCCTCAACAGTAACCCTGTGAGATAAGTAGGGCAGGTGAAGAAATGAATCTCAGACAATTGAAGAGACTTGCATGAGGTCACACAGTGAACAGGTGGCAAAGTTGGGACATGAACTTGAATCTCTTGCCTCTGGCCCCAGGCTCTTTCCACTAAAGCACCAAGGTCGCTTGGACTACTCAGACTTGGACTGGGGGGTGGGGGGAGCAGCTGACACAGGAAAGACAGACACTGCAGCCTACAGCCTGCCTGCTTCCCTCACCATCTGTTCTCCTTATGCCAGGCAGCCCCTAGGTAGGCTAGAGATAGCCTGTGATGAGAATTTCCCTTTCCCAAGTCCAGCTTTTCCTCCACCCAGCTGAGACCTTGTCTTAGTCAGAACTCTTGGATGCAAGTAACGGAAGCCCACTCAAAAGGGGATTGACTCTGAGTATGGAGGATGTCTCAGGAAATCCAAAGAGAGGAGTTGAGGACTGGTCTCCAAAGGGACCAGGAAAGCGACAGCTGACAGCAAACAAGGCCATTGCTCCCTTAGGCTGCCTCTGCTTTCTCTGTGTTCTGCTTCATTCCATCTCTGTTTCTGAGCACTTAAGAGGGTGCTCCACAACTTCTGAGTTTTCTTGTGCTCAAGTAGAGACAGCAGACCGGCTGAGGTCTCTTAGTGTGAATTCTATAATACTCTGAATTCCCTGAATTACAAATATCCAGTTTGGGTTAAGGGTGCATCCCCATTCCAGTCGGCTAAGGCAGGAGGCCAGGACTCTAAACACAGCACCAGGGACCCACCCACAGGATTGATGGGGTGGTGTTTAGGGGCTGGGATGCTGTGCAGACACCCCAAAAGGTAGCTCTTAGAAGCCTCAATTGGCCTTCAAGTCAACAAAGCCTTATCTTATCTTCTTCTCTCTCTCTCCCTCTGCCACTGTCCAAGTGTAGGTGCTGGACATTAACCAAGCAGATGCAGGGACCCTGCCCCTGGACTCCTCACAGAAGGTTCGAGAAGCTCTGATGTGTGAGCTGAGCAGGGCCGAGTTTGCGGAGTCTCTGGGCCTCAAGCCCCAGGACATGTTTGTGGAGTCCATGTTCTCTCTGGCCGACAAGGATGGCAATGGCTACTTGTCCTTCCGGGAGTTTCTGGACATCCTGGTGGTCTTCATGAAAGGTGAGGGTGGAGAGAGTGATTAGCCAGGGAAGAGAGAATGGACAGGGACTTGGAACTGAGGCTGGAATGTGGCTGATTTGTTGGAGATGGGGAAACAGTGGGGGCAGTTCTCTAGCCATGGCAGACATCTGGGAGCATCCAGGTAAGGGCCAGGAAGGAAAATGACCCCTGCTGTGTACAACATTGGGTCATACTGGTGTGAGGCTCCTTCTGACCAGTCTAGGGGTTCAGGCAGGTGGGCTGGGGCTGTCTTCAAGGGTTCCTCCTTCTCCCAGGTTCCCCTGAGGAGAAGTCTCGCCTTATGTTCCGCATGTATGACTTTGACGGGAATGGTCTTATTTCTAAGGATGAGTTTATCAGGATGCTAAGGTTGGTTCTATGAGGCAGCCAGTAAAGTGGGCCAATGCAGGGGCTGCTGGGGAAAAGAGGTGGGACATGAAGGAGGGAGCAAAGGGCTAAAGACCAGGGTCGTCCTCCTTACCCAGAAACTTATAGCTAGTAGAGGGCTTGGAGTTCAGCCAGTCTGGGACCCTCCATGTGGCCTCTGAAGGCCTGGTGGTTTGGTCATTCTGGGATCTAGGCCCCTCCTCAGGGCCTGATGGTTCCCCTCTTCCGTAACTCCAGGTCCTTCATCGAGATATCTAATAACTGCCTGACCAAGGCCCAGCTGGCTGAGGTGGTGGAGTCCATGTTCCGGGAGTCAGGCTTCCAGGACAAGGAGGAGCTGACCTGGGAGGACTTCCACTTCATGCTGAGAGACCATAACAGTGAGCTCCGCTTCACACAGCTCTGCGTCAAAGGTGAGGTGACCTGGTGGGTAAGGCTGACTTATCCATTCAGCACAGAAAGCACAATGCCTAGGGCCCACATTCTTTTAGTAGATCATAAAAGCACTTAATTTATTTGAAAATCAGAAGAAAACGTGTCCAGTGTATGTGTGTGGTGGTGGTGGTGGTGGTGGGGTGTTCTTGTTTTGTTTGCCATCACATCCCCTGACACAGAGTTTAGTCAATGTTTGCTGAGTGCATGAAGAAGGCCTACTTCTTTGTCCCTCCTCCTACTTCCAGTCCAACCTGTGTCTGACTCAGGTGGGTGGGAGCTGGAGTTGGTGAGGAGTACTGAGGTAGCAAGCAGGGGGTTTGTCTCTGGCCTGCTCTGAGCTATTATGGTGTCTTCTCAGTTTATGATTCTCACTGAGACATGCTGAGACCAAACCCAGCCCCTCCCAGAATAATGAGAACTTGAGGGGGCTGAGCAGTCTCCATGGAGGAGGGGGTGATGAGTTAAGACCCAGATGTACTTCTGGTCGGGGGGTGAGGGAGAATTGGTAGAAAGGAGACCCAGCACTCCTGATTCTGCAGCTTTTCACCTTTCCCAGGCAGCCAGGGCAGTGGGCCACCTGGGTCTGAGAGCAGACACAGGGGCCTGGAAGTGAGCCCAGGCTACAGAGTCCCTGGAACGTACAGCCCCTGCCTGAGGTGAAGGGTAGGACTAGGCTTGGGGAAGGAGGATTAAGTAGTCAGTTAGCACTGAGTATTGCTTTGTTTGCTTTTGATGAATGTTGTGATTTGTTGTTTCCTCCAAGTTTTATTTTGAAAGGGGCAAGACTAGTACAACCAACATGCCTATTCCCTTCACCTAGATTTGCTAGTTGTTACCACATTTCCTGTTTGCTAAACCATTTGAGAACTCATGTAGACATCAAGAGAGCTCTGGTGGTGTAGTGACTAAGGCATTTGACTGCCAACAGAAGGCTGGCAGTTCAAACTCACCAGCCACTCCTCAGAAGAAAGGTTGGGCAATCTACTTCCATAGTGGTACCACCTTGGAAACCCAAGGTGGGGTTGCCGTGAGTCGGATCCAACTCAACAGCAGTGAGTTTTTTTTGTTTTTATAGACATCAATAAGGAGCTCTGGTGGCGCAGTGCCTAAGGCATTTGCTAACCAGCAGGCTGGCCATTCAATTCCACCAGCCACTCTGTGGAAGGAAGACTGGGCAATCTACTTCCATAAAGATTTACCACCTTGGAAACCCAATGGGGGTCACTATGAGTCAGACTGACTTGATGGCAGTGGGTTTGGTATAGACATCTGTATTTTGCTATAAACACTCTGGTTTCATTAAGTGAACCTTAATCATTTTTGGCCTCTGGGCTACAAACAAGGTAATCTTAGGGTTGGTTTAGCCCTTGGAAGTGAGCTGGAGATTCCCAGGCCTTCTGTGAGAACCTGGATTTACGACTCGGTCCTGCCCTGCCCCTCAGCCCTCAGCCCAGACAAGGAACAATGGGTCAGCTCCTCTTTTTTCCCAAACATTTTATTATGAACATTTTCAAACACAGAAAAGTTGAAAGAATTTTATAGTGATTCCCCATATACCCACCACCTAGATTTAACTCTGAGGAGCTCTGGTGGCATAGTGCCTAAGCCATTTGACTGCTAAACAGAAGGCTGGCGGTATGAGTCAGATACGACTCGATAGCAATGAGTTTGGTTTTTGGTTTGGAGATTTAATTCCTGGGAGATTTTAAACTGGGGGGCTTTTCTGACAAGGTGGGCTTAGCAAGCAGGTTACATAAAACTCCTGAACACTATACCATAAGTCTGATACCAGGAGTGGGACTGAAGGTAGACACACATTTAGGGAAGACTGCCTGGCCAACTTTGTTTCAGGCCTTCTCTCTGCCCACTCTGACAGGGTCCAGCTCCCATTGAGGCAAGTGCTCCAAGTACCCATTGGAGCCTGAGTATCCAACGGCAGGGCCTTCACTGGTCAGGGACACTCTGAAGTATATGAACATGGGGAGAGGGCTCTATGTATTTAAGCCAAACCGTTCTGGGCTTTGGGTTTTGATCTGCTCCTGAGCCCAGCTCTGCATTGCAGGAGTGGAAGTGCCTGAAGTCATCAAAGACCTCTGCCGGCGAGCCTCCTACATCAGCCAGGAGAAGATCTGGTGAGTCCTCAGCTGGAAAGGCTCCACCCTCTGGAGCTCAGAGGCAGAGGGTGGGATTGGAGAGTTGTTCTTTCTTTCCCCAGAGTGATTGGGCCAGGGCTACCACTAGCCTATGCATTACCTTTGTGCAAATTAGAAAACGGTGCCTCTTACTATAGATGCATGCAACCCTGCACCAGGGCATGTGACTGAATGAGCATAGGGCTGGCTGGATTTCAACGTTCACCTGCTGCCTGGGCCAGATGCCCATGTAAAGGGCGCAGTCATATGCGGTGGCTTTGGCCTGGACCCCAGGACCTGACTCACTTCTTCGCTGGGTCTCTCTGGGAATGCCTGCTGTCCCATGGCTGAGTGATCAGACCCTTCCTTGACAGTGTGGGTCTGGAGGTAGACCAGGAGCAGCGGGCAACCAAGTGGTTAGGTGGTCAAAGTCCTGTCTCCTGTCATTTCTGCCCTAGTCCTTCTCCCAGAATGAGTGCCCGCTGTTCCCGCAACAATCTTCAGGCTGAGCTGTCAGCACAGAGACAGAGACTGCAGTGCCCCATGGACACAGACCCTCCCCAGGAGATTCGACGGAGGTTTGGCAAGAAGTAGGTCTGTTCCTTCCCTTAACTCCATGCAGTTCATCCCATCCCTTGAGCAAACATACATAGATTACTTTGTGCCAGGCACTGTGCTAAGCACTGGGAGTGCAGGCAGAATGTATAGCCCCTATCCAAGAATATTGCTGTCTGGTGAGATAGTCTGGTACATTGCTAATTAGTGTCCCACTGATAGATGTTATAATGGAGGTAAGCTCAAGGGACATTGGAACTCTGAGGAAGAGCTCACTTCTGCCTGGGAGGTCAGGGAAGTCTTCCTGGAGGAAGGATCTTTTGAGTTTCCAGGAAAGCCTGATGGGGATTGGGAGCTATAGACCTAGGAAGGGAGAGGACTGTTCAGAGTGTGAATGGCCACTGGTCTACAGGAAGCACATCCCCTGGGATGAGTTGACTAAGTGACTACTTGGGGAAACCTTGCTGGCTAACAGCCTACCTGCAGAGAGGTCTGAACCCTACTTGGCGTGACTCTCTCAGCGCCCCTTCTTCCGCGCAGCCTCTTACTGCTGGCCGGCTCCTCCTCTAGGGAATAAGGCTCCACTGGCGTTGGGTCCTATGGGGCTTGAGGGCCAAGGCTCTCTGTCTCCCAGGGTAACATCGTTCCAGCCTTTGCTGTTTACTGAGGCGCACCGAGAGAAGTTTCAACGCAGTCGCCGCCACCAGACTGTGCAGCAGTTTAAACGCTTTGTTGAGAACTACCGGCGCCACATTGGCTGTGTGGCGGTGTTTTACGCCATCGCTGGGGGTCTTTTCCTGGAGAGGGCTTACTGTGAGTGACAGGCCGCCTGGGGCGGGGCTTGCGATAAGTGACAGCCCTGGGGGTGGAGCCTACTGTGAGTGGGGCCTGCCTGAATGAAGACTCTTGGCGGAGACCTGTGGTGTGTGGTAGCCGGCAATGCTGTGCCTGATGACCTAACCAGCTCTTCCCTCCGCACTTCCCTGCTGACCCGCCCCTTCTGCAGACTACGCCTTTGCCGCGCACCATACGGGCATCACGGACACCACCCGCGTGGGCATCATCCTGTCACGGGGCACAGCAGCCAGCATCTCCTTCATGTTCTCCTACATCCTGCTCACCATGTGCCGCAATCTCATCACCTTCCTGCGGGAGACCTTCCTCAACCGCTACGTGCCCTTTGACGCTGCCGTGGACTTCCATCGTCTCATCGCCTCCACTGCCATCGTCCTCACAGGCAGGGCCTGGCCATCCTGGGGATTCTTTCCATGTTTTCCCACTCATTGCTGGCTTCCATTCCTCTGAGCTCCCCCTCCCCATCTTCTTGCCCTTTGAGCCTGTCCTTTCCTGCTCATCCCTGAGGACTTTCCTCCTCTTTGGGACTTTTCTTTCCATTACTTTACCTGTAGTGTAGTGCCTAAGGCACTTGACTGCTAACCAGAAAGTTGGCGGTTCAAACCTACCAGCCACTCCTCAGAAGGAAAGTTGGGCAATCTACTTCCGGTAGTGAAACCCAAGGAGGGGTCACTATGAGTCGGGTCTGACTCCATGGCACATAACAACAACAACAACCTGCACTTATCTTTAATGTAAAATATTGAATGTCCTTCTCAATAAGAATGAGGTTGGCCAAGGCAATGGTGAAGTAAGGCCAGGAGCCCCTCACTGCCCCATGAGTGCCTCTGCCCAGCCTTTCAAGGGCACTTCACCAGCCTCCAGCTGACAAGTTCCTAACACCCCTGACTAAGTGCACATAATGTCTCTCCCAGGGATATTTGTATTTTAAAACATGATTCTATGAGAGAAACCAAAGGAATGATCTTCTACTGGTATAATTTCAGACTCATGCGGTTATGTTCAAGGAGCTCTGGTGGCACAGTGCCTTATAAGGCATTTGGCTGCTAACCAGAAGTTTGGCAGTTCAAACCCACCAACCGCTCCACAGAAGGAAGATGGGGCAATCTATTTCTGTAAAGATTTGCCACCTTGGAAAGCCAGTGGGGGTCACTGTGAGTTAGAATCGACTTGATTGTAGTGGGTTTGATGGTTATGTTCATGTATGGTGTGTATATTAAAAGGCAGGGAGGGAAGGACCAAGAGATTGATTGGAGATAAGAAGTTTAGACCCTTAAGGTTCTTCCTCAAGCCTCCAAATGTGCTTGGCTGTGGTCCTCCACTTTGGGCTAAGTTGGTTGAGCCCCTCAAACTGGGCTGTTCCAGGATAACCCCCACCCTGCCTGCTCTTCCTTAGTCTTACACAGTGCTGGCCACGTGGTGAATGTATACCTGTTCTCCATCAGCCCCCTCAGCGTCTTATCCTGCCTCTTCCCTGGTCTCTTTCATGATGATGGGTGAGTATGTGGGTATGGCAAGGGCTAATTCTTTTGGTTGGAAAGAAGCAAATTCTCTTGGTTCAGAGAAGAATATCACCTCCCAGGCTATAGGGCAGACTGAATAGTCTTAGAATATGTGAGGAAGGCTCAGTGACCAGCCTAAGCCCCCAAGGCAGTAGAAGAGAAGACAAGGGCCTGGGTTGGAGTGCTTCCTCTGGAGGGTCCTTTTTGGAAATTCCAGGGTTCTCCTCTCAAGGTACTTCCCTGCTGTTCCTTCTCCACAGGTCTGAGTTTCCCCAGAAGTATTACTGGTGGTTCTTCCAGACCGTGCCAGGTGAGAGCCTTTCATTCTTGTTCTGGGGCAGCCCAGATTTTGCCTCTCTTACAGAGAGCTGAGCTCTGCCCTCTGGCCCTGAGCCCTCTTCCAACAGTAGGAGATGCTACATTCCTGATCCTCCTCCCAAGAATCTGGCTGGGCTCCTGCCTCCATTGTGCACCAGTTTCTCCTTCTGTGAAATGGGAGTGGATTTCCCCTACACACAATTACCATGACAGAGGCCTTGAGGAATCCTGTGCCAGAGATGCCTGGGAGAAGGACCAGGTTGTCAAGCCAGACAAAGGCCCACCCTCCCCATGTAGTCTGTTTTGACAAGGGCTGTTTAGGGGCATAGTCCAAACTCCCCATAATCACCCATTTTAAAGCTATTAGCTATGAATCTATTCAAACTCTTCTTGAACCTATTTATATTTTTAGTCCGTTCCATCCTTGGGGTAACACATTTCTTACATGTACTTCTCTCTATGAAACACAGCATATTAGGTTTTTTTTTTTTTTTTCTTCTTCTTCTTCCTTAATCCTAAAATGATCTGCTTTGAACTTCAGAGGGTTCTTGCTAATTCCTGTACTCTGGGATTTAGTGGGTAAGGTTGTGTTCATGCTTCCCTCTCCTTTCAGGACTTTACAGGCTTTGATTAGATCCCTTCTTAACCTTTGCTTTTCCAAACTGTAGGGCTCTAATCTTCTTAATTTCTGCCTCTTTGAGCACTCCAGGGGCCATTATCCCCCTGCCCCCGTTCTTCACTCCCATCCCCCCAGCTCCCTGCCTTGTTTCACAGTATCTCGGTCTGAAATCCTTCCTCGACTGAGGGGGCACTAGTGATGAGCAGGGACAAGATGATCCCACTCTCACTGACAGTGCCACTCAGTGACAGTGCCAGTGCTCACGCTGTGTGCTGTGGCAGCTGAGTGGAATGGTGCAGGAACTCGGACCAAGCTTTAACTCTCTGAGGACAGGACCTGAGATTTCCAGGGTCCAGCCCAGAATAGAGGCCCTATGCATTGGTTCACTCCGCACATGCTTATGTAAGCACCATGCTGTGACAGGCCACTGCATTAGGATCTGGGGATTCAGTGGTGAACTAGCCTGCCTAGTTCCTGCTTTTGTGGACCTGAGAGTCTTGAAAGTGACAGACATGAAACATTAATGACACAGATGCTTGGAAAATGACAATGTTGATAAGGGCTATGAAGGACCAATAGGGTATGTTCAGATAAAAAGTGACTGTGACCAGAAGTATGGGGGCAAGGGAACAGAGGAGCATTCTGGGGGGCTGCCCTAATCACCACCCTGGGCAGTGATATGCAGAGGGGACCCTGACTCCTGGAAGCATCAGGAAGGCCCCCTCCTTAAGGCACTGCTCCTTTGCCTTTCACTTCCAATTTCACTCCACAGGCCTCACGGGGGTCATGCTGCTCTTGGTGCTGGCCATCATGTATGTCTTCGCCTCTCACCACTTCCGCCGCCGAAGCTTCCGGGGCTTCTGGCTGACCCACCACCTCTACATCCTGCTCTATGTCCTGGTGAGAGCTGTTAGCTGTGAGCCAGGCCAGTGGGGGTTGGGCTGGACATTCCCAGGGAGGTAGTGAAGCCTGGGATGTCAGGTCTTCATCCCCTTAGCCATTCCAAGTAACCTTCCACTTCCCCACATCCTTCTTAAAGGACAGTGATTAGTATTGGACCTACCAATAGGCTGACCCCAAAAAGTAGCATTTGGAAGGATGACACCCTGGTTTGGGGTTGGCAATAGCAGCTCCACCAAGGCTGATCTAAATTCTTCACCAGTACCCCCACATTATTTCTGCCCAGCTAATCTTCCCTCACTTTGACTGGCTGGTTTGGGTTCCAACATGGACCTTTAGTACGCAAGGGAAATCACCCTTTTTGGAGGAACAAGCTCAAATGGATTCTGCCACTTTTGTTCCAGTACTGCTTATTGGAGGTGTTAGTCACCCCACCCAGCTAAGTGCCACCTGTAATGTTAATTAGCTTGTTCAAAATGTCTTCACTTGGAATGCTGATAAAATGGAATTTGAAGATACTGCCTGTCCTCTTTCCTTCTCCTTAACTTGGGCCCCTGCCTCCCTTCCTTCACATTCCCTCTGTTCTCCTCTCCTGTTCCCTTCATCCCTCCCTGGGATTGTTATCAGCTGCTTCCATTCCAGAGCTGAGTCTGACTCAGTGCCATGTGTCATGACCCTGCTTGCCTGCCTTCCTAATGGACAAAGGCAGCTTCTCACAGGGCACCTCAGGAGCCTCAATGAGAAGGTAAACCAAGTCCAAAGGCCCCAGTTATCCCTACTGGTTGATGTTTTGATTGGCAGACTTCAAGAAGCCCTGAGCCATATGGCAGCAGTATTACCTGTCTCCATGCAGAACTGCACCCTCTTTCTCATCCTGAGACAAAGGGAGAGAGCCCACTATTGCCTCTGTCAGACTGGCTCCTGTTGTCAACCTGCCTCCTCCCAGCCTCACTAATATGTAGAAGTAGAAGGATCTGTTTCCGTCTTGCCTGTGCCTCAACCCTTCATGGTTCTGATGACTACTCAGTCCTGGCTTAGGATGTTTCCTAAAACTGAGTTGTTTATTTCAGAAGCTTCTTTGGAAGCTGTGGCTTAATTACCCCTCCCTCTCCACTTTCCTGATAATGGGTGGAGCCCTAGTGTCCCAGGTTACTGTTTCGGTTGGGGTTGGAGATATGTTCTTGTATGTACCTGTGATAAAACAGCTTCTTTAAACTAGACAAAAGACCCAGAAGAGCAGCCAACCTGGCTTCCTGGGACCAAGATCCCTTTCTGATTTATCCCTGAGTTGTGGGTTAAGAGTTGGGGTTCAGCGCTGCCCTTCTGCACTAGAGAAGTCAGGATCTCAGAAAGGTGCAGCCCTCTTGCTGGGCATCTCTAGCCCTAGAAAACTGGGAGCAGCTCACAGCGGCTGAGATCAGGGCCAGAGCACCCTCTTCCTCGCCCCTCATCCTAGCCATGGTCACTTGGCTGCCAGCAGAAAGAGAAGTTACAGGCAAAGGACTGCAGTATAGAGAAGACCCTGGGGGAGGATGGCCAGGCACCCGATCCAGTCTAGAGAAGGCAGGCGTCAGAAGATGAGCTAGCTGGCTGCTTCCCAGACCCTCAGCCAACCCTGAGTCTGCAGCAGCCTTGT
The DNA here is from genome assembly GCF_000298275.1 of Orycteropus afer afer. Lineage (NCBI taxonomy): Eukaryota > Metazoa > Chordata > Mammalia > Tubulidentata > Orycteropodidae > Orycteropus > Orycteropus afer. The sequence goes on along the minus strand of NW_006921613.1, from coordinate 15,545,955 downwards.
GGTTTAAAAGTAAAACCAACACAAAATGGGGTGTATAAACAGAGGAATATGAAGTCATCCTGCCATTGTACTTGGCCTGGTTGAATGCTCAGAAAGCCTGGGGGGCAAGCGTGGGCTCCACAGTGAAAGAGGAACTTGGAAAGGCCAGAGCCAGTTCAGAGAAGAGCTCAGACAGTTTTAAGTTAGTGCTGTGGGGAAAGGTTCAACACTCAATTGGGGGAAGGGAGAGTTGAATGAAGAGCAGGATTCAGTTTAATAGGTATTTGTTGAAGGTCTTTTACGTACTAACTCTGTGCTAGACCCATCTGGGGTTGGGGAGACCTCTAATCCCTACCTTTGAGGGACTTAAGTTTGCTGCAGAAATAAGTGCTATGCACATGAAATGATCAGAATGAAAAGACAGTATAAGATTAACTGATGAACTGAGTGCTCCAGTGTTACAAGAGTTTATTGAAAGGAGTTTCTTTTGGGTTAAACTGGTTGGGGAAGGCTCTTTGGGGAGGAGATAGAATTTGGGCCAAGCCTTAAGGATAGATAAGCTGAGGTTCAATCAGGCAGAGTGGAAACTGAAGAGCATTCCAGGTAGAAGGAAGGGCATAAACACAGGTGCGGAAGTGGGAATGAAGATAGAATATTCAGGGGACAGGGGAGACAGGCCTGGCTGTGAATAGCCACAGGGGATTAGGTGGTGGCAGGACATGCTAGTGGACATATGTAGGCTGCAGCTGAAGCTAAGAGGCTGTAGCTTAGTTGAGAGTCCATATCACCTGGGAGAATGTAGAAAAAGAAGAGTAGAGGGTGAAGAAATCAGGCCTGGGTAACACCCAAGATTGGGGGTATGAGAAGGAACAGTGTCAGCTGGGAGATAGAAAGTGAGGGCCTGAGAGGGAAAGATGAAGAACTAAAAAAACATTGTTGCAAAAGATAGAGGAGGGAGAGTGGGAAAGAAGGGTTGGTCATGAGTGCAGAGGGTGCAAAAGGAGGTAGTGAATGTGGTCAGAAAGGACACCTTAGGATTTGGCTCTTTGTGGGTCTGGTGAGCTCTCAGTGAGCAGGTCCTGAGGAGTGGTGGAGGTAGAAGTCAGACTGACTGGGACTCAGGAGCAAACAAGGGGAGAGTTCAGGGCAGGTCACGACTGGTTACTCGTTAGACAAGCTTCATTGACAAAGGACCAGAGCTGGACAATACCTGCCAGTGATTTCATGGGGATGGGGGAGTAGTTAGTGTTTTTAGTTTTCGAAAGGAGAGGATAAGTTTGGGAAGCTCTTTTCATGGACTCAACCATTACTGAGTGCCTATTATGTGCCAGGCAGAAACTTTAGGAGCTGACAGTATAGTGACAAAGCAATAGGTGCAGTCCCTACTCCTCCAGCCCAGTGGAAAAGAGAGCAGTGATCATGTAAATGAATGAACAGACAAAATTACTAGGGCTGATGGCAAGTGCTCTGAAGGAAGTTCACAGGGAGAGGTGGTAGAGAGGACTAAGGGAAGGCCTGAGGAGGTGGCATTTCTGCTGAGGCCTGAAAAATTAGAAGAATCCATGGAAGAACCTGGGAAGGATTTTCCAGGCAGAAGGAACCATGATTGCAAAGGCCCTGATCCTGAAAGCACTTGCTTTGTTTGAGAAACAGAGAGGGGGAGACACTGAAAGGCAAAGGCTCCAGTGTCATAAAGCCATATGGTGCAATGGGAAGTCCTCTACGTATTTTGAGCTAGAGATGACATGATATGATGAACTTTTCATAAAATCATACTGGTTGCCTTGGAGAGACTGGGTATTAGTGAGGCAAGAGTAGCAATGAGAGACCAGGAGTCCAGGTGAGAATGCATGTGGTTTGGACTAGGGTGGTATCAAGGAGACCACCTGACACTACATGGAGATAGAGGGAAGTGGATTGATTGTCTGTTTTTTTCAAAGTGATTTCATTCATCATGGAATGTTTTTGAAGATGGAGTTGGGAGTGGGAGCCTGGTTTTGGACCTGGAAGAAGCATGGTACATAGGGATGATTGAATGTGTTGGTGCAGTACAGTGTAAGGGTCTAAGGCCTGAGCTGGCCTCAGACCATGTTGTGGATGTTGTGGATCTGAACTGTACTAATTGGCCATGTTTCCAGCTCATCATCCATGGCAGCTTTGCTCTGATTCAGCTGCCCCGTTTCCACATCTTCTTCCTGGTCCCAGCATTAATCTATGTGGGTGACAAGCTGGTGAGCCTGAGCCGAAAGAAGGTGGAGATCAGCGTGGTGAAGGCGGAGCTGCTGCCCTCAGGTAAAATCCTGGAGGTTGTCAGGGGACCTGCTTGGTGATACTGAAGATGCTGACAGGACAGGGGCAGAGCCTGGACCATGAAATTTCCTGGTCTGGACCAGTGGAGGTGGCTCAAGGACTTAGGGTGGCAGAGGCAAGGGAGCTGGTAAGAGAGCTCTTTGCTAGAAGACCCAAGTCTCTCTCACACAACAGAGAAAGGAGAAGCCCAGGCCAGGCTGCCCCCTGCCCCTGTTGACCACTAGCCCCTGGGTGTGCATGGCCCGTGGGGTACAATGGCTGCTGGTAGGGGGAGGTCTCTGCTGTCATGATCCAGAAGCAGAGCTGAGACTTTGGGTGCGGGAACTCTCTAAAGACCACATTATTGCTGTGTTCAGTGCAGCAGGCTTCTGCCCCACCACCCCTCCACAGGAGTGACCCATCTGCAGTTCCAGAGGCCCCAAGGCTTTGAGTACAAGTCAGGACAATGGGTGCGGATTGCCTGCCTGGCTCTAGGGACCACTGAGTACCACCCCTTCACACTCACCTCTGCACCTCATGAGGACACACTCAGCCTGCACATCCGGGCAGCTGGACCCTGGACCACCCGCCTCAGGGAGATCTACTCACCCCCAACGGGCGATAGCAGTGCCAGATACCCAAAGGTGCCCAGACCCAGGCCAGGAGTGCCTTATGCTCCCACATCCCCTTAGCAGGTCTTAGCTCTGCAGCACCACTTTCCCCTGTGTTTCTTCCCTCCTCCTATCCATAGACTGGTTGTTCCCAGTAATGCCACAAAGCTTCCTCCTCCCTGCTACTCCCTAAAGCTGGTCAGGCTACCAGGGGGCTATGGTACCATCTGCATGTCCCTGCCTCCCACATCTGGCTTCAAAATGATGGTGGTGGCCAAGCTTAACCCAAATTCACCCCCTTTCTGCAGCTGTACCTTGATGGACCATTTGGAGAAGGCCACCAGGAGTGGCATAAGTTTGAAGTGTCAGTGCTGGTGGGAGGGGGCATTGGGGTCACCCCCTTTGCCTCCATCCTTAAAGACCTGGTCTTTAAGTCATCAGTGAGCTGCCAAGTGTTCTGTAAGAAGGTGAGCACCCCTTCCTCCCACCAGCCATGGCCCCTTCCTACCTATCACTGTACCCACTTGTCCCTCTCTCTTACCTCAACTTTTGGCCTCCCTGATTTGGGAAAGGGCGAGATCTGAAACTCAGGACAGGTCAGGATACCCCAGATCCTTAAGGACAGAGTTGGTTCATAGATGCCTCAGAGCTCCTGGCTAATTTACAACAGGCTCCCTCCCTCAGTTATAGAGTGCCCTAGCTAGAGTTTGCTCCTGGACCCCGTCTAAGCAGGGCTGGAAAGGAGTGAAGGGCTGGTTTCCTCTTACACAGAACATCAGCACTTGGATCACTGTTGGTCTGAGGTTTGGGAGTAGGAAGGGCATGCTTGGGGTGGAGTACCAGTGAAACTTGGTTGGCTTTCAAGAGGAAGAAGAGGGGAGGTGACAAGGCAGGGCTGGTTGACTGGGTTGGTCCCAGGGACACAGCCCAGGCCTTCAGGCCCCTTGCACACAGGGCCCCTTCACCCTAACCCAGACCTAGTGGCAAGCCCCTGCTTGACTCTCTGGGCCTGGCAGATGAGTCAGGGGCACAGGAATGTGGTGGCCAGAAGCCCAGCCCAAGTGCTGTCAACATTCAGAGGGTGACAGGCATTTCCCTTCCTCTCCTGTGCCAACTCTGCCTCTGCTTCTCCCCATCAGAAGCTGTGGAGGTGCCCCCACCCCCACCCCCAGAGTGAGGCATCAAGGCAACTTCCATTCCCTAATCTCTTTTAGCCCATCCCATCCCCTCTGTAAGGCTGCTCTGAGAAACACCCCTCTGTTGGGCCCTCTCCCTGTGGGCATCCTCTAGGTGGGGGCCTAGCAACCTGAGCAGGGCCCACAGGAAGGAGTGGCAGGATGGCCAGCATAGGGAAGCTGCTTCCCACCAGAACAGGCCTGCAGCTTCCAATGCCCAAGGGGCCTTTCTCAGTTGCCCCAAGATAACTCTCTCTCCCACCTCTCTATGTCCTGGGGTAGCTTCATCTCCTGCTTTAGAATTTCATCTCCAGCTTTTTGAGGAGAAGCACAGGCTGACTGAGGTCAGAAGAGTTCTAATCCTCAGAGTGGACACCGCTGAGATGTGGGGAGCCTGAGCTGAGCTGGGTCCCAAGCTTGAGCCTTGTGTCCCCAGATCTACTTCATCTGGGTGACGCGGACACAGAGACAGTTTGAGTGGCTGGCCGACATCATCCGGGAAGTGGAGGAGAATGACCACCAGGATCTGGTGACTGTGCACATTTACATCACTCAGCTGGCAGAGAAGTTCGACCTCAGGACCACGATGCTGGTATGTTAGGGCCTGCCAGGCAGGGACACTCGGTGGGTAGTATGATTGTTGGGAGTAACGCAAGATTGTGGGTGAGTTGACAGGCCCAGTTGTCAAGTGGCACAGAGCTGGTGGCCCTGATCCTGTCTCCAGCCCCACTCCCTCCCCCACTGTCTCCATCTCCTGGTCTTAGTGGGCTCTGGCTGGGTGCTGACCCTGACTGTGCCTGGCCTGACTTGCCCCTGCACCACCAGTACATCTGTGAGCGGCACTTCCAGAAGGTGCTGAACCGGAGTCTGTTCACGGGTCTGCGCTCTGTCACTCACTTTGGTCGCCCGCCCTTTGAGCCCTTCTTCAACTCCCTGCAGGAGGTCCACCCACAGGTCAGTCCTTGCCCCAGCTCCAGGTCCTCTTCACCTTTACCATCTGGGGTCTGAGCAAAGCTCAGGGAAGAAAAAATAGGTGCTATTGATGAGAACCCATTCCTTAGGAGACTGTAGGAGTAATGGAATGGAAAGGGCTTGGTGGGAGTCACCCTGAGGGGCTAAGGGATGTGGTAAGGGGTGGGAACTTGCATCCTCTGAAGCTATGATGCCTTGAGAAGGGAGAGCTCAGTGATGGAATTAGTCAGCGTCATAAACTCAGAGCTGTCCTTTACATTAAGCCTGACTCAACCTTGGACACTGAGCTAATTACCATAAACATTGGGTTAGACAGTAATCTTATACATACCAGGCTGACCCTCAGTGAGACACTGAGCTATCCCTTAAACTCATTGATTAAACTGGACCTACCAGCAATAATGATCTAACATTCACCAAAATTGAGCTCAATTTATTAATACTGAGCCAGCCTTCAAGAACACTGAGTGAACCCTCACCATGGACTCTTGCTGATCTTTAACAAGAAAATGAAGCTATGAACATTGAATTAGCCCTGCCTCTGAGCACCAAGCTAGTCTCCACTTGTTCCTCCCTTAACAGGTCCAAAAGATTGGGGTGTTTAGCTGTGGCCCCCCAGGCATGACCAAGAATGTGGAAAAGGCCTGCCAGCTCATCAACAAGCAGGACCGGACTCATTTCTCCCATCATTATGAGAACTTCTAGTCCCTGCCCAGACCACCTCTCACTCCCCAGCTGAGCAGATATTGGGGCTCACCTCAGCTCTGTACTTCCTGTTTCTGGCTGCTTTAGCCTTCTCCCCTTCCTACCTCCCAACCTTGGTCCAAGTGACTATGGTCACCATTTGGGCTTGGAGGTTCCCAGGCCTAGAACATATCTCAACCTGAAGAAGTGTCTGTGTGTGGGGAGTACTGCCTGGGACAAGAGTTTTGGAGGTGTGAGAGCTGTTATTGTTTTGGGGCAAATTAAAGCCTTTTCTTCCAGGCTAAGAACAAAAAAAAAACTAAAAAGACTGGAGCTGACAAGTGTGTGTGTATGTGTGTGTGTAGTGGGCTGTGAGCCTAAGGATGAAGAATGGGAGCACAGATGCTGGCATCTTAGAAACCCTACCCCAGAATCTTGTCTTCCTTTGGGCTCCCTGTTTTCAAAAGGGCTGGAAAATGCCTTGGAGAGGGTAGAGGCTGGACCCACAGAGATGTACAGAAACCCCCTCAGCACCCCAGTCTACCAGTACAATTGATCTCCTCTCCCAAGTTTTTAAGCATGTCCAGTACTCAGACCCCTCCAGTCCTTCTCCCCTGCTTCAGTAGTTTTCTTTACAAATAAATAACTTTTCTGCTTTCTGAGTTTCTTTATTCTGCCCTGACATGGGGTGGGGCAGCAGCAGAGGAGGCCACTCACCCAGCCAGCTCACTAAACCTGGTCCAGACATTCTCGGCATGCTTGCCAAATAGCCACTGAATCAAGGACCCCTTCCCCTACCTGGAACTGCCCTTCTTAATAAAAGGAGGTTAGTTGAGGCTACTGAAGCCCACTCAGTGGGGGTAGGAGGGATGTTAGTGATGACAGTGGGACACATATGGAGGGGCTGCAGTCGATCCTGGAGAAGGTAGGCTGGGTGCAGAGGAGAGGAACCAGGAAGCAGGACACAGCTAGCACCCTTTGGAAGCTTGAGTTTGCCTGGATTGCTCTAGGACCTCGGTGACTCCATGCCTTTTTCTCTGGACAATGGAAGAGCTGGGCATCAGTGCCTAACATTGGTCTTCCAGTTAGAGTTGAGCCTGTTTTCCCTTTGGCAACATGACTGCCCTCCAAGTCTCCTAAAAGATAGGGCAACCCTCTATGAGGGAATGTCTGGAAAAATGCCTGATTTCAAGTCATCCATTCTTTTATCCCCAAAGAATTCAAACACTGGTCAGATTACGTATCCTTGGTTTGGAGAAAACAGCCACTGGATTAGACGCTCTGAAATAATTTGATTGACACCACATTTGCACGTTTGGTTTCTGGAAGAGGCCCTCACACTGTCTTCTCTGGCGAGCTATCTAGGGTGCTTGTCCTGTGGGATGACCAGTAGTCTTTGGATCTCAGGAAGTTTCTGTTGGGTTTGCCTGGGAGGAAGGCGAGCCTGTAGTGGCCTGACAGCAGTCCCACCTGGCAGCCGCTTGGGCAGTCCCAGACCCCTGTAGGTTCCAGATTGGACATGGACAAGGGCACCACTAGGGTCGCAGACGTTTGTGGCCCCAAGCCCCGGGTATGCAGTTACAGGCGAGGCCAGAAGGGGGCGCACACGCACGTCCACCCCACCCCCAACTCCCTCCACGCTCGACCTCCAGTTGAGCCGCGGGAAGTCCCATAATACCGACCCATTTGTCCAGGGTTCGGGGGTGCAGACGCTTCCCCACTTCTTCTCCAAAGGAAACGGGCCCAGGACCCTCACTCCCCGCCCCGCCAGATTTCCTGCCTTGCCAGCGTGCTGCTTCCCGCGTGGCAGGGCCGCCCGCTCCCTCCCGCCTGGCGCGCTGCCTCTTTGTCTCTCCGCCGTCTCCCTTCCTCCCAGACAAATGGCTGTTGGCAGGAAATTGGACGCGCTCTTGGGGAGCCGCGCTCGTCAGTGCGGCTGGGAGGGGGCGCCGCACGATCGGCCGACTCCGGGTGCCTCAAGCCGGGGCGGGGGCGACGGGGAATGTTTTGACATCTCGTCAAAGAAAGGAACTTGATGCTTCGAAAGTGCTTTTCACAGCCGCCCTGAGTCTGCTCCGGAGCTGATTTATAAACAGAATCTGTGCTCGCTTCGCCGCTCCCTCCCCCACGGGCCGGGGGTGGGGGGCGGTGCCGGAGGCGCGGACGCGGCTGGGCCTGGCAGGGCGGCGTTTATTTATTGCCTCTGGCCCGGAGCCGGGGCGCCTTGGGGACTGCACAAGTTCCCTCCGGCTAGAGCCCTTCCCTCCTTTCCCCACCCTCCAATGCCATCTCCTGTCCAGGGGGCTGCCTTCCCCAAACCCCGCTTCAGATTCAGGGAGGAATCCTCCGGTGGTTTGAGATGTAGGCGGAGATGGTTAGAGCGCCGCGTGCGCTCGCACCCTGCTAGCACCCAGGGAGAAAGGGGTGGTGAAGAAGGTTGCCACTTCTGTCCTAGGGGCAGAAAGGGGCTAGAGTTGCCAATCTTAAAACTCATCAGGATCTGCGGCTCTGGAGTCCTTTTCCTCCTGGAACTGTCCTTTCTCCCTGGAATTTTCTCTACCCCCAGTTACAGCCACCCCTAACTCCACAGGCCCATAGCCCCTCCCCTTTAGAATAAATTAAGTAATCTCCAACTTCTACGGGATCCCATGGAGAGAAAGGGAAAGAGGGGTTTGCGAGGTCGAGATCATGTCCACCAGAAAGGCCAAAACAATCAGCCAGGGGACCCGCATAGGGCTGAGCCCAGGTCTGTCACGGTGTGGGGCCACACATCTACAGAGTCCGGATGGCCACAGGGTAGAGCAGGGACATGTGCTCTGCCCCCTTAATAGGCAGCTTTCGGCTGGCGTAGTGGTGCACGATTTCAGGGACGCTGCTGAAGGGCGGGCTATTCTGGCCCAGCACATACTTGTGTTCCTTGGTCCGCGACAGCTTCATGTGCATGAAGCCCTGACTGCTCCTGGGAAGATGAGAGGAGACCCTGGTGAGTAGGGGCTCCGCATCCCCTCAACCAGCCACGTAGTGACTCCCTCACTCCACCCTTTCACCCCCTTTTGTAGCAAGTAAGGTCCCAAACCCAGCTGAGTGGGAAGTGATTAGAAGGATGGTCAGTCAGAAAAAGGGAAAGGCTGGAGGGGATTTTGTGAGCAGGAAGCAGTAGGCACTGGCTTTGTAGAGATGGTACTGGGTGTGCCAAGAATGTGTGTGTGGTGAGTGTATATGGTGTGTAGGTGGAACCTGGAACAACCAGCACACCCACCCCCCCTGAGATGCAGGCACCCCTGCCCTCCATCCAGCCTGTGTCACTACAACTGGCTTACCCTTCTCCTCCCTGAGCTTTGGGGGAGGATACCTGTGAGGGGCTCCCAGCAGCCCAGAGACACCCTTGGCAGGAGGGTAGGTGGATAGGTGTGACAATTAAGCTAGTTTGGGATCTTCCAAAGTCTGGGCCTGCCCAGCTACCTCCTCCTGGGGACATCCCTTCATCCTTTTGCTATCTGGGCCTTAAGCCAAGCCCCTTCTCATCTATCCCACCCTTCAGCCTGGGATGACATCATCCGTTCTCAGGCTGCAGCTCCATTCCATTCCTCAGAGAGGAGATGCTCCACTGCCTCCCCCATCCCCCTGCCACAATCCAAGAAATCAACATCGGTGCCTGAGCCTGCCCATAGACAACCTGCTGCTCAGAGCTTTGAGTGTGGGAGGCAAGACTAGCTCCTATATCCAGGTACTCTCAGCCTCAGAGAGGGTAGAATGGGCTACCAGGAAGGACAATTTATGTCCCAACCACCTCAGCTTGGTCTGCTAGGCCTCAGGTCTGAAGCTCACCCACAAGCAAGGGGAAAGCTATGTTTGTGGGAGGCCTAAAGCCAGAGTACTTTTTTCCTGCTGGCTTAGAGACTGGTGTAGGAGGTAGGACTGGTGAAGGGACTGCCTCTATCTTGAGCACCCTCACTCCCTTTAAGAGGTGAGGGTAGCAAACTTCCTTGCCTGGGTTCAAGGCGGCCCTGCCTGGACCCATTTCACTAGGCCTACAAGTGAGAAAGAGGAGCTCCGGTAGCATAGTGGCTAAGGCACTTGACTGCTAACCAGAAGGCTGGCGGTACAAACCCACCAGCCACTCCTCGTTAGGAAGATGGGACAGTCTGCCTCGGAAACCCAAGGAGGGGTCGCTGTGAGTCGGGTCTGACTCGATGGCACATAATAACAAGTGAGAAACGGGAGGGTGAGGAGACTGAAGAGATGAAGGGGATAGGGTGAAGGAGCAGTCGGGCCCCTAACTACATCCCCCTCCTGCAGGGTGTGGTGCCCTAAAGCCTTAGTTAGGTGCCCAGCAGACTGTTCCACCCAACTTTCATGCCCTGGACTCCAGGGGGCTCTTGGGCTGGGTGTATGTGTTGGGGTGTGGGGCCGTCCATCCATCTGCAGCTCTGAGGTAACAGCTGTGGCTGACACTGACCACACAGGCCCTGGGGAAAAGGCACCAAGAGCCTGAGGAAAATGAGTAGACAGAGGCCTGCCTGTGGGGTTTGGGAGGGGGAAGCAGTGAGTGGTCATCTTCCCCTGTCTGCCCTATGCCAAGACCGAGACCAAAAGCTGTGGGCAGCAACATGGGTCCTCTCTAGTTGGGGAGGAACCTCTTCCCACAGTCCACTTGTAACAGACCCTGGGAGGGGGGTAATGTGCTTTCGGACCTCCTGGGACAAAGTCCCAAGGTAGAGCCCTCCTCCAACCCTCAGGGGGCCAGGGTGGGACCAGATGGGCACAAGGTCGCTGGCTTGGTTTTTTGAGGAAGCTGTTTAATTACCAGTGAAAGCTCTTCCATTATAGAGAGAAGAGAAACCATAATTGTATTTCAGAGAAGCCATTTATATGCAAACGAGGCTCTGGCAGACAGATGCTGGCGGGGCCAGATCGGCCTGGGCTGGAGCCCTAGCCCAGGCCTGCCAAGCCTCTGAGGCCTGCCTCCCCTTTTCAGCCCCCAGCTAAGGCAGGGCCACTGGGTTGGCTCAGCAGGCTCAGCACTGGGAGCCAGCCCCTTGGCATCTTCCCTAACCTTGGATGGTACCAGACTGTACCACCCTAGATGAGGGGTGGAGCTGTGCAAATGGACAGCACAGGGTGGTTCTTGGAGTCAGAGGAACGAAGTTCAAATCCTAAATTTGGCATTTTACTAGCTGGGGCCTCAAGCAAGACATGTACCTGTTTGAATCTACTTTCAATCTTTAAAAAAACAGATCTATCTCATAGGGTGATTGTAGGTTTGGAGATGGTGTATATGCTGTCTATACATAGTAATCTTAACTATAATTTGTTAAGCAAATCAAATTTTTGACATGTTTATTAAATGTTCCTTTGATTTAATGATAATTCACAGACTCCTAGAATGTAAGAGCTGGAAGAAATTTCAGAGGTTTCCATGTTCTCAGTTTGCAGATGGAGAAACCAAGGCCCCAAGTCGTTGCTGTGTGCCGTGGAGTCGATTCTGATTCACAACAACTCTGTAGGACAGAAGAACTGCCCATAGGTTTCCTAAGCTGTAATCCTTCGGGAGCAGATTGCCAGGTCTTTTCTTCCTTGGAGCTGCTGGTAGGTTCGAACTGCTGACCTTTCTAGCTTAAGCACGGAGCTACCAGGGCTTGTTCAGGCCCAGAGAGGTTAAGTGATTTGCCTAGGGTCACATAACTAGTTTTATCAAACCCAAGACTAGAACTTGAGTTTCCTGATCACAGTTTGGCACTTTTCCCATTATCTTTTAGTGATATTGAGTAATCACCAGCCAAATATATGTTTGTTGTTGTTGTTGTTGTGTGCCGTCAAGTCGCCCCCGACTCATAGCAACCCCTCCTTGGGTTTCCGAGGCAGTATCGCTATGGAAGTAGGATTGCCCAACCTTCCTTCCGAGGAGTGGCTGGTGGGTTTGAACCGCCAGCCGTCTGGTTAGCAGGCAAGTGTCTTAGCCACTATGCTACCAGAGCTCCCAAATATATGTTTAGTAGTCCCAAATTTCCTTAGATGCAATGTTTGAAGTGGGGGTATACCTATACTCTAATGCCCTTGGAGAATGTGGTGGGAAGTGGTGCAGATGCTCCCAGTAGTGAGTGAATATTCACACCACCTTGACTGGCTGCCTCTCATGGGTACAGGCTTTACCAGGCAGAACTCCTGGGTGCCAAAGGGAGGGCTGGCCATCCTGCCAGGGGAGCCTGGTAGTCGGCTGCTGGCCTGTGCATCTGCTTCTAAGGAAGAAGTTTGGTGGGAAGGAAGGCCTTTGCCTCCCCCACTTCTTCAAGGACTCTTTAAAGCTCAGCTGTCAGTCACTAGCACCCAGATCCTTTAGCCACTTACTTACAGTGGACAGGAACAGCCTTGTGTCCACTGCCCTGCCCTCCTTCTTGGACCCAGCCCCCATCTTACCCTGTAGACTCCTGCAGGCAAAGCTGCTTATTCCTCTCCTGTGCTTCTAGAATATCTTGGACTTCCATTAATAATGATGATGAGTATAATTTATTGAACACTTAGCACCATGCTAAGTGCTTTCCATACATTATTTAATTTATTCCTTTTCTATAGGGTAGACAGTACTATGCCCCAATTTTATAAATAAAGAAACCAAAGCCTGGAGACATCTCTAAGGGGACCTCAAGATCACACAGCTAGTAAGTGACAGAACCCTTCCAAAGATGTAGCTCAACTGTCTGTCGTCCCCCCCACCCCACCACCACCACCACCATGGACTCTGAGTTCATTGAGAACAGAGGCTGAGTCTCAGGTCTCTTGGGATCCTCAGTGCCTGGCAGAGTGGCAAGTGTCTTCAGCGCTCACGGGGGGATGAGGCTCACCCAGCTTGGCTGGGCATGGGGTGAATAATAGAGTTCCCTCTTGTTCTATTGGTTGCCCCCCACTTGAAGCTACCCACACTCACTTGAGTGAGAGGGAGAAGTCATTCTTGCTGGTCTCACTGTTTCGCACCAGGTAGCTGGCTTCTTTGCACAGTCGGAGCAGGTTCTCGGCGTCTGTGCGGCTGATGGCCCCGTGGTACCATCTGAAGATAGGAGAAGGGGGAGCATCTCTGCTGGGTCCCTTGCCGTCTAGGCCCACCCATTCTGGGTGCCCCCTGTAGGCAGGCCAGTGCCAGGAGGGGAAAGGGAGGTGAGGGAGTCCCCAGCTGGACACAGACACTCACACCTGGTTTTCCAGAGGCAGTGCTGGGTCTGTCCACTCCCCCAGGGGGCTGCTGGGCTCCATGCTTAGGGGCTTGGCTGACTTGGGGTTCCCTGCAGGGAGTCGGGGAGGTAGCCGCCCCTTCTCCTCTCCACCAGGTGACAAGCAGCTCTTCTCCGATCCTTCAAACTGGGCTGTGGGGAACATACCAGTCATGGACTCTGATGACCCCACAGGTAGACAGCCCTACTGAATGGCTAGTACCTCATCCCCAGTTCCTGCCAGCATCACAAGGAGTTAAAAGAATGCTCTGGAAGGGTAGGGTATGTTCGTGGGCCTGACTGGCTCTTGGAACATAATCCTGGGTCCATTCAGTGTGGATGGTGGAGCTAAGCTCTCCTGTGTCACACAGGGCCTCCCAGTCCCCACGCTGCAGAAGGAGAGGGGAGAGGAGCGACATGAGAAACCACTTAAGCTTCTTCCTCGCAGCAGCCAACTGCCTCCTCCTATTCCTTCCCCCTCAGGGTGGCTTCAGTGCTGATAATATTGTTTCTTTCTCCTCCTCAGAGTTCATTACCGTTCTCCAAATCACCCTGCCAAGCCATTCTGTAGAAATGACTTATCGATCTGAGAACAATTACCCGATTCCCCTTGGTGCCATCCTGACAGGCTAATCCTGCCCGAAGACGACAGTGGGGCTGGTTCCTCCCCACAACGCCACTGCCCACAGGCTCCCCACCCCCACCAATGAAGCCCAGTAAGAGGCAGAGGTGCCTGGCTCTGCTCTCCCTGACAAGGGCAGGCCTGACAACTGAGCCTGTGCAGGGCGAGGGCTGAACTCCAACAGGCCACAGAGACACACACTCACAGGAGACAGAGACCAGAGTTGGATTACCCAATGAGGAAGGTAAGCACGGGCTTACCGGTGCTAACTCACTATCTATAGTGAACAATTTCACATCTTTTTCACCATATCAAAGATTCTGCTTCTGGTTGTGGCTGCCATCTGTCTCTCTCTCAATCCCATAGCACCTTCCTACAGAATCAAAGCCTCTTTTCAAATTTACAATCCATGACAGGGAAGGGACGATTACCCAGCAAGCAAGGCAAGCTTGCACTTACTTGTGCTTACTTACTAACCTGCAGTGAACAGTTTCACATGGGTTTCATCACAACATGTGAAACTGTTCACTACAGATTAGTAAGTAAGCACAAGTAAGCCTGTGCTTATCTTGCTTATCGAATAATTCAACCCTGACAGAGACCTTCCATTCTGTATTTTCAAAATATCTGCTCACACTCCAGCACAAATGTACAAACAGGTGTGCATGCCTCTGTGTACCCGCACAGATGCACACACACACGTTCTGGGCATACTGAGAGCAAGCAGATGAGGACTTTAGTCCTTTCTTTCTCCCCATCTGGGCTCCTTTTCTCCCCTTGTAGCAATGTTTAAGACCAGAGAATCAGAACTTCTCTTTTACTGTAAGGAGTTAGGCACTCCTGGGCTAGCACCACACCCACCACGGCAGTGTTTGCATTGCTGAAGGATCTGGTCTGGCAAAGCTCTACCCAAAGAAGTGAATTTAATGTAGTAAATTTCTGTGGCATGATGGGAAAGGTATCTGGAAGAAGCCTCCCTTAGAAGACACTCTCCCCACAGAACTGGGGGAGGAAGGAATGTGCACTTAAATCTCTCTCCTTTCTTCCTCAGGACAAGAGGGATTCTTCATGGGTTCAAACCCTGCCCCATATCCAACCCAAACCCACAGGGCCTGAGGGGTGACAGGACATGTCACCCTGGCTAGATGCCCCCACAGAACCCACCGCTGCTGTCCTCCAGGCTGGGCTCAGGGAGGGGTGAGGCTGGACCGGAGATGTCCCTGTCCCCGTCGGGAAGGGAGGGGCTGCTGTCCAGCTGTCCCACAGGCGGAGGCCAAGGTAGGTCTTTGATGACCTTAATGTCAACTGGAGCCAGTAACAGAGGGAGAAGAGAGACAGACCGTGACAGAGACAGAGACAGAGGCAGAAAAAGGCAGAGGTTGAGACACCAAAACCCAGAGCAAGGATACAGGACAGCCTAGAAAGGAGGTGGGGCAGAGGCAGAGGCTAGGTGGCTTCTGGGGAGATAGAGGACTCTCAGAGGATGGGTCAGAACCAGGCTGGCCTGGTCAAGCGGTGGGAGGTTCAGGAACGAGCAGCCAACAGGTGTAGGTGTGGTCTTGCTCCACCAGCCCTGTGACGCCCCTTCATTTGACCTCTCATAACCTCCAGGGCCCAATGGGACCAGGAGGAATAGAAGGGCAAGGAGCTTCCCCACCTCCCAGCACCACCCCAGGTTCCCACAGCCTCCTGGTACCACCAGGCTTGCCTCCCTTTTCCCTTGTTCCTGCTGCCTGGGCGCTTGTGGGCAGTGAGAATGGGGTATCCCAGCTCCGGGTTGTCAAAATTGGGGCCAGATGTTTTATTGAAATTTAACAGCACCCACCCTCCTCCCATCCTGAGGCTCCACAATTAGAAGAGTAATGCCACTGGCTGCTGCAGGACTGCTAATGAGGTTTCCTAATGACGAGCATAGATTTTCCCATTAAGCAATCCAAACAGTATTGATTCTCCAAGGAGACTTCTGGAGATAAACGGCTCATCCTCAATAGCCTGAGCTTTACAGGAAGAAAATTAGAAATCTGTGGTTCCCCAGTCTGGCTGCCAGGGTGGGGAGGGCAGAGTGGAGGGCTGAGTACAGCTCCAGGATGACCTCCTTTGCCCAAGGAAGGGGAGGGGAACGTGGGTGTTGGAATGAGGACTAACGGCATTTAAGCCCTTTATTGCTCTCACTGAGTCGAGGGTCCAGAAGCTAAAGCTCTGTCTGTACTCCAGGCTCTCACTCCACCCCACCTCAGACCACCAACATGCACCTTCCACAGTGAACTCCAGGCCTGGGATGGACAATGGTGTGATTGCAATAGGGGAAATCTGATCTTCAGCCACCAGAGAGTTTCTCACAGCCCCCCTCTCCTCATCAGTTCCTGCTCCTCAGACCAGGCACTGGGCTCTGGGCCAGGGAGGGCCAGGCAGGGCCAACCAATGGGAGACAAAGCCCTCAAATTCAAGGCTGTTATCTCAAAAGGGTTACACAAGCAGCTGTTTTCATTGTTTGAAGTGTAAAAAGCCGCTTTTGTTAAATGTAGGTATTTAACATATGCCACAATTTTTCTAATTTTTTTTCTGGAATTTCTTTATTTTTAAATATACCCAGCCTCCCAAAAGACAGAAGTGGCCTAGGATTCTTGGCCTCCAAGGGGTCCTGACAGCAGGAGAGAACCTCCATCCTTTCCCCAGGCCCAACCCTTGACCCAGCACGCAGCACTGCATCCACACTGCCAGACTCACCACTGTCTGTAGCACAGAACTCAACTCAACTTCCCAGCTCCTAGGCCCAGCTCCTAGGCCTCCCCTGGTCCCTGGGGTCCACTCTATGCATTCCCCTGAGCCTGGCTCAGAGGCCCCAGCAGACCTGCCCTTTCCACCTAGGGACTCACCAGCAAAGGCTTTGGAAATCCGCTCCTTCTTCCACTCCCAGGGCTGGTCATACTCCTCGGGGGGCCTCTCATCATCCTCAGGCAGGCGGGACTCCCAGGGCCAGGGGGCCCCCTCGCCCTCTGGAGTGGCCCCCTCTTCCCCCGGCTCATAGGGCGTATCGTACAGAGGCAGAGGCTGAGCTGCTGTCTCCTTGGAGCCCCGGATTTCTGACAGGGCAGGGCAGGAGGGGGGAGGCGTCAGCTCAGCCAGGCTGCCTGGTTCCACTCCCCTGGCAGCTCTCCCCAGCAGCGAGCCAAGTCTCATTCAGAGGAGATGCCACTGGCTCTGAGGGGAGCCCAGCAGCCACACATCCTGGCTCCCTCACCCCTAAAACATCTCTGGTGCTCCAAAAATGGGATCCAAAGGATGCAAGGGTAGATAGGGACCAGAAAGGGAAAAAATGCCCATTCTCGTGGCACACAGTACATCTCTATTTCTAGTCACATGTTTCCAATTACCATAAAGATGTTTCCCTTTGACATCATACTGTTTCAAACCCATCACCTTCCTTAAAGCTAGTTAATTCTTTTTGGGGAATCGTTGACCCCAATGAAAATCCGATAAAAGCTATGGATCTACTCCCCGGAAAAATGTGCCCTCAA
Organism: Orycteropus afer afer; assembly: GCF_000298275.1. NCBI lineage: Eukaryota > Metazoa > Chordata > Mammalia > Tubulidentata > Orycteropodidae > Orycteropus > Orycteropus afer. The sequence goes on along the minus strand of NW_006921613.1, from coordinate 15,528,900 downwards.
AATGTCACATACAATTCCAGGGCATTCATGGACCTCTTAGAGATCCACACCCCTGTGACCTAAATAGGGTGGCCACCTTCTGGATTTCTCCAGTCTGTTCATCACAGTATTTTGCTTGGACCTGACCTTCTTTCAGTCTTCAAATCCCATCTGTTTGTTGCCAATACCTGATGACTTTCACCCTCAATTCTAGGAGGATCCTCCACTCCACTGGCTTGTGTTGCTATGAGAAACATGGAATAACATTCCTAACTTCTCTCTGCCCCTGTCACCTACCTCTCCCAAGGAGAAAAAGCAGCTTATTTGATTGGCTACAGTGGATGCTCATTTTCTTCCTCAGATCTACCTTCCCACAGAAAGAAAATGTTTTTTCTCCTCTATGCAGTGAGTGGCCTGCCCCATGCCTACCTATAACTATCCTACACTGCCAAGCCTCAGTGAGTAAGTTTAATTCTGTGGCAAAGTATTAAGAAGCCTACTGTGGTTATAATAGCTAAGTAATGTTCTCCAGTCAATTTTATCAGTAACAAAGCTAATGTTTTTCTCTTCATCTATCTGTTTCCTTATCTTATTTCTTCATTATTTCAAGCTGAGGAGGGAGGAAAAAGGGGTGTTAATTACTGAACCCCTTTTAAGACCCCAACAATTACCACAATAGCCTCCTTATCTTTCTGGTGTCCTTTTTTTCTCCCTCAGTCCATTCTTCATACCGAAACCATAGTAAAAACCAAAACCAAACTCACTGCTGTCGAGTCGTAACGACCCTTCCTTGGGTTTCCAAGGGGTATCTCTACGGAAGTAGATTGCCCAATCTTCCTTCTGAGGAGTGGCTGGTGGGTTTGAACCTCCAGCCTTCTGGTTAGCAGTCAGATGCCTTAGGCACTATGCCACCAGAGCTCCCATAGTAATCCTCTGAAAATGCTTATCTGTCCGGTTCCTCTCTTGCCCAAGAATCCATAATGTTCCCCTCCACTTTCTGGATTAGGTCCAAATACCTCATTTCAGCCTCTGAGGCCCTTCAACTGCCCTGCATGGCCTCTTTCCTCTTAGCTCCCACGTACTCCCAGACTAAAGATTGTTTGCCTTTGAACAAACCTTCCTCTTCATCCTGCCTTGGGGCCTTGGCTTAGACTGACCACCCCTGTTCTCCTCACTCCCATTTGACCTCTTTCCTCAGGTCCTCTCTTGACCTCTGTTCCCCCAGGCTAGATCTTATTAATTTTCTCCTACTCTCACTCCTCAAACTATTTGCCCAGTCTCATAGCAACCATTGTATCTGTATTTCTAGTCATATGTTTGTAATTGCTGTAAAGATGTCTCACTTTCGCATCACATTGTTTTAAACTCACTACCTTCCCCAAAGCAAGTGATTCTCTTTTGGGATCATTGAACCCTAGCCCATACTGCTATCTTGCTTTTCCAAATCATCTCAAATGCTCTATCTGACCCTTGTTAGGGTGGCCTCTACTGCCACAGATCTCAGGTGCTGTAAGTCATAGATCCTTCTCCAAGAAAACTGAGTATCTGGGAGGCAGTGGCTACCCTCCCCAAGGACAAATAAAGATTTTCTCCACGTTTCCAAGAAGCTAGGGACCAAGGAATCTGCCTTTAGACTTGTGGGCCCCAGAATTTGTTCTGCAGATCCCAGGCCTCAGGGAATACTTTCCCTGACTTTGTCACTCACCAGCCATCATCTTTTGGGCTTCATAGGGTTCCATGTAGCCATCATTTTCAGGGATCTTCTCTGGGGCTCCTGAAGCTCCTGCTGGGCCTTCACTAGTCTCTTGAACATCAAAGGGATCCGCATAGTCTTCTAGGATTGTCAACTGTGGGATGAGAGTGAAGAGATGGGCGTCAGACATCTGAGCGGTCAATGTGCTTCCCCCTGAATGCTCTGTCCACATGAGCAAGGGTCCTGGGCAGGCTGCCCTAGACCCAGATACACAGGGGGAGGCTCTGAGCTTGGATGGGGACAAGCTCTGGCTCTTCTTTTGCAGGGATCCTCCACCAGGCTGCCAACCAAGTGCTACATCTTCCTTTTCTATTAATTTTATGCCTCTGGGCTATCCCCTAGGCTAAATGGCCAGGATGAAGCTACTGGGACTTAGGGCCTTCCTTGGTCAGGGTCCAGCTGGACAAGAGCCTACATGAGGTGGTTCAACAGAGGCAATTAATTCAGAGAATTGGTTATAAAGATGTTGGAAGAGTTCAATGAACAATGAGGGAATGATGAGGCAACCCAGAAATTAGGTTGGTCCATGCCTACCAGCATACTCCCAGATGCTGGTCAAATGGATATTTGGTGACCATCAAGGAAGGAAAGGCTGAACACCGTGTCAGTTCTGCTGATTGACCCTCACAACATCCCTGTAAAATAGGTGTTATTATCCCAACTTTAAGGAAATGGAAGCTTCGAGTAATTATGGAACAACATGCCTAAGGCCATTCCACATAAGTAGAGAAACCAAGATTGGAACCCTTGCCCCTTGTGCAAAATTATGCTGCCACCTGGGGGCATCCTGGCTGTCCTGGGAGAGAGAACACTTTGAGACAGCCGTGAAGAAAGCCAGGACTTGGGCTCTGCTGAAATTCCTTTGGCTCCAGGAAGACAGGGACGGGAAAGGCCTCACCTCGGTCCTCCACTTCCCACGCTGCTCCTTTGTCTCACACAAGTGGCTGACGGCCACCCCCTTCATCCCTGCACCCAGTCAAAGCAGAGCAAACCACAAGCTGCACACCTGGAGAGGAGCTCAAGGTGCTCAGGGTGTGGTGCGGCCAAGGACAATAGAGTCTTTCTCCAGGCTGGGTTCTGGCTCCTCCTGGGGTTGGGGGGGGCATTGCTGCTGAGGTGGAGACAGAGCCCAGCCCACCCCAGGCTGCCAGCACTTTGGGAGCACTGCGCCATTGGGTTGAGTTGACAGGTGATGACAGGAGATGGTTCCAGGGCCTATGGCATGAGGAGGGGCCACTCTTGCCTTTCTCCAAATTTCAGTCTAAACTTTGGTTCTGGGCAGGATCAGAGCTGTGGGAGCCAGCTGGGCTGGGAGGCCGAGGGTGACTGCCTTGCCCTTGATTAGAGGATCTGAGACCCAGGGAACACCACCACCACCACCACCCCCCACCCACCCACCCACCCACACACACACACACCAAGCAAGGCAGAGATAAAAAAAGGAACCTCCCATCTCAGAAATTCCTTCTTCATATTCCTTGGACCCTCAATGGCAACACTAGTGGTCTCTGAGGTACATGCCAGTGGCACATACCACCTCATCCTTCAGTCAGTCCCTCAGCTCCCACCTCATCCCAGCCAAGCCCCTCAGCAACCTTACCTCCCTCACATTTCTGCCTATTTCTGAGATGACCACTCCCCACCCTCTAAACCACCACCGCCTCTGGAACATCCACTAGCCTGGAGGCTCTTTGTCATTTGTCTCTGCACTCCAACAAGCACCTGGACCACTGTGGGCACTTGAAAACTGTTTCTACTAGATCATCCAGGAGCCCTGATGGTGCAAATGGTTTGGTTAGCTTGGCTGCTAACCGAAAGGTGGACAGTCCAAACCCACTTAGCCGTTTTGTGGGACAAACTTGGTGATCTGCTTCCATAAAGATCATAGCCAAGAAAACCCTATGGGGCCAGTTCTATTCTGTAACATATGGGGTCGTGTTGAGTCGGAATTGACTTGACAGCACCCAACTAGATTATCCATTTGCCTTCCCTTGGAGACTTTGACCCTAGTCTTCCTCCTTCCTGGAAGTAGAGAAAAGCAATCCACTTATCCCATCCTAAGATGCTTCCTCCCACGACAACTGGCACCCACAGCCTCACCCACTTGATCAAGGGCATATGGAGCCAGCCCCTTGTTAATTCTGTCAGCCTCAGCTTTGCACTCACATCAGGCAGCTACTCAATCAAAAGTAACTCTAATAACTGGCATGTTATCCTTAAGCCTTGCAAAGGCTTTCTAGTGCCTTGAAGAAAAAAGTCCAAAGTTAAAAGAATTTAAAAGATCCCATTTTTCTCTTTGGTTTCTCCCTACCCATCTTGATCACTTTGTTTCCTGAAAACTTTATGCTTTCTTTCTTACCTCACAGGCTTCCACTCTGCCCACATCACTCTCCCCTTCCGCCCGAAATGGCAAGCCCTTATTGATTCGAATCATGTTTCTTCAGGAAGCCTTTTCTGACCCCACACCAGGCCTGGTTAGATGCCTCTGCGCTGGACTGTTATCACATTGTATGGTAAATATTGTTTTATTGTCTATCTTCTTGACAACTGTGAACATCCTAATGGCAGGACCTATGTTTACTGCTAAATTCTCAGTGCCTGAAAGCCTTCAGTAACTATTTGTTAAATCAGTTCACACAAAACAGGAAAAATGGACAAAGGAAGCATTTCCCTTGTTCCTTCAGAAGAGGAAGCATGAATCCTGGGTGGCATGGAAGATCACATAGGAGGACTGAGTTTTCCAAGTGGATATGTCCCCAGGAGCTGTTGGGTGAATAGAGTTGCTGGCCCAAGCCCCCAACCCCTGGAGCCAAGGGCAGCCCACCCTTACTCCATGGAGCCCCTCTTGGTCAGAACTGCAAGCAGTTGCCTTCCCACAGGAATCCAGGGCCTGTGCCCAGAGCCACGACCCTTCCTGGGTCAGGTCTCCTCAGCTTCAACCTGCAGTGTCCATGGGTGCTCAGGAGGCAGCTCTGTGGGCAACTCAATGGCTCTTCTTGTTCTACTTCTGGCTCCACACCCCACTCCAGGAAGTCCCAACCTTTCTCTGGACTAGGGCCCCCAAAAGCCACCCCCAGGCTGGGAGTTGGGAGCAGTGGCAGACATATCTGCTGGGAAGGCTGGCAGGGTGAGCACCCACCTAGGCTTTTAGACCATTCGAGGAGGCAAAATTGGTCAGTGGGGGGAAGCTCCCGATCTCTTTGACTTACCACGATTTGCTATTTTGCTAACGGTCTCTCTGCCCCTCTGATGTGTTCCATTCTAGGGCCTGGCACACAGGAGGTACTCAATTCAGATTTTCTGGATGCATGAAAAGGCCTCCTTTTCCCTAAATTCCATCAACTGGAATGACAGGACTCTCAGATTCTTGTTCACTCAGACTGACCTCTGAGCAGCAGGGGCTAAGGAGCTGGCTCTCAGGATAATTTACATTTGAATAGTGATCAAAGCCTCTTGCTCAGGGGCAGAAGGAGGAATTGGCAGCAAATATCCTTCAGGGAGGCACCTAACACCTGGGCTGATGTTTAGGTTTACCCTCTGCTAGAGCCAGAATGCTCTTGAAATGCTGAAGATTTTCCAAACTACTAAGTAGCTGCTGCCCAGAGAGTCTCTCTGCCCCTGTACCTCCCGCCAACCAGATGCCCCTCCCTCCTGCAATTCAGCAGAATGCCTCCAGAGCCCTGCTCTCGCATATGTCAGCGTCCCTCCCAGAGCAGCTGCCATACTTCGGCTGCCCAAGCCTCGCCTGAGGTAGTTGGTAGGGCCCCACCATCTGATTCATAGCCCTTCACTCTGCAGCAGGGCTGTGAAATGCAGGGGGTGGGGTGAGGCTGAACCCACAGACTGGGTATTCAGGAGGCATGCATTACAAGATGTTGGCTCTGCAAGTCCTCACCCCTTTCCTCCACTTATTTCGTTTACATTTAATGTCTCAGCCTCTGTTTTTTCATCTGTAGAATGGGGATGGTAATAGTACCTGCCTCATAGGGCTATGAAGAGTTCTTAGGCATGTAAAACTTCTCAGCCTAAAGGCTGGCACAGAGTCAGTGCTCAATGAATGTTAACTCTGTGATAGTCACTTATATGAAACCTTCAAGAGTTTAGGTACTTGCCCAGGGCACCCAGCTTGTCAGCTGCAAAGATCAGACTGATACTCAGGTCTCCTTGACTCTCTAAAATTTGGGAAATCCAGCATCTTCTCTCCTGTACGTGTAAATTGAAAATACACTTAACCATGTAAAAGACTCTGAGAAGTCCTGAAGCAAAGAAAGCAGTCCAATTTTGTTTAAATCAGCCACTCCATGGTTATTTAACTATGGGAGTCCTTCTCAACAGAAAGCCTGTTAACCTGTCTCAGTCTGTGAAATGGTACACTATTTACCTTCCTTGATATCAAACTTTTTGCACTGGCTGTTCCCACTTACAAGGAGCTCTAGTGGCGTAGTGCCTAAGGCATTTGACTGCTAAGCAGAAGGTTGGCAGTTCAAACATACCAGCCGCTCCGCAGAAAGGAGACTGGGCAATCTGCTTCTGTAAAGATTTACCGTCTCAAAAACCCAAAGAGGGTCTCTGTGAGTTGGAATTGACTGGATGGCAGTACGTTTGGTTTGGTTCACACTTACTGGAATGCCTTTCTTCTATTTTATATGCCAGGGAAACTGCTCCACATGAAACAAATTTGTTGTTTTCCTTTTCTAATTACAAAAGTTATGCTATGTTTATAAGACATTCAAACATCATAGACATGCAATTGATTTCACCTCCCCTTAAAAAGCCATTATAAGGTGAGTCTGGGGCCACCTTGTGATTATGTGGTAAATGCTGGTCCTCGGCATTCAGGAAACAGTGAACTTGGCACACAACATACCCCTAGTTCCTTCTCTAAGAGTCTTCTCCCCTTATTAGCAGATACTTAGTAAGCCCCTACTCTCTGCTGGACACTAGTGGTAGGTGCTGAGGCCTCTGACATGGCACTTACTGGAACTCAGCTCTTCTGTGAAACTGGTACAAGTGTAACTGAACATTCCTTTCAGTGCCTAGGCCAGTGTCACTTCATTATACAGCAAACACTCATTGAACACTGGCTAAAGGATAGTCCTGTATATATATATAACCTCCATATATAACCTGGGTATAGTAGTAGAGATGTAAGGATCAACTAATCTAGTACAACTAATCAGCTGCTTCAGAATAGTACCAGGCACAAGGTAGGTGCTCAGTAAAGGTCAGCCATTATATTATTAAAGATGAAAATACCAAAGTCCTGGGTCCTCTAAGAGTTCACAGTGATAGATACAAAATGAGCTCCAAGAAGGTAAAGTGCCTCAAGGAGTTGTGAAGCCCTAAGGCCTGGACACCCAAGCTCTGGAGGCATTCCACACTCACTACACGCAGGGTTTGGGCTCCCACCTCAGTTCTCACAATATCGCACAGATTCAGGGGTGAGGTTCTGTGGTAGCAGGAACCCTTCTAAGTTCCAGGCCCTGGCCAGGGCTTGCGCAGACCAACCAGGCTCCTCTTACCCAGAGTCCACAGCGTCCCAGCTGTTCTGGGCCTTCAGTGGGCAGGGCTAAGGTGTCAGTGAGTCACTGGCCAAACCAACAAGCTGCAGATGTTCTTCAGAGGGAGTGGGTGCTACAGTGTGAAGCAAGCAGAGCTGGGTAGAGTGGACAGGCTTGTCATATAACCTTTGAGGAGGCCTCAGCCATCCTGAAAGCACCAATGGCAGCACAGTGTGTTAGCTGAGGCCACAGGAGTGCCAGGCCAGGCTTCTCTTTGTTTAAGAGGGCTAACCAGTCCACAAAGGACCCTAGACCTGGACCCTTCCCTTCTCGTCCCTCCCTTCCATCTCCACTGGACAACACGGGTTAGATATAGATCAGACCTTCAGTGGAAGCTATCCAAACCAAAATTAAAGCAAGCAACCAAACTCAAAAAAGGCAAGGACCAGGTATTTCACTTGATGTGTCCCTTTCAGTGCCTAGGCCAGTGTCACTTAATTACATAGCAAACACTCAATGGACAACGGCTAACGGATGGTCCTACCTTGACACCTACTACCCTCCCTCCTAACTGCAGGGCAGGCATGTCTGTTCAATTTTAGCCACCTTGACTATTTCCTTTACTACTACTTCTGTCTGTTCACTCATTTCCAGATTTGGGTCTGGAGGATCCAAGTCCATGGTGATACCTTACATGAGTGTATCTGTTTTTAAAAGTTCTTAATATTTTGGGTCCAGTGAACCGCTTTGGAGAATCTGAGAGCTGTGGGCCTCTTCCCAGAAAAATGCTCATGCACTCAATCTCTACACACAATTTCTGGGATTCACGAACTCCAGGAGCCCCTCCAGCCATTCATAACACAAGTCCTGGTTTTAATACAGGGTGCCTAACTGCCTTATTGTCCACATCACCACACACAGACACTTGTGCACAAATATCTTGGCATGATGGAGGCAAAGGACACACTGTGCAGATGGTTAAAAGCAGTCTGGAGCCTCATCCAATTAGGGCCCCTTCCTCATACCCCTCTTTTCACCTAATTAGATTAGATTTTTCCTGATCTGAGAAATGAGAGCAAAGCAAGGGAAGGCCCAGTTCTCTAGCCCCTTTGCCAGAGCATGGCCTGGAGGCTGGACATGGGCCCAGTCCCACAAGGGAGCTCTTCCTGCAGCCAGATGGCAAGGCCCCTGCTGGCCAGTTGCCGGGTGCGGCTCCTGCAGCTCCTACACCTGCCCTGCCTGGCCTGCCCAGATGGCTACCCTTGCACCCCTGCCAACTGTAGCAGTGGCTCTCAGGGTGGGTTGGCAACCAGAGCCCTGCATGGTGAGTAGGCTAATGGTCCTGAGCAGTCAGTGGCTCACACAGTAGAAGGGCTCCTGGGCCTCTCAGGGTCCAGCCCAGGTCCCTGTTCTCTCCTGGGTTCTCCCACACTCACTGGATTCTTTTCTCCTCAATCTCTCTGGGTCATCATGGAAATGTTTCCACCAATTTCATCAAACCTCAGGGCCCAGCACCTCTTAGAGGGTTCTGACCCACCAGCACCAGCTACTGGGCTCCAGAAGGAGGAGAGAAGCAAGTTGGCCCAAGGTTCATCCTAGTCCCAATCTCTATCTCACCTCAGGAGACCCAAAAGCAACCAGCCAAGAGGGCCTGCAGCACTGAGAGGAGGGGAAACAGTGAAGTGGAGAAGGTAACCACACTGTACAGAAACAATGGTTCAGCAGGGCCTTGGGGCAGAGGCAGAGGTCAGCCTCACTGTCCAGAGGCAGCATCTCTGAGTGGGCTCTCCAGGCACGCACCATTCAGTAGGCCCAAGGGGTGATGAAACACTGGATTTAGGATAAAGAGATCAGGCACCTTGTCGGGACTCTTCCCATGGGAAAACTCGGAGATCCTCTGAAACCCTGTTCCCTACAGGGTGCGGAGCTGCTTTCTGAATGGTGGGAGGCCCCAGGTCCTGCCTCTGGGCCCACTTAGATGACATCCCAGGACTTTCTCATCACACCCACTAAAGAAACCACAGATTGTGTGGCTCCTGGGAGATCCTGCTAGATTTCATTCCTGTCCCTATGGTTGACAAAGGAGTCAAACATCAGGCCACCAAGATCTGAACAGCCCACAGATCACAGAGCCAATCCAGGCTGAAGCTTGAACGCCTTTAGTGAGAAGAGGATGCGGGTCTTTGCAGCCCTGTCCTTGGGGATCTCTGTGGGCAAATATCCAGAGGGAGCTGTAGCCACGGGAGATCTTGTCCCTCAGACTTCCCCTGGCAGTGGACAGTCACCATACAGGACATATTTACACACTCTTCTTTATGTAAACGTGTGTCAGGCACCTGGGAGACTTAGACATGAGGAGGACATGGTCCCTGTCCTGAAGGAGCCCATGGCTTGATGGGCAGCCTGTTGGTCCATTCCAAGCCACTGCAGAGAGGAGGAGGGCCAGGGCCAGCTCAGGCCCATGTATCAACAGGCAGTGGTCAGGGAGAAGGAGAGTAATTGATCAATGATAGAATGAGACCTAGCACTCCCCTCTACCTCACTCCTGCTACCAACAGCACATCCAGCATCACCCAACAGGGGACAATAAGGTAGGAGAGTAGCCTAAGGACATGTGAAGAAAGGAAAGCCTCTGAGAAATGTCCCTTTGAACCTTCTGCATGCTAAAGATCCTGGCCCAGGATAAGCAGCCATGCCCCATAGCAGGAACTAGGGGAAAAATAATTCACATTCCTGAGGCTTCTGCTCTGACCCTGACACATCTATCTCATCCAGAAAACTGGGCACAATGATTTGCTCTCCAACCAAGTAAAAAATGTGTTGTCCTCTCCTGAGGAGAGGGGAGTGGGATCCAGAGTGGGTCTCCTGGGAGTGAGTGAAGAGGGACAACAGAACCAGGGCTACTCAGAGTCACATAGAGGGGCCTGGAGATGGCTTTCAGCTGTCACTCTGCCAGGAAGGAATAAGGCTAGGCTGGGGGCAGGTCATGGGGAGTTGGCTTCTTAACCAGGGCCTCAGAGGCAAGGTGGGGAACAATCAATACCCCACTCTCCTCTCTACCCTAATGCCTGCAGATCCAGAATGGACCCCAGAATAGGGAGATCAGGAGGAGAGGATGAGTGAGCTCAACTGCTTAGGCCCACCTGGGCAACAGGTCCTGATCACTGGCTGTCCCCAAACCTGTGGGGACAATGGAAGCAGTGCAGGAGTGGGCCTGCCTGGGCCAAAGTGGTCAGTATCCTTGGTGAAGAGCTGCATACCTCCTGTGCTGGCCTCCTAAGAACAGCCCACCTGGTTCCAGTCCCACTGGGTAAAGGCAAAGGCTGGTTTTGCTGTGTTCAAGGAAGAAACCCAAGCCCTCATCTCCAGCCTGAGGCTTCAGCACCTGTACGGATCCCTTAGGAGGAGGGAGAGAAGGAAGAGAGCTTTGTGCTGGCTTTGCCCTGCGGGGAGTTTGGGGGGTGGCGGTGTCAGAGATCAAAGGGCACTGAGATGCAGCTCCCAGAGGGCAGAGAGGCCATAAACCAAGGGGTGTGTGTCTGTGGCGGGGGGTGCGGTACGCCTCAATTCCCGTTAGAAAAAGGCTCGCTCATTCGGCTCCCACAGAGCAGCGAAGAGGACAGCAGAGCCGGGGAGGAGGAGGGTCACCAGTCCTAGGGCGATGATCGGGGGCAAGGGCAGAGTTTGGGACTCCCGCCCCATATTAGTCGGTCCAGAATCTAAACAAAGGTGGGTGAAGGCTCGGAGACCCGGGGTCAGGGACTAAGCTCGTGTCCGCCAGGAGCCGTGACACCTAGCGGCCCGGCCCTGGCCAGGCCACCTTTGTCGCTCTCGAAACCCCCAGACCTCCGACCGCCTCCCCTCCAGACCACCCCGGGCCCTGCGCGGCACTCACCCTGTCGCTGCTAGTGGGGGGTCCAGAGATCCGCTCCTCGGGAGGGGGCGCTGGGGGCCCCGGAGTCTCTACCCGAATGAGGCGGTGGGGGGGTGAGCCGTGGCGTGGGGGTGGTGTGGGGCCGGGGGCCGCTGGAGTGGCGAGCGCGGCGGAACCGGACGGCCCCCCTGAGTAGGGGTCTTCGAAGTCGCGCTCCCGTTGCAGCCGGTAGGCTGCCAGGATGTCTGGGGGCGGCGCGGGGGGTGCAGCCGGGGAGGGCGCTGGGGCACGGTAATCGGGCTCGGGGGGCGCCGGCTTGCTCCCACCTCCGCCACCGCCCCCCCCGCGGAAGCCGAGGTGCTCCCGGAGCCACTTAGCCACCCCGCCGCTACCGCCCCCTCCTGGGCCGGCTCCTGCACCCCCAGCGCTCCGGCGCGACCCCCCTGGGCCTCCCCCCGCGCTCGGCTGCGCCCGCGGCCCCGGGCCGGAGCCCGCCGGAGGAGCTCCGCTCAGTAGCATGGGGCCGGCCAGACTGAGCTGGGGGAGAGCGGTAGCGGGGCGGGGGGCGGGGGCGGACAGTGGGTAGGGGGCGGGGCTCCTCCGGGCGGTGGGAGGGGCGGGGCTTGTCAGTAACAAGGGAGGGGAGGGGCTCCTTTACCTAACAGGGGTCGGCCCTCCCTCTGCTGGGGCAGAGAAGGGGAGACGCTGGCTGCCAGCCGGTGTGTACGCACAAAAAGTGGGCGACCCCGGGGCATGGGAGGCAACTCCTGGACTGTATGGACGAATCCTCCACGTGTCGCCACGCGTGTCCCTATGAGGGAAAACCTGTCCCCACCTGTTCCCCTTTGCCAGCTTCCAGCTTGCACGCGACGTGGAGAGCAGTGCCACTAGACTCCTAGGTTCCCGGCCCTTCTCTAAGTCCTTGCAACCAGGAAAAAAGAGTAAAAGCCAGGGAGAGAGACAGAAGGCATCATTCAGTAAGCTGTAACAGCCCCCCCCCTTTACCTTGGGAGCCCCACCTATCCCCCTCCCATCCAGCTGCTCGCACTGCACGTATCTGGACCCACATTGCTTCCCAGACCAGACACCCACCTCTCACATATCTTCCCACATATAACCTCTTAACATGTAAACAGTCTTCACAGAAACAACCCCCACCTACGGGTGCACCTGCCCTGAGCAGGCCCACATGGTCCTGACTGCAGCGTGCACACACACAGAAATCATTTCAAGTCTCATCCTGGATTTCACTGTCAATCAGATTAGTGACAGAATAGAAACAGACAAGTCAATAAATCAAGTGTAGAAACAGTTCCAATGCTGTCTATCACAAACCCCTTATCCATCCGAGGCTTTGTGCTCAAATGCTAGGCATTTTTTTGTTTTAGAAATAAAACCAGTTCCTCCCCCAGAAATGTTGTAGCCCTGAAGCCAATGCCAATCTTTGTTTTTGGATGCTCTGTCTCTGATGGAAAGACAATGCCTCAGGCAGCCTCACCCTACTATCACCCCCTTAGGCATTGCTTCAGAGGCACCCCCACTCTTCTACTCTTTGTCCTTTGTGGGAGCAGAGCCAGTAGGGCCCATTCTGGAGAGGTGTCCCAAGAGGCAGTTCAAAGCTGGAGGGAGTAGAGAACAGTGTGGTGGTACACCTGCAAATCTCCTAGGATTTCCAAGTCCCCAGGTTTCAAAACTATTTGTTGATTCCTCCTTTGTGCAAATTCTAACTACTGATTACCAAGACTGCACCTAGAACTGGCGGATAACAGGGGACAATTAGGAAGGAGACAGTGCTTCTCAAATTTTAATGTAAACACGAATTTCCTGGGGGTCTTTTAAAATTACAGGTTCTGATTCTGTAGGTCTGTTTGGGATGGCATCTCGTATACTTTAGTTCTAACAGACTCCCAGGCAATGCCAATGCTGCTGTTTCTGCAACCACATTTTGCACAGCAGGGGTGTGAAAGATATGGAAAAATCTGATACTGTGCCTGGCTTCGTGAAGTATAATAGATAAAATAATATGTGCACATTTAAACAATTGACTAACAATGCCAAAAAACAAACTAACCAAATGCTGCTGTCAAGTCAATTGTGACTCATAGCGACCCCTCCTTGGGTTTCCGAGGCGGTGTCACTATGGAAGTAGATTGTCCAACTTTTCCTTCCGAGGAGTGGCTGGTGGGTTTGAACCACCAGCCTTCTGGTTAGCAGTCAAATGCTTTAGGCTCTAAACCACCAGAGCTCCCCAACAACTCCAAAGTGGACATAAAGATGATAAATACCAGAAGAAGGTCCAGTTAAACCATATTGGAGGGTCTCTAAAATCACCAGATATGAGGACATGGAAAAATCACTGACCAGGGGTCCAACAGTTGTGGACTCTAGCCAGGCCTCTGGCCAAGGTAGTCAACACCACTTGTCTTCACGTTCCTTATCACTGGAAAAGGCATGATGATAGTTGGGTGAAGATCAAGTGAGAAGATGAATGTAAGCTGGCTTTTAAAACTGTAAAATACTTATAATGGAAGGGTGTCAAATGAGGCCACATATTTTTAAAAAGTGTGGAAGTTAAGCTGCTGCCATCTCAGAGGAATGAAATCAATCAACTCTGCACACAGCAGGGCAGGCTTCATGGCAGAGGCTAGGATTTTGGACAGATGAAGCAAAGAGATGAAAGTCATTCCAAGTCGGGGTTAGAACGAACAAAGCAAAGGCAGGATGGGAACCAAACCAAACCCACTGTCACTGAGACGATTCCAACTGACTCATAGTGACCCATTGGGTTTCCAAGGCAGTAAATCTTTAGGGAAGTAGATTGCCTCATCTTTCTTCTGTGAAGTAGCTGGTATGTTTGAACTGACAACCTTCTGATTAGCAATCAAATAAATGCCTTAGGCACTGTACCATCAGAGGTCCCCTTTGTTTTTCCAAATGCATTTTATTGAAATATAATTTATGTACAGTGAAATACACAAAACTAAAGTGACATTGATCAATGCATTTTTTTTTTTCAGTGTTCCCTCCCTTCCCCTCCTCTCCCCTCCCACCTCTGGTAACAAGCAAAGAAAGTTTCTTTCCATATATCCTTGACTTTTTACAATAACAGACTAATACAATATTTGTCCTTCTGTGATTGACTTATTTCACTCAGCATAATGTCCTCCAAGTTCATCCATGTTATGCGGTGTTTTGCAGATTCTACGTTATTCTTTAGGGTACCATAGTATTCCACTGTGTATATGTACCACAGTTTGGTTATTCATTCTTCTGTTGATGGGCATGTAGGTTGTTTCCATCTTTTTGCTATTGTAAATAGTGCTATGATGAACATGGGTGTGCATATATCTGTTCTTGTCCTGGCTCTCACTTCTTTAGGATGCATACCTAGTAATGGGATTGCTGGGTCAAATAGTATTTCTAATTCCAGCTTTTCAAGGAATTGCAATACTGTTTTCCACAGTGGTTGTATCATTTTATGGTCTCACCAGCAGTATATGAGAGTCCCAATCTCTCCATATCCCTGCCAGCGTTTGTTATTTTCTGTCTTGTTGAACTTTGCCATTAGTGCTGGCATGAGATGGTACCTCATTGTTTTGATTTGCTTCTCTCTGATGGCTAATGATCATGAGTATTTCTTCATGTATTTGCTGGCCGCCTGAATATCCTCTTTGGTGAAGTATCTATTCATGTCTTCTGCCAATTTTTTAATTGGATTGTTAATCTTTTTGTTATTGAGGTGTTGGCGTTTTCTATAAATTTTAGAGATAAATCCCTTATCAGATATGTAATTATTGACAAGTATGAATTTGTTACTGTCATTTTGTTATGTGCTTTTTCGTGGTGTTGATTTTTTTGTTCCATATAATTTTCTGTGCTGAGCTTGTTTTATTTATGAATCGTGTTGTCACTTCCTTCTATGCTATTGTTTTAGTATTTGCTGAATATTTATGCTGGTCCTCTTTTTTTATTTTGAAGTGAAGGTTTATCATTTTTTCTTTAAGGTTACCCTCTGATTTATAGTTTCTTCCCAAGTTTAGAACAATCCATTCTATCTTGTAATTGTTTTGACTTCCCTACCATTTAGAAGTTCTGTAACTACACAGTATTTTCCCTCTTTTTGGTTTGTAGTTGTCTTCATTTGTCAATTGATGTCTCTGGTTCCCTGTTTACAATCTTGTAGGCTTATTTACTGTGGATACTTCTATAACTGGGTTGGTTTCTGGGTTATGTCATCATGTGTATTAATCGTCAATTGTTGTTTGCTGTTGTTAGTTCTCTGTCCAAAGGACTCCCTTTAGTATCTCTTGTAAGGTTGGTCTGGTTTTAACAAATTCCCTTAATGTCTGCTTTTTTAGAAAGGTACTAATTCCACCATCATATTTGAGGGACAATTTTTCTGGGGATATAATTCTTGGTTAGAAATTTTTCTCTTTCAGGGTTTTATATATACCATTCCATTGTCTTCTCGTCTGCATGGTTTCTGCCGAGAAATCTGAGCTTATTCTTATTGGTTGCCCCTTGTAGGTAACTTTTCGTTTCTCCCATGCAGCTTTTAGGATTCTTTGTCTTTGGTCTTGGTGAGTTTGATGATGATATGTCTTGGTGATTTTCTTTTGGGGTCTATCTGTTTGGGGTTTGTTGGACTTCTTGAATGGATATATTCTCATCTTTCATACCAGGAAAATTATCTTCCAACAAATCTTCAACAATTTTTTCTGCGGTTTTATTTGTCTCTTCCTGTTCTGGAATTCCAGTCACATGTAGGTTATTCCTTTTGATGGTATCCCACATGAACCTAAGGCTTTCTTAATTTTGTTTTGATCTTTTTTCTGATTGTTCCCTTTCCAAAGAAGTATTGAGGTACTTGCCTTCAATCTCACTAATTGTGTCTTCATTAATTCAATTCTACTCCTTTATCTGTTCAATGTCTTATCTATTTCTGAAAATTTAGTATTAATCTTCTGGATTTCTATCTGTAGATTTTGTATCATTTCTAATTTTTCATTTATTTTGTCATTTTGTTCCTGTATTGTCTTTCAAAATTGTTCTAGGGTCTTCTCTGTGTTTTCCTCAATTTCGTTAGTGTTTTCTTTGATCTATCTCTCAATTCGCTGAAGGTACCTAAATATAATTCTTTTGAATTCCTTATCAGGGAGTTCCAGTGCTGCATCTTCCTCAAGCATGTGTTTTGGATCTATGTCCTGGTCCCTTATTTCTCCTGCCTTATCTTTGTGTGAACTGTGACTCTCTGTTTTCTCCGAGGCATTGTAACCTTTTTGTGTTTGTATTTAATTGGTGAGTGTATGTTGGAGTGACTTGCCCACGATTTTCATTTTCTATGTTTTGTTTGTATGTTATCTATGTAAGCAGGGTACTGTGCTGTGCTCCTCTATTTGCTAGTTGGCAGCACTTATGCATTCACCACCTGTCTCCTTTCCTGTTGTCTGCCTCCTGTATGTCTCTGTTGTCCTTGGCAATTCTTAGGTCCCTGGAATCTGAATGAGAATGATATCATTTTAAAATCCAAAATGGCCACCACTTGTAAACATTCAAAATGGCTGCACCCTTGATCATTTTAAATATCCAAAATGGCCACCACGTGTAAACAATCAAAATGGATGTGCCCTCCGGACAGCCGAAAGTCCATAGCTCAGGTTGTCTCCCTCCTTGCTATTTCCCTTCCTAGTCATAGGCCACCAGCCCAATTGTCCCTGCAGCCCTTGGTGACCAGGGATGATCTTTAGGTCAATTCTCAGGTCCCAACACCACTTGGAAATATTCAGACTGTCAGTGCTGTCAGAGTAGCTAACAGTCCACTGCTCCGACCATCTCTGTACTCACCGTTTTCATTAGGTTTTTCCATTAGTTGGTGCCTAATCCACTTCTGTATAGTTCCTTTCAAAGCTTGGGACCCCAGGATTATCTTCTGTATCTCTGTCAGTTGGTTTCTCTTTTCTCTGTTGTAGAGGGTCTGTGGAGCTTGCCTGCCTATTCTGCCATCTTACCAGAAGTCCAGAGGTCCTGGGTTTCTGAGGTGGTAAATCTTTATGGAAGTAGATAGCCCCATCTTCCTTCTCCAGAACATCGGGTGGTGGATTTGAACCACCAAATTTCTGGTTAGCAAATGCCTTAGGCACCAAACCACCAGAGATGCTTAAAGGTCATATGACGGAAAAAAAAAAAAAACACCTCACTACCACCGAGTCAGATCCGACTCATAACCACCCCTCCTTGGGTTTCCAAGGTGGTATCACTATGGAAGTAGATTGCCCAACCTTCCTTCCAGGAGTGCCCGGAGGGTTTGAATCGCCAACCTTCTGCTTAGCAGTCAAATGTCTTAGGCACTTCGGCACCAAAGCTCCTTAAAGGCCATATTGTTGTTGTTGTTGTTATGTGCCGTAGAGTTGGACTCGACTTATAGCAACCCCTCCTTGGGTTTCCGAGTATCTCTATGGAAGTAGATTGCCCAACCTTCCTTCTGAGGAGTGGGTGGTGGGTTTGAACCACCAGGCTTCTGGTTACCAGTCAAGTGCCTTAGGCACTAAGCTACCAGAGCTCCTAAGGGTCGTATTAGACCCTAAAATTTCATTGAGACTCCACGTCAGTTGCATTTTTTTGGTTTTCTCACTGTAAAGTGAAGAGGAAAAGAAAGTATTTCTTCAGGTCATAGCTCTGTCAAGGATGGGAAAGGAGAAAACATAGGCCTAGAGAACAACAAGTTACTGGAAAAAAGGAAATGCACATTTTCCTTCTTAGTGGAAATAGAAATTGTTAATCTGATATGAAAATAGCATGGTTCTGGAGGCACCTCAGACGTCCCTGAGTGACACAGCTGACTACTAACCTGAAGATTGGTGGTTTGAACCTACTGAGAGATGCTGTGGAAGAAACATCTGGTGATCTGCTTCTGCAGAGATTATTTTTCATTGCCATGTAGTTTGTTCCAACTCATGTGTTACAGAGTAAAACTACTCCATAGAATTTTCTTGGTTGTAATCTTAACGGGAAGAAGTTGCCTGGCCTTTTCTTCCACAGTACCATTGAGTGGGTTCAAACCATCAATCTTTAACAGTCCAGTGCAAACCATTTGTACCACCTAGGGACCTTCCATAAAGATTATGGCCAAGAAAATTTTATTCATTTCTATTCTGGTACACATGGGGTCGCCATGACTCCCAGTCTACTCAAGGAAAATAATACTTTGTGTGTGTGTTGAAAGAATACAACTTAAGATGCAACCATAAAGAAAACTCACTTCATTGTTTTCTGGACTTTTTTTTTTTTTTTTTTAAAGAGTCTATGTACTTTGAGCACAAACATGAGTAAGACTCAGGTCCTACCTTCAACCATCTTGAATCTTCTAACATTAGTGATTTGTGACTCAAGTGGAATCCTGCAGTAAGAGAATTGAAAGATGGGAGTAGAGTGTCTCAAAAGGATCTGGCAAGTGAAATCCCTCTTCCCAACTCCAAACTCAGGAGTGTCTGCTCAGCCCTTTCAACCTGAAATCAAAACAGAACTTCTTCCTAACAGGACCCAGGCTCTATTCCAGAGGTTTTCATGAGCGCAGTAAGGCATTGTTGTTGTTGTTATGTGCTGTGGAGTCGGCCCCGACTCATAGCGACCCCTCCTTGGGTTTCCCATAGCGACCCCTCCTTGGGTTTCCCATAGCGACCCCTCCTTGGGTTTCCCATAGCGACCCCTCCTTGGGTTTCCCGAGGCAGTATCACTACGGAAGTAGGATTGCCCAACCTTCCTTCCGAGGAGTGGAAGTAGGATTGCCCAACCTTCCTTCCGAGGAGTGGCTGGTGCGTTTGAACCGCCAGCCGTCTGGTTAGCAGGCAAGTGTCTTAGCCACTATGCTACCAGAGCTCCCAGTAAGGCATTACTTTCTCCCATTTTACCAACTTAAATCGCCTCCATTCCTGCCCAGCCAGGAGCCTGGGCTTGGGGAGAAGGACAGGACTTGATGTTGGTGCAGATTCCCTAGCAGCGGTATAGTTACTCTTCCTGGTGAGGATAGATCAGTTACCAGTGCAAATCTATCCCCTCGTGTTCTATGTGACTTGAGGGGAGGATGGAGGGACTGAAGAAATCATTTGTGCTTTATACAAAAAGGTCAGCTCTGGTAGTATAGTGCCTAGGATATTTGACTGTTAAACAGAAGGCTGGTGGTTCAAACCCACCTGCCACTCCTTGGAAGGAAGGTTGGGTGATCTACTTCCGTAGTGATACTGTCTCAGATCTGACTTGATGGCAGTGAGTTTGGTTTTTGGCTTTTATACAGCTCTGGTGGCATAGTGCCTAAGACATTTGACTGCTAAACAGAAGATCAGCAGTTCAAACTCATCAGCCACTCCTTGGAAGGAAGACTGGGCAACCTACTTCCATAGAGTCTGGGAAACCCAAGGAGGGGTCACTATGAGTTGGAATCAATTTGATAGCAGTGTTTTTTTTTTTATTAATATATACATACATACATTGGGAGCTCTGGTGGCATAGTGGCTAAGGCACTTGACTGCTAACCAGAAGGCTGGCAGTTCAAACCCACCAGCCACTCCTCGGAAGGAAGGTTGGGCAATCCTACTTCCGTAGTGATACTGCCTCGGAAACCCAAGGAGGGGTCGCTATGAGTCGGGGCCGACTCGACGGCAAATAACAACAACAACAACGTACATACATTAATGTTTGTTTATGCAAGGACTGTCATAAAAGATATGCTGGAAACTGGCAATAATTGGTAGATAGAGTAAAGAATGAGAGGGAGCCTTACTTTTCACATGTTCTTTATTTACAAATGAAAGACCAAAATTTTTAAAATACATGAAAAGGAAAGAAAAAAATCAGAAGGTGTTTCGGTTCTCTAGTTCCCCTCTAACAGAAGATACTACAAATGCGTGGATGGCTTTAATGAATAGGGGTTTATTCTCTTACAGTTTAGGAGGCTAGAAGTCTGAGTTCAAAGTGCAAGCTCTAGGAGCTGGGTGAAAGCTCCTTGACCTTGGACTTTAGCTCTGCCTCTTGCTCCCTGCCCACTGGAGCTGGAGATGTCTTTTTACCCAGGAAGCTGCTAGCTGCTGAGGCTAACAAGCCCAAGGTCAACAAAGTGGCACAGTCCCAATATTACCAAACAACACGACAGGCCACTAGTTCAAATCCAGAGACAGTCCCAAGATTGGCAGGAAAACCAGGCAGGCTGCTAAATGAAGACTTAGCTACATGCAGGGTCCAAGCATGCCAAAAAGCTGCAGAGACCTTCTTTAACGCTTCTCCTTATATACTGGAAGCATCCGTAAGGCAGACACTCAGCTGCTCCAGTAGATTCCACCATGGAGTTGATTACCAGTCTCATCATGGGGAATAATTATATCCAGCTGCCCAGCCACTCAAAACCAGGCCCAGCCAAGTTGACACATAACATCATCTACCATAGAAGGTCACAGGGACGCTGTTTTGCTGGTGTGTTGTTATTAGGTGCCCTGGAGTTGGTTCCAACTCATAGTGACCCTATGTACAACAGAACAAAACACTGAGGGTCCTGTGCCAGCCTCACAATTGTTGTTATGCTTTAGTCCATTGTTGCAGCCATTGTGTCAATTCATTTCATTGAGGGTCTTCCTCTTTTTGGCTGACCCTCTACTTTACCACTCGGAAGGATGATTGGGCAATTTACTTCCATAGAGATACCACCTCGGAAACCCAAGGAGGGGTCGCTATGAGTGGGAAACAACTCTACAGGAGTGAGGTTTTTTTGGTTTTCCACTTTACCAAATATGACATCCTTTTCCAGGAATTGGTCCCTCTTGATAACATGACCAAGGTACGTGAGATGAAGTCTTGCTATCCTCGCTTGTAAGGAGATTCCGGTTATACTTCTTCCAAGACAGATTTGTTCATTTTTGTGGCAGTCTGTGGCATATTTAATATTCTTCATCAACACCATAATTCAAAGGCATCAATTCTTCTATCTTACTTATTCATTGTCCAGCTTTCACATGCATATGAGGCAATTAAATATACCATGGCTTAAAGGAAACTTTCTTTGTTGGTTACCACAGGTGGGAGGGGAGGGAAGAGGAAGGAACACCACAAAAAAAAAAAAAAAAAAAAGGAAGAAGAAGAAAATACCATGTTTTGGGTCAGGTGTACTTGACTTCAAAGTCCTCAAAGTGACTTCTTTGCTTTTTTAACATTTTTTCCCCTTCTTTTTTCTTTATTACCTGCCTTTTTTCACTTCTTTTTTACTCACAGGACCTTAACTTTTATTGGCTTGGAAATTCTACCACCATTTGCTGTACCTGGAGCAAAAGGAATCTTGGGAGAAATGACTTAATGATGACTACTGATAAGCTAACAGAAGTGCCTTCATTCTTCAATCCCAGGTCCCAAGCAGATCGTAATTGATCATGGCACTCAGTTTCATTAACTTTGTAATTTGTATTTTAAATGCTTTAAAATAATTATTTTTTCATTAAAAATTTTTATTGTGATAAAAACATGTAACAAATTTTACCATTTTAACCTTTAAATGTATATTTCAGTGGCATTCACAGTGTTGTGTAACTATCAACACTATTTCTGAAACTTATCCAAACACTCAACATTTTTAACTTTTAACACTTTAAAGAGTTCTTTTGCAGCAGTTTGCTCAGTGCTCTATGTTGTTTGATTTCTTGACTGCTGCTTCCATGGGGATGGATTGTGGATCCAAGTAAAACGAAATCCCTGACAACTTCAATCTTTTCTCCGTTTATCATGATGCTATTGGTCCAGTTGTAAGGATTTTTGTTTTCTTTATGTTGAGGTGTAATCCATACTGAGGGCTGTAGTCTTTGATCTTTGGAGCAAGTGCTCCAAATCCTCTTCAATTTCAGCAAGCAAGGTTGTGTCATCTGATAATGCAGGCTGTTAATGAGTCTTCTTCCAATCCTAATGCCATGTTCTTCTTCATAGAGTTCAGCTTCTGGGATTATTTGCTCAGCATACAGATTGAGTAAATTTGGCGAAAAGTGACAACCCTGATGCATATTTTTCCAGATTTTAAACCATGAAACATCATGTTAGAAAGATTGCCTTTTAGTCTATGGACGGGTTCCACAATTAAGTGTTCCAGAATCCCATTCTTCGTGATATTATCCATAATTTGTTATGATCCGCACAGTCAAAAAACACAGATAAACATTTTTTCTAGTATTCTCTGCTTTCAGCCAGTATCCATCTGATATTAGCAATGATATCCCTAGTTCTATGTCTTCTGAATCCAGCTTGAATTTCTGGAAGTTCCCTGTTGATGTGTTGCTGCAACCGTTTTTTAAATTATTTTTATCAAATGTTTTGCTGGTGTAGGAAGGTGATTTAGACAATGATTTTCTGGAGGGAAGGGATTGAAATTGTTTCATCTGAAGCTGTATTAAGCGCATAAACTAGAATTATCGGAGGTAGCGATCCTCAGGGTGGGTCGGTTTCAGGGGAAAGAGACATGGCGGTGCATTTCAATAAAATGAGTTATGATTTATACAAAATAGTATTTGCTGGGGGAGAAAAAAAGACGAACCCCTTGCCGTGCCATTGTTCCCACAATGCCGTGACTCGGATTCGAACCGAGGTTGCTGCGGCCACAACGCAGAGTACTAACCACTATACGATCACGGCGAGCTACCGGGGACCTGTAACAACGTCTTTCTGGTTCTCCTCTTCAATAGTCATAGGCCTTCCCAGGCAGTACGTCATTAAATGGCCCACCTACGGGGAGGGGTTCCAGCTGAAGGCAGAGTCTGAGAATGCGCAGGCGCACTGTGCTTTTGCCAGTTTCTTGGGTTCTCTCCTGTATTGGTCTGTTACCCACCGGCGTTAGAGATAAAGCGATGGGCATAAGGGGGCTCCATGTGAGAGCCCTGGGGGATTTGAGAAGGACTTCTAGGGCCTTCAGGGACAGGGCTGGCCGGAGCTCATAATGTTCACAAGCCGTGTGACTCCCGTGCCTTGGAGGACGCCGTTCTGTACCCAGAAGACCTTTCCAGCGAACCTCCAGACTTCCCTCGTCTGCAGGGGGCGCTCCTCGGGGTTTCTCTTCTGTTGATTCCTCCGAGACTGACCCAACACCGCCTCTGCCGAGGGTGTAGGCACCTCCAGAACAGGACCTGACAAGTTGAAGGAGCTTAGTGAATGCTTCTCTTTCTCCGCCCTCCCAAGAACACAATCTTCCTTCCATTTCCTCCTTCTCTTCGACAGCCTTGACTAGTCCATCCGGAGTACTACTGCCAGGCCCTGTACCCGCCTCTGTATAACCGCTGGGTGGCAGGCGGAGACTGGGTCCGGTTTTACTTCGTGTCTAGCAGCGCTCCCACTCCTACGGCGTCTAAAACAGGGCCAAGTACACACAGTACCAAAACACAAACCTAACTCACTGCCGTGGAGTCGAATCCGACTCATAGTGATCCTCCTTGCCTTTCTGAAGCGGTGTTGCTACGGAAGTGGATTGCCCAATTTTCCTTTTAAGGAATAGCTAGTGGGTTTGAACTGCTAACTCTCTGGTCAGCAGTCAAATGCCTTAGGCACCACTCCACCAGTGCACACAATATGCTCAGTTGAGAGGGTGCCATTGTTACCTGACAAGTGACTTCAGAGTGACCACCTGTCTCTACAGTTGCCCGCTCCCATTAACCCTCCCTCTGCGGGGCGGCCAGAGGGATCATGCTGAACAAGAGTTAAATCCTTTCACTCCACCTCCTCTACTCCTACCTCTGCAGGAAATTCGTCTCCTTTTCCCACCTTCATTTCTTGGCCCTCCCTCCAAGTCGTTCCCATTCTCTATTTGTATTCATTCAAGCAGGTGATTGAGAAGCGCCTACTACCTGTCGGGCCAAAAGCCTTTGGGCATTGTGAGGGTGGAAAAAGCGAATTTACAAAGGGGAATTTCCTTTTCTAGACTTACTTCAAAAGTCTTTGTACGGGAGATTATCTTGGTTGTTTGACAAAATTCCTATTCTGCCTTTAAGAGCTTCCTCAAAGGTCACCTCCTTTATGACGCATTCTTTTCTGTTAAGCTGTTTTTTAGTGCTTCCATGGAAACGTGTACAAATGTTTATTAACAACATCAGCCTCTGTGCTTTGTCCCGGAGAGTGATAACATGCACAGCCCAAGAATAACCAGAGGCGTGTTATGATCTTTTGAAGTCTAATTTTGCTAGAATTGGTGTATAAGTGACCTTTCCAACAATCACAGAGGCATTAGGGCTTATTTTTGAGAATGTCAACAAACTCTAGATAAAAATGAAGGAGAGCAATAAAACATTTGCCCCTCTGCCGTGCCATTGCTTTCACAATGCCGTGACTCGGATTCGAACCGAGGTTGCTGCGGCCACAACGCAGAGTACTAACCACTATACGATCACGGCGAGCTACTCGGGACTCATAGATTTTAAACCTCGCTGGAGCCCTTCTCTGTTCAAAGTCCCGCCCCCTTGAAATGACATTGATTTGTCATTGTTTGTTCCTGCCAGTCTCCAGCTTCGCTTCTCCCGGAGCAAACGCCCTCTTAGTGGACTATTCTGCTTCTTAGATTCTGACCCATTCGATCACACCCGGCAGCTTGTGACCCTGGGAACTGTACTCGAAGTTCCTGTTCCCCAGGGCTTGGAAGGAACTTGAGCGTGTGGGTCGGAATTGATTTTCCACCTTGTAGAATTTAAGGGACAGCCCAGTCCCAACCAGAGTTTGTCCAGATAGTGTGGGAGCCGGAATATAT
>NW_006921613.1:15498820-15503943 GCF_000298275.1 Orycteropus afer afer | reverse complement strand
ATGAGAGGGACCCCAAGAACATCAATATTCGGGCGACCCTGGGGCTTCATATCGTAAGGGCTACGGGGAAGTCTCAGTGTTCTCAAGACTGGCCTCAGAAGAGCCCCTTAGTTTACAAAGCACTTTCACGTTGGCTTTCTCGCAGTCGGCGAGGACCCACAAGTGGAAACTTCAGGCTGGGGAGTCCACGGCGCCGCGTTCATTACCTAGAGACCAGGCTGGGGTGTAAGGGTCTGGAAGGGCCTTTGGCAATCCAACCCCACTTCCGGATCCGATCGCCGCCCAGTGCAGAAAGTCCAGTGATTGATGATTGAAACCAAAAAACCAAACCAGACCCACTGCTGTCGAGCGGGATTGGACTCACAGAGACCCCTCCTTGGGTTTCGGAGGCAGGATCACTACAGTAGTAGATTGCCCAACAGTCCTTTCAAAGAATATTGATAATTAAGAATATTGAAACTGTGATCACCTAGGACAATACCCGACAATACATCTCTTGTGGCGTTCCGATAGCTCGCCGTGATCGTATAGTGGTTAGTACTCTGCGTTGTGGCCGCAGCAACCTCGGTTCGAATCCGAGTCACGGCATTGTGGGAACAATGGCACGGCAAGGGCGCCTTTTTGAATTCTGGAAGCGAGATTCTATTCCCCCGATAATGTTGAACTTCTGAACTTTAGGACAAGGGCGAAATTATGCCGCGGCAGTCAGGTTTGCCTTAGGGAGACTTAGGGAAATATAGACCTTTCTTTTCTATTTCTTTTAAATTTTTCATCTGCTAGTTTATCAACCAACCCCCTATCTTCCCCATTGTGTGGTTCTTTTACTTTCGGACTTTTCTGTTTGATACCCTTTTTCTTTCCTCATTTGGCTTTTATCAATGGCCCAATCACATATTTGGTCCTCTAAAAGCCTCACAGGGGCTAAAAATTCAATACTTTGGGTTTAGGGATTATAAAAACAGTGGGCAAACATTTATTATGTATTAGAAAAATGCAGAGTAGACAATAATTTATATTCTTGGTTCAGATTCTGTGAAAAGCAAAAAATATGACTACAATGGAGAGGCGCTTTAAGGGTTGCTAATGTGGGAGAATTCTAGAACACTTAATTATGCTCAAGTGGAACCTGTCCCTATAGAAAGAGGCACTCTTTCCAGCAGAACAAGAGGATACTGTGGGTTTAAAATCAAGAAAGGTGTGCTTCAGGGTTGTAGTCTCTCACCACACTTGTTCAACCTGTATGTTCAGCAAATAATCCAAGAAGCAGGACTAAATGAAGAACAAGGCATCAAGATTGGAGGAAGCCTTATTGACAATCTGTGATATGCAGATGACACACCCTTTCTTACTGAAAGTGAAGACGACTTGAACCACTTGCTGATGAAGATCGAAGACTACAGTCTTCAGCAGGGATTACACCTCAACATAAAGGAAACAAGAAATCCTCACAACTAACTGAACCAATAAGCAATATCATGATAAGAAAAGATTCAAGTTGTCGAGGATTTCATTTTACTTGGATCCACAGTCCATGCCCATAGAAGCAACAGTCAAGAAATCAAATGATATATTAATAGCATTGGCCAAATCTGCTGCAAAAGACCTCTTTAAAGTGCTCTTTAAAGAGCTGCAAAAAGGATGTGAGGATGGCACCCTCCTCCAACCTCACCTAATTTCACAAGGGGGAGAGAAAATCATCATCAGTAACCCCCAAGGCTTATTCCTTTGAGGCCAGACATGCCTTCACCCTCCAACTTTTTACCAACTCTTGACACCAACTGTCTCTACCATGGCACTCACTCACTCTGCTGGGTTCAATAAGTCATTGCAATGGTTACACAGAACTCACCATATTCACGATTATGGGGTTTATTAGAGAAGTAACAGTTACAGTTCAGGCTCAGGAATGCTCAGGATACAATTCTTCCATCAGGACAGCCTCGCCTCTGCCATGCCTATAGACATGCCCCTCTTTGGCCTTTGTCCTCGTAGCCTGGCCTCTGACCTCCCCAAACAAGTGTAACAAAAGTCTTTCAGCTTTGTTAATAGGTGCACCCCACTCTGCCGGCAAGCCTCCTGCCTAAAGCCTTCTTGCTCCACGGGCTGGCAAGCCTGCAGCTCTGCCTAGTGCCAGTCTCTTGGTTCTGCTGCCTCTGCTGCTGCAGTCTCTCTGCCATCTTCTCAGTGCGGAGGTCTTGGGTCCAAGGACATGCTCCACTCTTGGCTCTTCTCTGTCTTGGTGGCAGTGAGATTCCTCCTTCTGCCTCTGGCAGGGGAGATGGCAAAACTGACCAATCCTCACGTTAGGATTCCATACACCTTATTTCACAGTCTCACCCCACAAGGTGGTCATGTACTTTACTGACATTTTTAGCAAGCTGTCCAATCCCCTTGGTGGGCCACAGCACCTTACATTTGTATAATTTCACCCAGTTATCTGGTGAGAGTCACAAAGATCATGGCTACAAGAGCTATTCCAAGCCATTCACTGCACCACAAGAGCAAAAACGTCACTTTGAAGACTACGGTGCGTCTGGTACAGGCCGTGGTATTTTCAGCTGCCTCATAAGCATAAGAAACCTGGATAATGACTCAGGAAGACAGAAGATGAATTGATGACTTTGAATTACAGTGTTGACAAACTGTAGATTTGCACCGCATCACCTACTTTGGTTATGTTGTCAGAAGGGACCATTCCCTGGAGAAGGATATCATGCTTGGTAAAGTGGAGGATCAGCAAAAAAGGGGAAGGCCCTCAACAAGATGGAGTGATATAGTGACTGCAATGATGGGCTCAGGTATAGCAAGGATTGTGAGTCTGGTGCAAGACTGGGTACTGTTTCATTCTGTTGTATATAGGGTCGCTATGAGTCGGAGCCGACTTGGCACCTAACAACAACATGGACTGCCCGAAGAATGAACAAATCTGTCTTGGAAAAAGTACAGCCATTTTACTTAGATCTACAATCTATACCCATGGAAGCAGCAGTCAAGAAATTAAGTGGAATAGAATGGGGAAAGGTGAATTTGGGAACTTGCTAGGCTTAGGGTTATGGGTTATATATCTAGAAAATCAATGGCCCCAATGAAAATAGAACTAGCTGACAGGAATGTGATGACTTCTATGCCTTGGACCACTCATCAAATGACTACCCTGAAGGTTTTAAAAATCTACAGATTGAAAAAAAAAAAAAAATCTACAGACTGGAATAAGATGTCAGGGAAGGAAAGAAGCAAGGAAGGCAGGCAAGAAGGCAGGCAGGCAGGCAAGGCTCTGGCTTTGAGTCTGATGGCCTTGTCCCCACACCCCTACTCCTCTCTGCAGGTGCTTCTGTGCTTGAGGAATGCTTCTAGAATCTGGGGACAAAGTTAGGAGAAGTTACCCTCTGAGAGTATTACAAGTAAAAATGGTCAACCAACACAACAAAAGCATAAACAAACACCATCTGAGGTAACCCCCTCTAGCCATCCATGCCCATTCAGGATAACTGACATGTATTCTAAGGTCAGGATGCTCAAGAAAGCTGAAGTAAATTGTTGTATTGCTGGCATGGTAACAGAAGGGGAGGATGCTTTCCTGCATGCCTGGCTGATGGCCTTCTTGGCAGGTATATAGTTATTCTGGAGACAGTTCATCAACATTTCATTGCATCCTCTTCTGGGGTCATTCAATCAATTCCCCTTGCTCTGAGTTTAGGCCCACAAAGCAGACTTTTGACAATGATTTGACCGCCCATGTAGACTTTTCTGCAGGGAAGAACATTGCTCTGAATAAGCTTATTTGTTGGTACTTGTTCTTCTCATTGTTGGTATTTTGATTTAGACTCTTAAGAATCCGTTTGGTGTGATTTATTTTCCTTGAGTCTGCTCACCTCTGGGTGCCCTGACAAAATGGAGTTTCTAGATTAGCAAAGCTGAGAGCTAGAGACCCTGGCCTGGAATGACTTCACTAAGACCCTGCTATCCTGGAACACCCACCCTGAGCAGTCAGTCAGCACACTCTTGCGTGTGCGCACACACACATACACACATACCTTCCTCTACTCTGGTCTCTTTCTTTTAAAACTAGCACTTACTTTTTGTGATTTCTGATTCTGGAAATGTGGACCCACCCCAGCCCCCTCCCCATTTGGAGTCCAAGCTGAATCTCTAGGCCTTAGCAACAGGAAACATGCAGCCTGTATAAGAACACTGCTCACACATTCCAGCACCAGCTGTTCCCATCTTGGTGGGATTTGTTAGTTTCTGCAGATTTTTAGTCTCCACTCTGTTATTTTGACATTTTTTTCCTTCCCTACTTTTTTACTGTGAGGTAAATAGCTGACACCTTTCCTTGAGGTTAGTCCTAACTCTAATTAATTACTAAGTATAGCTTAGTAATTAAGCATGTGGTACCTGGAACTAGGCTGCATAGGGTTTGAATCCCAGCTTTTCTACTTACTAGCTGGGTGACCTTGGGCAAGCAACATGATGTCTCTGTATGTCAGTTTTCTCACAAGACAGGAATAAAAGCAGCTTGTTTTGAAGATTAAGGGAGTTAATATTTGTAAACAAGAGTGCCTGGCACTTAAACACTGTTAAAGTTCTACTTAAATAAATAGTAGGTAGGAATATGACAAAATGAAACCAACCCCTTAAAATTGAGCACAGAGGAGCTTAAGCATCAATTGAGTGTGTGTTTCAAAGTAGGCATTCCACTTTCTCCAACTAGCTGCCAAAAATATTTTTAAAACTCTTGTTTGGGGATTATTTTCAGGGCTAAACTATAGACCATACAAGTAAATGTACCTCAATACTTCCAGTCACATTCTATTTTGAAACCATTTTTGACTGCTTTTAAATCCATCTTTGAAGAAAAAAGATGTCAGTGCTGAGTCTTTCAAAGTGCAACAAGCTTCAAAGACAATTTAATGTTTTAAGCAACATTCCAGTAAAAACAAAACAAAACCCCAACCAAACAAACAAAAAAACCCAAAACAGTATCATATATATACATAAAAAACCAAACTCACTGCCGTTGAGTCAATTAAACTCATAGCGACCCATCCTTGGGTTTCCAAGGCAGTATCACTACAGAAGTAGATTGCCCAACCTTCCTTCCAAGGAGTGGCTGGTGGATTTGA
>NW_006921613.1:15469583-15498655 GCF_000298275.1 Orycteropus afer afer | reverse complement strand
ATATATAAGTATATATAGTATATGAAATATAAGACTTCTAAGGAGCAAACTGTGAAGGGGACGACAGTCATCTGCATACATAAACTTAAGAGCGTTTGCTGAAACCATCAGTCCCAGGGCTTTTTGGTCACATAGTTTGTCTGGGAGCTGCTGCAGCTGCAGGTCACCACAGGGGTGCGGTATAGACTGGACCAACAGCATCAGTATCACTAGGGGCTGTGTTTGAAATTCAGAATTGTGGGCTACACTCCAAAACTACTGGATCAGAATCTTTATTTTCACAAGAGCCTCCCCAGGTGAGAACTCTGCACATTAAAGTTAGAGAGGTGCTGCTGTAGCCTCAACAAACTATCTGGCTCTAATCATGCCCTTTTTTGTTCACCTTGTGAAAACTTGAAGTTACTAGAGGGGACCTTCCTGAGTCTACTGGGACTCATCGGTAGGGGTGAGGCTGAGGTTTAGGGGGTGAGAGGATTTGAGGGGTGAAAGGATGGAAAGCTGGAAAGCAAACGGGTTCATGTTTGAAGGCATCTATGTAGGAGGCAAAAAACCCTGGATTTCCACCAGGAGACGCTACATCCAGGAAGTTGGCATGGAAAGCAGAGGCCGGAAAAGGCATTAAGTTTAGAAGGCAACACTTTTTAACTTCATTCACCCTTTATAACACTGGGCTCGTTTCACAGGGATTCTCTGGATATTCTGCATTCAAGTTCCGTTTTCATTCATTCATTCAGTAATTCATTTATTCATTCAATAAACTAAAGAACTACATATCTTTTAGCTCTTAAAGTACTGTACACTTTAAGATACTTCTTGCCCAAAACAATTTCTTTTCCAGCTGGAAGAAAATACTAGCTCACAGGCAATAATCAGAAAACAACACGAGCCAGAATAGTGTTCACAGGAAATGGAGACTTTATCTGTCTTGTTCAGGACTGTTTCCTTAGTGCTGTACCCCCTATGATGGTGAGAAGCGATTGGGTCTTAAAAGTTTGTGAGTGGCCATGTGAGGTGCAACTCTTGGTCTCTACCTTTGTCCGCAGCAAAGAAAGTGAAGAAAATCAAAGACAAAAGGAAACAATTACTCCAAAGGACTAATGAACCATGTGAACTCAGCTTCAATGATCCTGAAACCAGAACTAGAGGTTGCCCTGGCTACCACTGCTGACTGCTCTGAAAGGGATCACAGTAGGAGGTCCCGGAAAGAGTGGGAGAAAAATGTGGAGCAAAACACAAAATCATAAAAAAGACCAGGCTTACTGGTTTGATAGAGACTGGTGGAATCTCTGAGACTATGGTTGCTTCAGAGCTGGGACTGAACTCACTCCTCTGGCTCAATTTGCAGGCAAATGATAGGCCTGAAAGGTGAACAGTAAGTAGTGTCTGGGAGGCAGGCACTCATTAGAACAAGCAACCATATGAGATCAAAAGGTCAGTATTTGCCCAGGTGTAAAGCTAAGAAGGCAGGAAGGAACAGGAAGGGAAATGGTAAACACAGAGAGGAGGTGAGAAGAGTGCTGTTACACTGTGGGGATTGCAATGAATGGCACAAAACACTGAATTGTTGAATGGAAAACAAATTTGCTTGTAAATTCTCACCCAAATCACAATAAAAATAAAAATGAAAAAGTAATAAAGTCATTGTAGACGTAGGGAGAAAACTTTAAAAATGATGTGATGGAGTATCCTCCTGTTTTCTGCCTATTGCCCATTCTTCGATACCCTTAGCAACTTCGTCTGCATAAAGGTATGATGACTGATAATATTATTGCTTTTTAATAAGGATCAAAGCTTTACACGAAAGAGATAAACTCTAACCCAGAGTGACCCAGATGTGGCATAAAGAATCTGCAGATTGGAGGAGGTCCTGTGTGGGCAGGGTGAGGCGATCTCAGGGGCCACGAGTGGATGCTAAGGGTTGATAAGCAGGGCCTGACATCCCCATAGGTAAGCCAAGAACTTGCCAAAGACACTAGGGAAACAAAGCATCTGCCCAAAAACATACGGGGGGAAAAAAAAAAAAATTAGAAAGACTAAAACACACCTGAGTGGTGATTTTCAGAAACAAACAAAAAGAAATTAGTCTTGATAAAAATAGGCCTAGAAGGCATAACTGCTCATTTGAACCTCTCTGAATATAAACCTTGAAGGGCTGCAAAATCCAGACTCCTCACTCTGTGGCCCAGAAAGGTGGTGGTGTGGGGGAGGGGCATGTCCTTCCATGGTAGAACCAGCATCTTATTATTCTGGAAACACAGTTTGAGGCTGAAACCAAACCAAAACCAAACTCATTGCTGTTGAATTGGATCCGACTCATAGTGACTTCTCCTTGGGTTTCCAAGGTGGTATCTCTACTGAAGTAGATTGCTCCATCTTCCTTCCAAGGAGGGGCTGGTGGGTTTGAACCATCAGCCTTCTGGTTAGCAAATGCCTTAGGCACTGATCCACCATAGCTCCCAGTTTGAGGCTGAGATGAGGCTTATAAATTACTGGGAAGCACCACTGAGAATAGCGATGTAGTGTTCAGTGTTGGCTAAGCACACTCTGCTGCCCAGGGCCTGCTCAGCCCTGAAGATTTTCAGCACAATAAGTCTTTTTTGCTCAGAAATTCTGTCCAACAACTTGTGGCCCCTAGTCCACAGCCTGGACCAGTAGTTGGTATATTTTGTGTGTCTGGAGAAGAACTATTTCCTGGCCTCCAAAATTCACCTATTCAACAAGTTTTAAGGAGCCAGGCATTGAACTAGGCACTAGGGAAACAGTCCTGAACAAGACAAAGTCCACTTCCTCCACTTATTCACTGATTTATAAATCTCCTTTAACCTGCCATAGAAATCTCATGGCTATGAAAAGCCACCTAGGCTATGCAAAGCCACATGCGCTACTTTCTGCCTTTGATTCCTAGTGAGGTAGCTGATTTCAGATCATTTCCTGAGGACAGGTGTTGATGGGGGGTGGGGAAGTGGGGAGGTGAGGACACACCCAGAGGATTGGGAAAAAGGGAAAGAAGGGGTGCTAGCTTTCTCTTTGCTAGCTTCCCATTTATCCAAGATGTTCTTCCTCCAAACAGATCTTTTAACAGTCCTTCTTGGCTCCTCTTGACCTCTCCTTTCCACACCCCTATCTTACTCAGATTTGATCCCATTTTCCTTTCTCACTCTGAGAAAGATGACACAAACAATGACTTCCCTTGGAAAGGACAGGATTAGGACCGCTTGGTGAAGGAGAGGGCAGGAGAGTGAAACAAGGGCTGCTTTCCAGTCTTGAATGCCACGAGAAGTCAGCAGACCCTCAGCATGGAAAAGTTCTTGAGAACTCAGCCTGTAGACTGAATCACAAGCAGAGTGTACAGACTTCAAAGCTGGTGCCAACCTGGCAACCTGTCCCTACTGTAAAAAGGGAGTGGGGGTATTGTTGTCTGAACTCTTCTAACTTCACAAGGTGGAGAGGAGGATCAAGATGAACATCCACAGTCCAAGGCTGATTCCTATGAGGTAGGGGTCAGACAACCTGTCACCATCCAACACTTTTTAACAATTCTTACACCCACTGCCACCCCTCTCCCCAGCACTCTCTACTTCTCTGCTGAGAATGGCAATGGCTATACAGAACTCATGGACAATATGATTATGGGGTTTCTAGGGGAAGTAACAGGTTACAATTCAGGATCAGAAACTCAGGATATAGTTCTTGAATAAGACCAGCTTCTTCTCAGCCATGCCACAGGCACACTTCTCTCTGGCCCTATATCCTCTTGGCCCTGCAGCCCCTTGGCTTTTGCTCTGCTCAGCTATTACAAAGGTCCTTTAGCTCTGCTGGTAGGGGCCCAGAGAGATACCCCACTCCACCAGCAAGGTGGGAAGCTAGCAAAGAGAAAGCTAGCACCCCTTCTTTCCCTTAGCTTTCTTGGTCTGTGAGCTGTGAAGCCCACTGCTCTCTTTTGTGCCAATTTCTTGGTTCTATTGCCTCTACCACCACTGTTTCTCTGCCAGTCCTTCTTGCCATCTCTCTATCACAGCAAATGTTACATACAGCTCTTTCTCTGTCTCCTGGGTGCGGGAGGCTTGGCACAGGAATCTCGGGGCCAAAGGCTATCTCCACTGCTGGTTCTTCTTTCCTGATGGTAGTGAGATACACACACACACACACACACAGACCCCTCTGGTATGGCTCATTTTAAGTCTAGCAGACGGGAAAACTGATCAAGCCCCACATTAGGGTTCCATATACCTTATTTGCATGGTTCCACTTACAAGGGTTCCATGTATTTATTTCCATTATTAGCAAGCTATTTAATCGCTTTGGTGGGCCACAAACCCTTACATTTGCATAGTCCCAAACAGTCACCTGGTGGGAATCACCAAAACCATGGCTAAAAGGATCATATTAAGCAATTCACCGCATCACACCTACTATTCCCAAATACCCATTGCCATCAAGTTGATTCTGACTTATACTGGTCCTAAATGCTAACCAGAAGGCTGGCAGTTCAAACCCACCAGCCATTCCTCGGAAGGAAGATTGGGCAATCTACTTCCATAAAGATACTGCCTCAGAAACCCAAGGAGGGGTTGCTATGAGTCAAATCAACTCAATGGCAGTGAGTTTGGGTTTTTTTTTTTTTTTTGTATAGGATGTAGTAAGGAGCTCTGGTGGTATAGTGCCTAAGGCTAACTTACAAGGTTGGTGGTTCAAACTCACCACCTGCTCTGTGGAAGGAAGATGGGGCAATCTACTTTCCTAAAGACTTAACCTGCTCAGAGACCCAATGAGGGTCACAAGCAGTCAGAATCAACTCAATGGCAGTGAGGTTTTTTTTTTTTTTTTTTTTTAATAGGACTTGGTAAAACTGCCCAATAGGGTTTCCAAGGCTGTAAATCTTTGTGACATCTTCCTTCTGAGGAGCAACTGGTGGATTTGAACCACAGACTTTCAGTTAGCAGCCAAGTCATGGATCCTTAAAGTTAAACTCAAGAAAACCAAACCAAACTCACTGCCATAGAGTCCATCCCGACTCATAGTGACCCCCTGGGGTTTCTGAAGCAGTATCTCTAAGGAAGTAGATTGCCCACTCTTTCCAAGGAGTGGCTGGTGGGTTTGAACTACCAGCCTTCTGGTTAGCAGTCAAATGCCTTAGGCACTACACCACCAGAGCTCCCAAAGCTAAAAGAGGGAAATGCTAATGTAGGGACTGGAGAAGTAGGTATAAGGAATGCTTTATTCTACCTGAGGTGGGAGTTTGGGAGGAGTAAGCTATAAGAGGACAATAGGAAGTTCTGTTTAAAACATGTTGACTCTGAATCATCAGGGGTCACTTAAGGGGAAATGACTTTCAGATTTTCAGAAAAACAAGAATGTGAGTGAGAGGTCGGGATTGGAGAGAAGGGGTGTAGGAGGTGTGTGATAGGCTGTCAGGTTCACTGAGGACCTGAGTGCAAGGACTGCAGAGCAGAGGGTCCTTATGACATACCCACCAGGCAAACCACCTGAGGGCTTTACCCACAGTCAAGAGCAAGTGTGGTTAGTGGGAAGATCTTAAAAGTCCATTTTACTTTAAAAATCTATAGACTCTGAGATAATCTGGTCTACATCCCCAGATAACAGCTATTTTATGACACTGGCTTGTGCCAAAGGCAGATGGAATTGAGCAAGGGCGGGTTAGGCAGATACCTCAGTATCCTTCTTTGGTGCTTTGATTTCTTCAGTCATCCTCATACAAGCAGGCTCATTTCCTTAGCTGGAAATAAGATGATATAATATGCACACTTAGCATTAACTGAGCCATTGGTTGGAAAGTTGGAATTTTCATCTTATTGATTCTCTACTTTTTCTCTAAATACAGGAATAACTTGGAGATACTGTGAGTTCAGTTCCAGAGCACTGTGATAAAATGAATATCTCAACAAAGTGAGTCACACAACGTTTTTGGTTTCCTAGTACATACAGCCACCAGCCACTCCTTGGAAAGAAGGTTGGGCAATCTACTTCTGTAGTGATACTGCCTTGGAAACACAAGGAGGAGTTGCTATGAGTAGGGTCCGACTTGACGGCACATAACAACAACAAGAACAACAGTACATACAAGGAGCTCTGGTGGCACATGCCTAAGGCATTTGACTGCTAACCAGAAGGTTGGCGATTCAAACCCACCAGTTGCTCCACAGAAGGAAGATGGGGCAATCTACTTCCCTAAAGATTTACCACTTCAGAAACCCAGTGGAGGTTACTATGAGTCAGAATGGACTCAATGGCAGTGAGTTTAAGTTTGGTTTTTAGTGCGTATAACAGTTATATTACACTACAGTCTATATGGAAGCAGCAGTCAGGACATTAGACGACGTGTAGCATTGGGAAAGTCAACTGCGAAGGACCTGTTTCAAGTGCTGAGGAGCAAGGATATCTCCTTGAGGACTAAGGTGCACCTGACACAAGCTATGATATTTCCAATCGCCTCGTATGCATGTGAGAGCTAGACAATGAATAAGGAAGACCGAACAAGAGTTGATGCTTTTTAGTTGTGGTGCTGGCGAAGAATGCTGAAGGTACCGTGGACTGCTAAAAGAACTAACAGATCTGTCCTGGAGGAAGTGCAGCCAGAATGCTCCTTGGAAGCAAGAATGGCCAGACTTCGTCTCACCTATTTTGGTCATGTTGTCAGAAGGGACCATTCCCTGGAGAAGGAGGTCATGCTTGGTAGGGTGGAGGGTCAACGAAAGAGGGGGAGGCCTTCAACAAGATGGATTGATACGGTGGCTGCCATCATGGGCGTGAGTATAGAGGGATTGTGGGGCTGGCGCGGGATCAGGCAGTATTTCGTTCTGCTGTGCATGGGGTCGCTATGAGTCGGAAACGACTCGTCGGCACTTAACAACAACAACAACAACAACAACAACAACACAGTCTATTAAGTGTGAAATGTTGTTGTTAGGTGCCGTTAAGTTAATTCTGACTCATAGCTACCCTATGTACAACAGGATGAAACACTGCCCAGTCTTGCACTGCAATCCCTGCTATGCTTGAGGTTATCATTGCAGCCACTGTGTTGATCCATCTTGTTGAGGGCCTTCCCTTTTTCTCTAACCCTCCACTTTACCGAGCATGATATCCTTCTCCAGGGACTGGTCCCTTCTGACAACATGACCAAAGTGGGTGAGACAGAGTCTGGCCATTCTCGCTTCCAAGGAGTATTCTGGCTGCACATCTAGGACAGATTTGTTTGTTCTTCTGGCAGTCCATGGTATTTTCAGTATTCTTTGCCAACACCACAATTCAAATGCATCACTTTTTCTTGGTCTTCCTTATTCACTATTCGGCTTTCATATGCATATGAGGTGATCAAAAAGACTGTGTCTTGCATTAGGCGCACCTTAGTCTTCAAAGTGACATCTTTGCTCTTAAACACTTTTAAGAGGTCCCTTGCAGCAGATTTGCCCAGTGTAATTCAATGTCTGATTTCTTGATTGCTGCTTCCATAGGTGTTGATTGTGGATCCAAGTAAAATGAACTTCCTGAAAACTTCAATCTTTTCTCCATTTATTGTGATGTTGCTTATTGGTCCAGTTGTGAAGATTTTTGTTTTCTTTATGTTGAGGTATAATCCATACTGAAGACTGCAGTCTTTGATCTTCATCAGTAAGTGCTTCAAGTCATCTTCACTTTCAGCAAGTAAGGTTGTGTCATCTGCATACTACACGCTGTTAGTGAATCTTTCTCCAAGGCTGATGCTGTGTTCTTCTTCATATAGTTCAGTTTCTCAGCATTATTTGCTCAGCATACTGTTTGAATAAGTTTGGTGAAAGGGTCCAATCCTGATGCACACACTTCCTGATTTTAAACCATGCCGTATTCCCTCATCCTTTTCAAGTGACAGCCTCTTGATCTATGTCTACAGATTCCTCATGAGCACAATTTAATGTTCTTGAATTTCTATTGGGAGCTCTAGCAGTGTAATGTCTCAGGCATTTGAGTGCTAACGAGAAGGCTGGTGGTTCAAACCCACCAGCCACTGCTGGGAAGGAAGTTTGGGCAATCTACTTCCGTAGTGAAACCACCTCGGTAACCCAAGGAGAGGTCGGTATGAGTTGGATCCAACTTGACGGCCAAACAAACAAACCAAACACACTGCCATTAAGTCAGATCTGACTCATAGCAACCCCTCCTTGGGTTTCGGAGGCCATATCACTATGGAAGTAGATTGCCCAAACTTCCTTCCCAGGAGTGGCTGGTGGGTTTGAATTTCCAGCCTTCTGGTTAGCAGTCTAATACCTTGGGCACTAGGCCACCAGAGCTCTGGCTGTGAGTTTTCACTTTTTTGGAAGTAGATTGTCAGGCCTTTCTTCTGAGGTGAGTCTGGGTGGACTTGAACCCCAGCCTTTCAATTAGCAGCTGATTGCATTAACCATTTGGACAGTCCAAAGATGCCATCAGCAATCAAGGGAGAAGTAAAAGCAGGAAGGATGAAAGAATATATTATTTATAACCTGTTTATTTCTCAAAAGGCCACCTAGAATAACCCCTAAGCTGTGGAAGAGTTACAAGGCCCAGATTTCACTGAAATGACCAGAGGTAACCTCTAATCCTGGCTCAGCCCTAGTTAGCTCCATAACTTTAGGCAAATTGCTTATCCTCTTTGAGCCTGTCTTGCTTTGTATCTAAAATGGGATTAGTAATGGACTTGGCTACCTTACAGGAATGTTGTGAGGATGAACAACAATGAAAGTATGGAAATATGTTTGGAAAGACTGTAGAATGCTACAGAAGCTGAGGTATCTCTTACTTACCTATGACCCCATGGCCCAATAGAAATAGCACAGAACTAGGAACGTCGACCCTAGGATATGGACTTGACTGATTCACTAATTTGCTGTTGACTCTGGGTAAATCTCTCTATTCTTCCTGTTCTGTAATTTGAGAGAGTTTATTAATCAAATTACATGTGATAAATCAAAAAGAAAACAATGAAACAATGGAAGCCCAAATTTATTCATTAGCCAGCAGCTAACTGAGTAGAGATATAGCAATAGCACGATAAATGGAGAAAAGACTGAAGTTGTCAGGGATTTCATTTTACTTGGATTCATAATCAACATCCATGGAAGCAGCAGTTAAGAAATCAGATGTTGTATTGCACTGGGAAAATCTGCTGCAAAAGACCTCTTTCAGGTGTTAAGAAGCAAAGATGTCACTTTGAAGACTAAGATGTGTCTGACCCAAGCTGTGGTATTTTCAATTGCCTCATATGCATGTGAAACCTCAACAGTACTAAGGAAGACTGAAGAAGACTTGATAACTTTGAATTATGGTGTTGGCAAAGAATACTGAAAATACCACGGACTGCCAGAAGAATGAACAAATCTTTCCTGAAAGAAGTACAGCTGGAATACTCTTTAGAAGTGAGAATGACCAGACTTTGTCTCACCTACTTTGGTCATGTTGTCAGAAGGGACCTGCTTAGTAAAGTAGAGGGTCATTATAAAAGGGGAAGACCTTCAATGAGATGGATTGACACAGTGGCTGCAACAATAGGCTCAAGTATAGCAAGGATTGTAAGGATGGCAGATGACTGGGCAGTGTTTCATTCTGTTGTACATAGGGTTGCTATGAGTTGGAGCTGACTCAATGGCACCTAACAACAACAACATGGGTAGCTAGTCCTAAAAATTCTCCTGAGCTCCACAGGTCAGAATGGCCACCAATCTTTCAGCCTTTGTCCCTGGATTTCTTTTTTCACTTTACATGAACAGAAGATGGAGAAATCAAATGGAAGAGAATCAATTACCCTGTCTACAGTGGACACCAGCACAGAGAATCGGGGGCTGGAGCTCACCATCTTAGTTTCCATACAGCTTCATGCTCTATCACAGAGCCTCAAGCAGGCCCACTGGCAGTGCTCCAAAAGACTTCTTTAAAGTGTTTAAGAGCAAAGATGTCACTTTGAAGACTAAGGTGTGCCTGACCCAAGCCATGGTATTTTTATTAATGTCATAATGCATGTGTGAGCTGGACAATGAATAAGGAAGTCTGCAGAAGAATTGATGCATTGTAGACTGTGGTGGTGGCAAAGAATGTTGAATTTGCCATGGACTGCTGGAAGAACAAACAAATCTGTCTTGGAGGAAGCACAGCTGGAATGCTCCTTAGAAGTGAGAATGGCCAGACTTCGTCTCTCATACTTTGGTCATGTTGTCAGAAGGGACCATGCCCTAGAGAAGGATATCATGCTTGGTAAAGTAGAGGGTCAGCGAAAAAGGGGAAGACCCTCAATAAGATGAATTGACACAGTGGCTGCAACAATGGGCTCAAGCATACTAATGATTGTTAGAATGATGCGGGA
This sequence comes from Orycteropus afer afer, assembly GCF_000298275.1. Lineage (NCBI taxonomy): Eukaryota > Metazoa > Chordata > Mammalia > Tubulidentata > Orycteropodidae > Orycteropus > Orycteropus afer. Next base: position 15,488,322 of record NW_006921613.1, on the reverse strand, counting down.
CTAGGCAATGTTTTGTTCTGTTGTACATAGTGTGGCTGTGAATCAGAACTGACTCAATGGCACCTAACAACAACAACCATTAGAGTTTCCGATTTAATCTGGGTAGGGCTCTGTTCTCACCAGGGAGAAATTATGCTCCCTTTTCCCTGGAAGACATTTGGTAATGTCTGTAGATATGTTTGGTTATAAGAACTAGGGCATTGAGTGCTAGTGGCATGTAATGAGCATACTCCAATGATGCATTTAAACATCCTACAATGTACAGGACAGGCCTCCACAATAAAGAAATACCTGGTCCAAAATGTCAATAGTGACAAATTTGAGAAACTCGGATCTAGAATCTGGGCATTGGTCTATATGAAAAGCTACCTAAGTGATTTCCCAGGCAATGGCTTACTCTCTACCCTCTGTGTGATGAAGGCTCAGTGATAACTTGGATAACTCATTAATAGGCAATTTTAACTTTTCAAGAAACTATGATATTAATTCTTCACTGACAACTTTTTCCTTGAGCTGCTAGTAAGATGTTAAATGAACTGGTTTGAGGTCCTCCTTTATCTTATCTTGTGCATTCTGTGGAGTAATATTTAATGATAAATGATAAACCTTAATAGGAGCTCTAGTAGCATAGTGCCTAAGGCACTTGACTGCTAACCAGAAGGCTGGCGGTTCAAACCCACCAGCCACTCCTCAGAAGGAAGATGGGGCAATCCTACTTCTGTAGCGATACTGCCTCAGTAACCCAAGGAGGGGTTGCTAGGAGTCGGGTCTGACTCGACGGCACATAATGCAACAGCACACCTTAATGGGAGTCTGAAGGAGCTCTGGTGGTGTAGTGGTTAAAGCATTTGGCTGTTAACCAAAAGTTCAGTGGTGCAAACCCACAAGCCTCTCTGTGGAAGAAAGATGAGGCAGTCTGCTCCCATAAAGATTTACAGACTTTGGAAACCTAATGGAGATAACTATGAGTAGGAATCAACTCAATGGTAGTGCCTTTGGTTTTCTGAGTTTAATGGAAGGTTGAGGACATCAAAGGCTTTCCTTGGTAATAGGGAGGTTTGAGAGAAACAAGCAGAGCCTATATGTATTGCTTGAAGAGCTTCTGCTCCAAAACACTTGGGAGTCTGAGTGGCTTAGGGAAGACTGGAAACTTTCCTGAAGGATGCAGGCAATTGGTGCTTTTTTCAAAGGAGATGCACATGCTTGAAGACCTGAGAGGTATGAATCTGGAAAAGGAAAATTGTAGAAATCATAACTTTGCCCAGTTCAGGCTAATGAGCTGGGATAAGGTTCAAGGAATATTAACCTACTGCTGTCAAGTTGGGTCAATGCTCAGATTCTAGATCAGAGTTTCTCAAATTTGTCACTATTGACATTTTGGACCAGATATTTCTTTATTGTGGAGGCCTGTCCTGTACATTGTAGGATGTTTAAATGCATCATTGGAGTATGCTCATTACATGGCCCCTCCTTGGGTTTCCGAGGCAGTATCACTACTAAAGTAGATTTCCCAACCTTTCTTCTGAGGAGTGGCTGGTGGGTTTGAACCGCCAGCCTTCTGGTTAGCAGTCAAAAGCCTTAGGCACTATGCCAGCAGAGCTCTAATATTAGTGGCAATTAATTGGGGAAACACTCAACAGAGGTTTATAATCCAAAGATTCAAAAGAAAGTAATGTAAAGGGAGAGAGAGAGTAAGCACTGTATAGGTTAGTGTTTTTCAAAGTGTAATCCTTGGCTCATCCACAAGAAAAATGACTGAGGTATTATGCAATTCTATAAAAATGTAGACCCACCAGCAGCTTTTGAATCAAAGACAAGGGTGGGGCTTCAGAATCTGCATGTTGGACAGGCTTCCCATGTGTTTGTGATGTACACTGAAGTTTGAGAAGCACTGGTATAGGCAGAACTTTTGGAATCAGAAATAAAGAAATCTCTTGCCTTAGGAAGGAATGTCTTGCTGAGAAGTAGTGTGTTAATAGTTTTTCTAAATTGCTTTTATTGTAATTGCACCAGTGGGGCTCATTATTACTTAAAAGAAGTCAAAGGTGAAGACTTATAGTGTGCATGTTCACATTCAACTGATCTTTTAAAATGTTTAGAGGATCTAATCTGTCAGAAACAATATTAGCTAGTTTTCTAACTTGAAAAAAATCCAGGCATTTAAAAATATTTACTCTTCTACCTACTTCTGTGATTCTTTAGCATTTTTGCCTCTCTCAAGAATGTTTTGCATCAATTTTCAGTTTAGAAAATAGAGTGAATTAGGTTTAATTAATTTTGACAGCCGTGATAACATGCTTGTTATTACATAAATGAGATTATTTTTACTTCTCTATCTTTTGCATCTCATGTTCAGTCTCACATTGGAGCAGAAATAGGCTGATTAGATGAAAGACATTAAGTACAAAATTATATTGTGCTGGATGCATTTGAATTTTACACAAAGAACAGCCTCAGAGTTTGATTGTGCTAGACTCTGATTGCTTTGTCAGCCACAGTTTTGACAAATGGTTTAATCATTTAATGGATTGATAATTTGCTCTTGAGTAAAAAAAATATGAAATTGCAAACCTTGTATCTGAAAATATGAAGACTACTTGGATTTTCATCTGTTGCATTATTTAATAGTATATCTATCTATCTATATATAATTGTTCTAATTTTTTTCTATTGTCCTTAATGACCTCCAATTGATAAGGTCCTTGCACACTTTTTGTAAGATTTTCATTTTGCTGGGATGATGATAATACTGGAACATTGGGAATTACAGCAACTCCAATAGAGGAGAATAAAGTCTTTGTAGTACGGAAATACAGAGTCTCTATTTGAAAATCAAATCAATGGGTCAATGAAATGCATTCCAATCTTGTTTCCAAATTATCTGTTCAATGAGGTCTATGTCAATCCACAACGTTTTCACTGAAAAGGAATCTGGAAGAGTGTAGAATTTTAGACTGTTAGAGCTGGAAGGAATTTAGGAGTTCTCAAACTCAAATGTCTAAAAGAGCCAGGCAATGAATATACATGAGTGATGTGCAGCAAACTGCAATATAAAGGGGGTCCTTCCCTTCGCTGCCTGTTGTAAATATAGGCTCAGTGTTTTCACATATTCTAATTTTTCAAGAGAGGCCTAAAAATGGTCTCCCAGTTAATATTCCTACTAAATAGCCACCAGGACTTGGGACCCCACCTCTCAGTTATAGCTGAGTAGATCAGAGATAGATGCCTAACTTGGAGGGATGCTGCCCATTCATCGCCTGGCAGCTGAATTTTTTTCTTCTAAATGTTGTATATTTTATAGTTATTGTTGAGAATATACACAACAAAGCATACACTAATTCAACCATTTTTACATGTACAACTGATTACATTCTTCCAGTTGTGCAACCTTTCTCACACTCCTTTCCTGAGTTGTTTCTCCCTCATTAACATAAACTCACTGCTCCCTAAAAATTCCATCTAATCTTTCCAATTGCTATTGTCAATTTTATCCCATGTAGATAGTTCTTAAGAGAGCATAATGATCAAGGAATTATTATTATTATTATTTTTACTAGTTAAGATAAACTAGTGTTTGGTTTTAAGATGACTTTAGGGGATAGTTTTGGTTTAAAGTTTAAAGATTATCTTAGGACAATAGTTTCAGGGTTCATCCAGTCTCCGTGGCTCCAGAAAGTCTAGAGTCCATGAGAATTTGAAATTATGTTCTGCATTTTCCTCTTTTTGATCAGGATTCTTCTACGGAATCTTTGATCAAAATGTTCAGTTATGGTAGCGAGGCATCATCCGGGTCTTCTGGTCTCATGCTAAAGCAGGCAGTTGTTCATGAAGGCAATTAGCCATATCCTCCTCCTGTTCCCGACTCTCCTTCTCCCTCTGTTGCTCCAGGTAAATAGAAACCAATTGTTGTCCTATTGTTGTTTTCAAGCTTTTAAGATCCCAGGCACTATGCAATAAACTAGGAGGTAGAACAGAAACACTAACATATTGGTGTAGTGCCTAAGGCATTTGACTGCTAACCAGAAGGCTGGCGGTTCAAACTCACAAGCCACTTCTAGGAAGGAAGATTGGGCAACCTACTTCCATAGAGATACCACCTCGGAAACCCAAGGAGGGGTCGCTATGAGTTGGAATTGACTCGACAGTAGTGAGTTAAACCTCCAAACCAAGGAACCAAATCCCATGAGATGTTTGGTTGTACATAAGCAACTTCAGCAGCTACACTTTTGTTGTTGTTGAAAATATATATCACACAGCTTTTGCCAATTCAGCTTTTTACATGTGCACAACTTATTGACAACGATTCAATAATCAGCTGTGCAGGCCTACCCTTAAACAATGCACATTTTCCATCACTGTTAATCCCCTTTTCCCCTTCCCTCCCCCCACCCCATAACTACTAATAAAATTTGTTCTCTATACATATCAGCCTTTTCTTGTATTTTTATATAAGTGATACAATATTTCTTATTAATACAATTATATAAGGTCATACAATATTTCTCCTCTTGTGATTGGCTTATTTTGCTCAGCATAATGTCTTCAACCTCCATTGGTATTATAGCATGTATCAAGACTTCATTTCTCCTATTGGCTGAGTAGTATTCCATGGTAGATATGTACATTTGTTTATCCAGTTATCTGTTGATGGACAGTTAGGTTGCTTTCACCTTTTGGCTATTGTGAGTAGGGTTTGCAATGAACATTGGTGTACATGTCTCTTTTTGAGTCTCTACTTTTAAGTCTTTCGGTACATACCTAGGAGTGGAATACCAGTCATACAGTAGCTCTATTTTTAGTGTTTGAGGAATTGTAACATTGTTTCCTACAATGGCTGTACCATTTTGCATTCCCACCAGCAATGGTTAAGGGCTCCAATTTCCTCACATCCTTGTCAACATTTGTTATTTTCGTTCTCTTTCTTTTTCTTTTTTTAAAATCTTAGTCATCTTAGCGGGAGTAAAATGGTTATCTCATTGTGGTTTTAATTTGCTCTCTCTGATGGCTAATGATGCTGAACATTTCTTCATGAGTGTGATGGTATTTGAATGTCTTCTTTGGTGAAATGTCTATTCAAGTCTTTGCCTATTTTATAATTGGATTATTGTCTTTTTGTTGTTAAGGTGTCAAAATTTTATATGTGTTTTGTTATTGGATTCTTGCCAGATACATGGCTTTCTAAGATACTCTACCAGTAAGTAGCTTGCCTTTTCACTTTTTGGTAAAGTCTTCTGATGAACAAAAGTTTTTAATTTTTATAAGGTCCTATTTATTTTGTCTTTAGCTGTTTGTATTTTTGTTATAATATTAGTTAATCCATTGTTGAAAGCTTGGTTTGACTGTTGCCTCTGCTTGTTATTCTAAGAATTTTATGGTTTTAACTTCTGTATTTTGGTTCTTAATGCATTTTGAATGGTTGGCATGGATCTTGTTTCATTTTTCTGCATATGGAAATCCACTTTTTCCAGCACCATTTATTAAAGAGATTCTCATTTCCCCATTGAATGGACTTAGCACCTTTGTAAAAAATCAGTTCACCACAGATGTGTGGGTTTATGTCTGGACTCTTAACTCTATTCCATTGGTCTATGTATCTATTGTTATATTAGTACAAAGCTATTTGGATTACTGTCACTATATACTATGTTTTAAAATGAAGATACATGAGTCCTCCTATGTTCTTCTCTTTCAGTATTGTTTTAGCTTTTGGGGCCTCTTATCATTTCATATAAAGTTGAGGATTGTTTTTTCTATTTCTGTAAAGAAGACTATTGTAATTTTGATTGAGACCACATTGAATCTAGACATCATTTTGTGTAGTATTAACATCTTAATGATATTAAGTCTCACGATCTATGAACATGGACCATCTTTCCATTTATTTAAGTCTTCCTTAATCTCTTTCAGCAGTGTTTTATAGTTTTCATCCTATAAGTCCTTTATGTCCCTGGTTAGATTTACTCCTTGTTGCTGTTGTTTTATGTGCTATTGAGTCGGATCCGACTCATAGTGACCCCTCCTTGGGTTTCCGAGGTGGTATCACTATGGAAGTAGATTGCCCAACCTTCCGTCTGAGGAGTGGCTGGTGAGTTTGAACCTCTAGCCTTTTGGTTAGCAGACAAGTGCCTAAGGCACTACGCTACCAGAGTTCCTTAGATACTATTGTAAATGGAATTATTTCCCTAATTGCCTTTTCAGATTTCTCACTGCTGGTGTAAAGAAACCCAAATGATTTTTGTGTGTTGACTTTGTTTCCTGCAACTTTGTTAAATTCCTCTATTAGCCCTAGAAGTTTCCTTGTGGACTCTGGGATTTTCTGTATATAGGATCTTAGCATCCATGAACAGAGATAATTTACTTCTTTTTCAATCTTGATATATTTTATTTCTTTTTATTATCTTATTGCTGTGGATAGGACTTTAATACAATATTGAATAGAAATGGTGAGAGCAAGCATCCTTGTCTTGTTCCCAATTTCAAGGGCAAAGATTTTAGTCTTTCTCCATCAAGAATAATGTTGGCTATTGGCTTTTCCTATATGGTTTGAATTATACTGAGGTATTTCCCTTCTATTCCAATCTTCTTTGAGGTTTCAATCAAGAAATGGTTGGACTTTTTCAAACGCTTTTTCTGCATCCATAAAATATCCATAAGATTATTTTCCTTTGTTCTATTGATATGGTGAATTACATTGGTTGATTTTCTAATGCTGAACCATCCCTGCATTCCCAGAATAAATCTCACTTGGTCACACTGTATAACTCTTTCACTATGCTGCTGGACTCTGTTCACTAGTATTTTGTTGAGGATTTTTGCATCTATATTCATAAGAGAGATTGGCTTGTAGTTTCCTTTTCTTGTGATATATTAGTCTGGTTTTGGTGTCAGAGTTATATTTGTTTCATAGAACAATTTAGGGAGTATAGGCAGTCCCCAGATAAGCATCTGACTTACGGACAAATCTTACTTGTTCTTTACTGTTATATAAATTTGCTCTCATTTTGAAATGATTGAACCTACTCTTACTTGCAACAAATTCTTCATTACAATTACCTTCACTTGATGCATGTACAGCTTTTGAATAATTGAAAAGACATTGAACTTTTTCTTGTGCTAAAATAAGGCTAAATAAGAACTGTATGTACCTGTTCTGACTTACCTACAAATTCTTAAAGACACAGTTAGGAATGGATCTTGTTCATAACCCAGGGACTGCCTGTATTCCTTCTTTCTCTATCTTTTGGAAGAGTTAAACAGGATTGGTGTTAATTCTTTGAATGTTTGGTAGAATTCCCTAGTGAAACCATCTGGTCCAGGACTTTTTGTTGTTGGGAGGATTTTTTTTTTTTTTTAAATCATTGATTTGATCTCTTCACTTGTTATGGGTCTGTTGCAACTTTCTATTTCTTGAGTTGGTTTGGGTAGGTTGTGTTCTTCTAAGAATTTGTCCATTTCATCTAGGATATCTGGTTTGTTGTCATATAGTTTTTCAGAATATTCTGTCTTAATTCTCTTTATTTCTGTTGTTGTTGTGTGCCGTGGAGTCAGATCTGACTCATAGCGACCCCTCCTTGGGTTTCCGAGGCAGTATCACTACAGAAGTAGATTGCCCAACCTTCCTTTCAAGGAGTGGCTGGTGGGTTATAATGTCCTCTCTTTGGTTTTTTATTTTGGTTATTTACATCTTTTCTTTGTCAGTGGATTATAGTAAGCAGCAATCCAGAAAACTATACATAGTGTGAGGTCTAGCCATGGGTATGTGCAGACAGACAGAAAATGCTATACAAAAGTTTGCTGCAAACTCGCAGAGCCTTTCAGTGCCCCAGACCTAATCAAAAAACGAGCATAAAAGTATGAGTAGCAGCCTCTAGCTCCAGTATCTGAGCTACCTTGAGGTCTGTGTGCTATTTCTCACCATCCTCTGACCCAACATCTCTCCATAGTGTAATTATTGGGTCTTCACCACTGGAGTAGTTCAAGGAGGACAATATTTTTATGGTTTAAAGTCCCCTTCTTCACTTATGGCACAAACAGGTAATCACTCCACTATTAAATGAAGGGTTGGCAGTTTGAACTTACCCAGAGATACCTTGGAAGAAAGGCCTGGCAATCTGCTCCTGAAAGGTCACAGCCTTGAAAATCCTATGGAGCACAGTTCTGCTCTGCAACACGTGGTCATCATGGGTCACAACAGACTGGAGAGCAAATGATTTGTTTGTTTTCCTTCACTTCTAAGTTTAATGTACTATAAATTGATCTCTTTCTCTCTGGCTCCTGCCTCACAGTCATCCTTGTTCCTAGTCCTTTTCCTAATTCTTATGCTTTAACAAGAACCAAACCAAAAAACTAAACTCACTGCCATCGAGTTGGATCCGACCCATAGTGGTCCCTCCTTGGGTTTCTGAGCTGGTATCACTAAGGAAATAGATCACCCAAACTTCCTTCCAAAAGCACAGCATTGGGGAAAGAGACTCATAGCAGTTTCCATAAACATTATCTCTATAATAACTCAGGGCGCAACTATTTTCTGAGCATTCCTTCTGCATTCCTTAGTGTGGAAAAGAATCGGGGGCTCTACATACTCTGAAATTTCTATCATGATTATAACACTGTCTTTATTTATTTTTGTTTTCCCTAGGAGAAAGCTGAAATCATTACATTTTTATTCTGTGTATTTCCCAATCTTAGTTCCATGTGAATCACACTGGGAGGCTTGAGTGAGTTAATTCATTTTCCCAGCTCTCCAATAAGCCCGCCGGATCCCAGCTTCTGTAGTGGACAGTCCTGCTGGTACATATTGAGACCAGAGAGAGAAACTGATGGGAAATGGACCCTCTCAGACTGCAGTTAACTAGGAGCCAAGCCAATCATGCTACCTTGCTATGCATGGACTCCAGGCTGGCTTTACAATCTCAACTATAGCTACTTTTTTTCCTTTGGATTGGAGGCCTAAATGACCAATTTTATTTTTATTTTCCCAATATGGGAGAAAGTGTGATAATGATATTATTTCTACTTTGCGATTAAATTTTAAGTAAAGATTTTTTTTTTTTCAGTTGTTATATGCCGTCGAGTTGGCCCTGATTCATAGTGACCCCTCCTTGGGTTTCCGAGGTGGTATCACTACGGAAGTAGATTGCCCAACCTTCCTTCTGAGGAGTGGCTAGTGGGTTTGAACCACCAGCCTCTGGTTAGCAGTCAAGTACTTTAGGCACTATGCTACCAGAGCTCCTTTTTTTTTTTTTTTTTTCTTCCCCTAGTAGTGAGGTACTTTCTGAAATTCAGTTGCACACCAGTCATCTTTACAGAAGCAGAAGCTATGTAAGGAGGCAGAAGACAAAAGCAGCAGACATGTATGGCAGACAGATAGTAAGAGTAAGAGCCACTGGTATAAACTGTTGAGTTAAAAGCTGCAAGCCACCAGGTGTGGGAAGAGTATTTTAAGAAGTCATAGATATATTTAGGCTACTGGAGATATTGCAAAGTGTGGGTGATGGTTGGAGAAAATCATATGAGAAAGGCAGAATTGTCCTTGAGGGCAGGTAGGGGAGGAAATGACTAGCAGATTCTAAGAGTTGAGAAGATCCAAATTAGAACTGAATCTTGGAAGAAATGGAGTATAAGAAATACAGATCAGTAGTCCATTTTTTTTTTTATGGCAGTCACATTACTGTACTTGGTAGTTGACTGAACAAGTAGGTGAAATAATTTCCTTTTAGTTTATCTTTTTCCCTTCTGCTAAACATTTGTCTGCATCATTCTAATACTGTGGCCCAATTATTGTCTGATTATGAGACTGTCATCTAAAAGTGAGATATGTATTGTGTGGCTAAGGCTTAGGTGAATCCCGCCCTTCTTATTCTTCTGCTGCAGAACAGTCCACCTAATTCTGGTCCAGACTTAAGAGTGTAGGTGTTAACTAATGACTGCCCAGGCATTTGCACCTTTCTGTAGCAACCCACAGCTTTGCTTGATCCAGATATAGCTTGAGAATATTCAGTGACTTGTAGCCAACTGGAGTTTGAGGTTCAGAACAGAAATCAGAATTGGAGATAGACTCAGAAGTTATTAAGTATGTGATTTGTTCCCAATATAGGTACATGTTTGGGTGCTAGCTGCTCAGTAGGTTACTAAGCCAAGTTAATGCATGTACCCTCCTGTGTTTGGAGGTTATCATCAAAGGAGGTAACCAATGTCCTTCAAAAAAGTAATCTTTTTGGTATGCTTCTAGAAATGAATTATAAGTTGGTTAGACTGTTGGTCTGGCACACTTTTGATTCTTATGTACTAAGTGGCAGTTCAGTGGACGCCATTGTAAACATAATCTTTAGTAAATAAATAAAGCAAAACTTACTAATTTAAGAAAGAGTTGTCTTTACATCACTGAAATGTACTCAAAAATTAATAAAATATCCTTTCTGCAGCCTGTACGACTATGAGACTAGAACTAGATGGTGCCCGGCTACCACTCTTAACCACTCGGAGAAGGATCTCTGTAGGAGATCCAGGATGCAGTGGGAGAACAATGTGGAACAAAACTCAAAATCATAAAAAAAAAAAAAGGGGACTGTGAGACCACTTGTTTTGTACTAATGCCCTCCAGGTAATTATTCTTTAATTAGGAGCCATTAGTGCCAGGGACTCCAGCAAGTTCCCCATGCCTCAGGGTTTTATCTCTTAGAGTCCTAAGACCCCCTCCCCTCCTTTTCTACCCCCTAGCAACAACCAATCGAAGGAGAGAGGGACCTCTTTGCTTTTGTGTTACTCCACCCTGTATTTTTCCTACAAAATTGTAATCGTAGTAGAGCACGGGGTCTTTTGCCCAAATCGCTGTGTCGGTATAAGCAGAGACCCTAGCTCGAGCTAGCCAATAAACTTTCCATTTGCTTTTGCATTATTGTGTCAGTGGTAGCTTCCTCCTGCCGACGCTCCTTTCCTGACCTGGGACCAACAGGACCAGGTTTGCTGGTCTGATAGAGCCTAGTGAAACCCCTGAGACTATGACCCTTAACTGCCCTTCAGGTCTGGAATAAAACCCACTCCGGTGGCTTCCCGCCAAACAAGGCAGGCATATGAGCTGAACATTTACATAAGGTAAATACACTCCTGGGAGAGATCAGTCAAGGGAGAATAGAAGGGCTGTGTATGCACAGGGAGACAACTTGGTGGGGGGCAGGAGTGCATGGAGGGACAGGCACAGGCAAGAGGTAACTATGGGGAGAAACTAGGAGGGGAGGTGTTGCATTGTTGGAAATTACAATCAATGTCATGAGACAAAGTGTATGTGAAGTCCTGTATGGAAAATGAATTTGCTCTGTAAACTTCCATCCAAATCACAATAAAATTAAAATAAATAAATAAATAAATAAAAATCCTTGCTCATTTATACTTTCAAAACTCCAAACTTTTTGTTTGAAGCCTGAGATGTTTTTCTTTCTCAAGAGGAAAATAACCTTGGGATCTCATCTCACTTTTTTTTTTCTTTTTAATAGATTCAATTCTAAATCACTTTGCAAAGCTTTAACTTCACCTCAGTGATGTCTGGAAAGGAAATTCCTGAAAGAATTATGGTTAGGAATTGGGCAAAGGAACAGAACACATTGTATAGGTTTCTTGCCATTCTTATCTTGGGCATGAATGAGAAATAAACTTCATTGTATCTTATGTATTTGGTCATTGCTGATGGACCCACTTATAGGTTGTTGTTTCATTTTGTTTTTTCAGCTGCTGAGTACAACTTATTGATATAGTTGCATTGTATTTGTTTGACCCACTATGTATCCCTGTGGCTTTTCATTTCAGTACTTCTCTGAACAGCACCAACACTTCTTCTTTTTCTGGTCCCTGGGAAGCCAATGAGTTCAATGCCATGGTGCTTGCTAACTGTTGTGGAATCTACAACCCTTCTACCAGTGTCTAAGGCTAGACCATTTCCACAACATTGACTCTAACAGTTTTTTGGGGACAAATGTGTTTATATACTCAGAGTACCTGCTCTACAATGAACTCATTAAGACAGTAAATATAAAAGTTTCATTTTTGGTATTCCAATAATAACAAATTATCATTTATCTTTCCATTATTTGACTGAATAATAAATTCCTCATGGGCCCTGTCTGAGCTTAGGTTTGAAATAATAAATATTACCATGTTAAAAAAAATCTTGGAAATCTTGCTTCTAGTTATCATCTTAAATATGTGATGTTGGGCAGCATTTGCACAGGGAGAAAGGTAGGGATGGAGGAATGCATAGGAAAGGGTAACCACAGGGAGGAAGTGGGAGGTGAGATGTTACACTACAGGGAATATAACCAGTGTCACAAAACAAAATATGTATGAATTGTTGAATGTAAAGTGAATTTGCTTTGTAAAATTTCACCCAAACCACAATAAAAAGTTTTTTTTAAAAATTATGTGATGTAGTGTTCTGTAAATGTGATTTGGCATATGATGTGTATTGAAGGAGAAAAAAGCTGTATTTCTTGGAGTTCTGTGAGTGAGTTGGAATTTATGTTACTTGTGAAAGGTACATGACTATTTAATGGTAAAAGTTTTTTGGTTCTCATACATTTGTAAACCTGCATACTCCTTAGCATTATTATATAATAAACAGAAAACAATACTTCTTGTATACAAACTTCTAAGGAACATTGATTTCTTAAAGGTCTTACTTTTGCTTTACTGCTGTATTTGCTTCATGTCTATAGGGAATCTTTTAACTGGTGATTTTCAATAAGAGGTGGGACAATTTTGTCTTCCAGCACACATTTGGCAATGTCTGGAGACACTGGTTGTCACAACTGGCACCTAGTGGGCAAAGCCTACAATGTACAAGTCAGCACACACAACTAAGAATTACCCGGCCCCAAATGCCGACAGTGCTCAGGTTGAGAAACTCTGATTTAAAATATTTATATATTTATTATATTTACTATTATTTATATTAAGGAGCTCTGGTAGCATAGTGCCTAAGGCACTTGACTGTTAACTAGAAGGCTGGTGGTTCAAACCCACTAGCCACTCCTTGGAAGGAAGATTGGGCAGTCTACTTCTGTAATGACACCACCTGGGAAACCCAAGGAGGGGTCGCTATGAGTCGTGGCCAACTTGACAGCACATAACAACACAACAACATTATTTATATTATCATCCATAAAGCTTTAAGAAAGGGTTTCAAAAGGAGGTAGCAGTTTCTCCAAAATTTAAACATAGGATTATCACATGGCACTGAAATCCCCACCTAGGTATGTACCCAAAAGAACTTAAAACAAGTACTCAAACAAGTGCATATACATGCACATTCATAGGAATACTATTTACAGTAGCTAGATAAATGGTAGAAATAGTCCAAATGTCCATCTGTGTATGAATGGATAAAGAAACTGTAGCATATACATTAAAAAAACAAAAAACAAAAAACCTCACTGCCTTCTAGTCAATTCTGACTCATAGTGACCCCTCCTTGGGTTTCTGAGGCAGTATCTCTATGGAAGTAGATTGCCCAGTCTTCCTTCCAAGAAGTGGCTGGTGGGTTTGAACTGCCAGCCTTCTGGTTAGCAGTCAAATGCCATAGGCACTATACCACCAGAGTGCCTATCATCTGTATACAATTAAATATTATTCAGGCATAAAAAGGAATGTAGTACTGATACATGCATATATGAATCTGCAAAACATTATGCCAAGTGAAAGCCAGACACAAAAGATCATATACTGTATGATTACATTTATATGAAATGTCCAGAATAGATAAATCTATAGAGACAGAAGGCAGATTGCCAGGGGCTGGAGGGAGGGAAAATAGGGAGTGACCCTTTCATGGGTAAGAGGTTTTACTCTGAAGTGATAATAATGTTTTAGAACTAGAACTTCTGGTAAGATGGCAGAATAGACAGATAAGCTCCACAGATCCTCTTCAGCAAAGAAAAAACAATTGACAAAGATACACAAGATAATCCTGGAACGCTGAGCTTTGGAAGAAAGGATACAGGAGTGGGTGAAACACCAGCTAGTAGAAGAACTGGAATGAAAACAGTGAATAAGGAGATAAATGGAGCGGCTGTCAGTTATCCTGATGGCACAGCCAGTTTGAATATTGTAAGTGGTATTAGGACCTGGGCAGTGACCTAAAAGTCAGCCCTGCTTGCTAAGGACTGCATGGACAACTGAACTGGTGGCTGATGACTAAAAAGGGAAACAGCAAAGAAGGACACAAACTGAGCTGTGGGTTTTCGGCTATCTGTAGGGTGCAGCTATTTTGAATATTTACAAGCAGTGTGGCTGTTTTGGATATTTAAAGCAGTGGCATTCTGATCTCAGTGACCTAAAAATAGGCTCTGCTTGCTGAAGACACTATGGGCAATCACACTGGAGACTGAAGACTGGAAAAGTGTGGTATTCCTTATGTTACTTTTATACCCCACACCCTCTTGGTGAACAGAGGTGTGGCCCACTGTCTGGACTGGCAGAAATTCCATCCCCGTCTGTGTGCTCTGATGGAGCCTGGGTGCCCTGCCTCAACTCTCCCTCATCCCCAGAGCTTTGTTTGTTTTAAAATTATTTTCTTTTTTTCATTTCTATTCTTTATTTTTCCCTTCCTGGATTCTAGTTTTTGGGTTCTTTTTCTCTTCCCTTTTTCTGGTTCCTGTCTTTTTTCCTCCTTTTCATTTTTCCCATCCCTTGTTTTTCTTTTTATATTTTTTCCTTTATTATTCTTTTACTCTAGATTTTTTCTCTTATTATCCCCTCCTCAGATATTGTGGGCTTCCCCCCCCCTTTTTCTATTTATATTTCTTTTGTTTTTTAAAAGTATTTCTTTAAATATTTATTATCATTTATTTCATTTATTGCCTTTTTTAAAAAAATTTTTTTGGTGATTGTTCCTGTGTGTTTATGTGGTTTCTGTTCTTTGTCCTCTTGTTTTTACTTTTTTGGTAGTTTTCTTGATTGTTGTTTTTGTCTAACTGAGTGGGAGACAGCAACCATGCCCATATGACCCAACCATACCCACACCTCCTGAAGCCCCACCTACTGAGGGAGGGCCACCACTTGCTTCTGCACAAACTGGCCAATAATAGATGATAGCCAATATGAGCCTGACTCACCCTTAACTGCTCTTCACAAACAGCTAACAGAGATCTGTGTGCCCACTCTCATTCTCTATCACAACCACCAACAGACAGGTGGTGAGTGCAAAAGTGCTGCCAATTAGCAAATAAAGGAGCACAGTACTCTGCTTACTCAGATATATCAAAACAAAACAAAGAAAAAAAAAGTTGGGTGAATCACACCAACATACACTCACCAATTAAATATGAATACAATGATGCCATAACGTACTGGGGACAACAGACCATCACAGTCCACACAAAGAAGCAAGATAAAGTAGTAGAAACAAGGGACCAGGATACAGACCCAGAACCTTCCCTGAGGAAAAACAACATGGGAATTCCCTGATAAGAAATTCAAAAGAACTATATTTAGATATCTTCAATGGATGGAGAGACACATCAAGGAAAACACTGACAAAATTAAGGAAAACACAGATAAAATCCTAGAACAATTTGGGAAGATAATACAAGAACAAAATAACAAAATAAATGAAAAATTAGAAATGCTACAAAATCTACAGATAGAAATCCAGAAGATTAATACTAAAATTACAGAAATAGATAACACATTGAACAGGCAAGGGATTATAATTGACTCAATGGAAGACAGAATTAGTGAAGTTGAAGAGAAATACCTCAATACTGTTTGGGTAAGGATCAGTCAGAGAAAAGATCAAAACATAATAAAGAAAGCCTAAGATTCATATAGTATACCATCAAGAGGAATAACCTACATGTAATCAGAATTCCAGAACATAAAGAGACAAATAAAACCACAGAGAAAACTGTCAAAAATTTGTTGGAAGAGAATTTCCCTGATATGATGAAAGATGAGAATATATCCATTGAAGAAGTTCAACAAGCCCCAAACAGGATAAATTCCAAAAGAAAATCACCAAGACATTTCATAATCAAACGCATCAAAACCAAAGACAAAGAAAGAATCCTGAAAGCAGCATGGGAAAAACAAAGCATTACCTACAAAGGACAACCAATAAGACTAAGTTCTGATTTTTCAGCAGAAACCATGCAGGTGAGACAGCAATGGGATGATATATATAAAACCCTGAAAGAGAAAAAATTTCCAGCCAAGAATTATATACCCAACAAAATTGTCCCTCAAATATAATGGTGAAATTAGGACATTTCCAGATAAGCAGAAATTAAGGGAATTTTTAAAAAGCAGACCAACCTTACAAGAGATGATAAAAGGAGTCCTTTGGACAGAGAACCAATAGCAGCAAACAATAATCAACCATTAACACACATGATGATATAATCCAGAAACCAACCCAGTTATGGAAGTATCCAAAGATAAGCTTACAAGACTGTAAACAGGGAGCCAGAGACATCAATTGGCAAATGAGGACAACTATAAACCAAAAATACAGAAAAAAATTGTGTAGTTACAGAACTTCTAAATGGTGAGGAAGTCAAGACAATTGCAAGATAGAATGGATTATTCTAAACTTGGGAAGAAAATTATAAATCACAGGGTAACTTCAAATAAAAATAATGAACCTTCACATCAAAATAAAAAAGAGGACAAGCACAAATATTTAGCAAATACTAAAACAATAGCAACAAAGGAAATGATAACACAATTCATAAACAAAACAAGCTCAGCACAGAAAATTATATGGAACAAAGAAATCAGCAACATCATGAAAAAACACATAACAAAATGACAGCAACAAATTCCCAAAAACCCACTGCCATCAAGTCAGACCCGACTCATAGCGAACCCTCCTTGGGTTTCTGAGGCAGTATCACTACAGAAGTAGATTGCCCAACTTTTCTTCCGAGGAGTGGCTGGTAGGTTTGAACCTCCAGCCTTCTGGTTAGCAGTCAAATACCTTAGGCACTAAGCGCCATACTTGTTGATAATTACACTGAATGTAAATGGATTAAATACACCACTCAAGAGATGAGGAGTTGCAGACTGGGTAAGAAAACATAATCTATCAATATGCTGTCTACAAGCAACACACTTTAGAGACAAAGACAAAAATAGACTGAAAATCAAAAGTTGGAAAAAGATGTATCAAGCAAACAGCAATCAGAAAAGAGCAGGAGTGGCAATATTAATTTCTGATAAAACTGACTTCAAGACAAAATCCAACTTAAGAGATAAGGATAGACATTATATAATGATTAAAGGATTGACTGAACAAGAGGACATAATCATACTAAATATCTATACATCCAATAAAAGAGCCCCAAAATACATAATCAGGCTTTAATAGAATTGAAAAGACAAATAGATGACTCCACAGTCATAGTAGAAGACTTTAATATACCACTTTCAACGAAAGATAGAACAACTGGAAAGAAATTCAACAAAGATGCAGAGGAACTAAACAATACAATCCACCAATTTGGCCTTATAGACATCTATAGAGCACTTCACCCAACAATGGCACAATAAACATTCTTTTCCAGTGCACATGGAACATTTCCAGGATAGACCCTATGTTAGGCCACAAACCAAGCCTCAATAAATTTAAAAACATTGAAATATTTCAAAGCATCTTCTCAGATCACAATGCTATCAAATTAGAAATCAACAATAGGAAGATTAATGGAAAAAGAGCAAACATGTGGAAACTGAATAACACCCTCCTTAAAAATGACTGGGTAATAAAAGAAATAAAAAATGAAATAACAAAATTCCTTGAATCAAACAAGAATGAAAGCACAACATACCAAAATCTTTAGGACAGAGCAAAAGCTACAATCAGAGACCAATTTGTAACAATAAATGTACACATCAAAAAAGAAGAAAGAGTCAAAATCAACACCTTAACCCAACATCTCCAACAGTTAGAAAAAGAGCAGCACAAAAAGCCTATAGTCACCAGAAGAGAAAAAAATAGCTTCGAGCAGAAATAAAATAGAAAATAGAAAGACAAAAGAAAAAAATCAACAAGACTAGAAGGTGTTTTGAAAAGATTATTAAAATTGACAAACCACTAGCAAACTTAACAAAGTAAAAGAGGGAGAGAATACAAATAACACAAATAAGAAACAAATTGGATGTCACAACAGAACCAACTAAAATAAAAAAGGATATCATCAGGATACTATGAAGAACTGTACTCCAACAAATTTGAAAATCTAGAAGTAATGGACAGATTTCTAGAAACATACAAGTTACCCAAACTAACACAGACTGAGGTGGAAAATTTGAACAGACCTATAACAAAAGATTTGGACTTCTAGCCTCTGGTACAGTGAGATGATTAATTTCTGTTTTTTAAGTCACCCACCTTGTGGTGTTTTGTTATGATATCCCTAAGAAACTTAAGACACATGGTTTAGGATATTTATTAGAAGCCACTGTGTTACAGTTTGTATTTTACTTTAAGTTGTATAACTTCAATAAGCTTTTATTTCTTTTAGAAAACTCAACCTTTGCTTTTAGAGATACAAGAGGTATATATATTATTTGAAAGCCTACCATTCACTTTTTCACTGTCTCAAGTCTATTGTATTCATTCAGTACATAGATTTCTCTTGACTATAAAAATCCTTTCCGGCATTTATGCAAAACCAACAGCCAACATTACCCTCAATGGAGAGAGACTGAAACCATTCCTCTTGAGAACAGGAACTAGACAAGGATGCCC
>NW_006921613.1:15464973-15466216 GCF_000298275.1 Orycteropus afer afer | reverse complement strand
GAGGTAACTATGGGGAGGAAGTGGGAGGGAGCTGTTGCATTGTAAATTTTGGTCAGTGACATGAGACATAGTATATTATGTGAACTGCTGTATGAAAAGTGAATTTACTCTGTAAATCTTCACCCAAATAAAAAAAAAAAAAATCCTTTCCATACTTTGGAGGCAGAAATCAAAACAGAATATTATAGCAGTTTTTAATAAATATAGAGTAGCAAACTCTTTGCTGAAATCATATTTCTACTTGTCAAGAGCTGTTGTTGAAGGGAAGTAAATATTATGTCTGTGGTATTTAGTGCCTCATAAGAAATATTGGAGGAGAGAGTACAGATTTGAATTATTCATCAAATGAAGGATATATTTTTATGATTAACCCAATTCAGAGGATGAGGTAGCAAATCTCCCAAAGAAAATATTATTCTTCAGACATTTGACATTTGAGGGCTCTTGTATTCATGATTTCAGAATCAAATCTACAACTCTGTAAATAGACAAACTGTCTTTCAGTTACATGGCTATAATTTATAGAACAAAAACAGTATCACTTTCTTTCTTTAGTGGATTTCAGAGACAGACATTTCTTAAAAATTAAGGTGAGTAGACAATGGAGAGGATTATCATTAGTCATATTTTTATAAAAGAAAAACACTCAGCTCTACTGCATAGCTGTCTGCTGCTTGGCTGGTGGCCATCACTGTTGTGGATTTGGCTGCCTGGCTGCCCACACTGCTGTGGACCACAGCCCACGGCATTGTTGAACCACTCAGATTTGTCTGGCTCGCTATCAAAATGCTGACTTAGCACAGTTGTACTTAACAAAGGCTTAGAAGGAGTTAGGGAAACACTCATAGCAGTCATGGCATATAACAATCATGCACACAAAAAAACTCAATTATTATTAATAATAATAACAGCTAATATTTATTGAATGCTTACTAAATGCCAGACACTGCATATTACTTAAATGAATCCTTACAAAAACCCGATGAGATATTTCACAGTTGTAAAGTCACATTAATAGCACCTACTGCCACTACTGTCTCCACAAACTGAGGGGACCCCACAAGTAGTACTGACTAGGAGGAAAGACATTGACGAGGATGGACTGCTGAGGCAGGGCTGGGAAATACAATCCAAAAATGCAGGGCAGCAGCTACCACTGCCATCCACTTGGAAGGGATGTAGGAGATCCTGCATAAAGAGGGAGAACAATGTGGTACAAAACTCAAAATCATTTGGAGGCAAA
>NW_006921613.1:15455328-15464533 GCF_000298275.1 Orycteropus afer afer | reverse complement strand
AAAAAAAAAATGCAGGGCAGTTAATGTCCTCGGGGTAAGGTGGTGGGTGTAGGGGGTGAGGATGGGGGTGGTGTGGTGTGGTGTAAATTTCAACCAGTGAGAGACAGGAGACAGAAGCCAGCATTGTTCACTTTTCCTCCTGTGTGATGGACCATTCTGCAGTGGTTTCATCTGGAGATACATGGAAAACCAAGCAACCAGCTTTGCTTGCAATAAAGCTGTGGCCATCTTGGTTACACAACCCTCTCTCTCTCTCTTTTTTTTTTTCCTTTTTAATTTATGTATTTTTTAGTCCCTTTCTGAGTGGTTGGCTTTGGGCACCATCTAGTTCTTCTGGTCTCAGGGTCATATAGGCTGAGGTCCTCATGGTCCATTAGTCCTGTGGACTAACTCTCCCCATGCATCTTTGATTTTCTTCACTCTTTGTTCTGGATTAGGAGAGACCAATAGTTGCATCTTAGATGGCTGCTTGCAAACTTTTAAGACCTCAGTCACTATTCACGGAAGTAAGATGTAGATCAATATATATATATATTTATTTATTTTTTATTGTGATTTGGGTGAAAGCATACAGAGCAAATTTTTCTATACAACAGTTCATACACATTTTGTTTCATGATGTTGACTGCAATCCCCACAATGCAATAGCTCTCTTCCCACTTCCTTCCTCTGGTTACCTTTTCCCTGTGTTCTTCTTTCTTATGTGTTCCTGTCCTCTGAGCTACCTCCCTGTGCCAGTACTGCCCTTCTGATTTCCCATGGTTGATTGTTCTAAGGAGTATACCTACCTGGTGTAAATGCAGAACAATATTTTTGTATACTATGTTGTGCCAGTTGAGCTTGATGTCCCCCTTAACCATGGTCTCCAGCCTTCAGGCCCAGCGACTCACTACCTCCAGGTGCTAAGTTGTGGCTAAGAAGTTGTTCTAACCTTGGATTATGAATCCAAATAAAATGACATCTTTGACAACTTCAATATTTTCTCTGTTCATCACATATTGCTTATTAGTGCAGTTAGTTTTAAACCGCGTATGGACATTTTTTATTTCTTTTTACTCCCTCCCCATCTCACTTCCTTATTCTCCTCACATGCCTGGAATTTCACACATCAATAAAGCATTGTTACTGTTTTCAGGTACCATTGAGTTGGCTCCTCCCACTCAAAGCTACCCTGCTTATAAGAGAACAAAACACTGCCTGGTCCTGGGCCATCCTCACAATTGTTTCTATGCTTGAACCACTGTTGCAAACCACTGTCTCAGTCCATCTCCTTGAGAGTCTCCCTTTTTTTTGCTGACCCTTTACTCTTTCAAGCATGATGTCTTTCTCCAGGGACTTGGATATCCAAAGTATGTGAGATGAAGTTTCGTCATCTTTCTGTCTTCTTTTAAGACAGATGTTTGTTCTTTTGGCAGCCCATGGTATATTTAATATTCTTCACCAACATCCATAATTCAAAGTATCAATTCTTCCTTGGTCTTCCTTACTTATTGTCCAGCTTTCACATGCATAGGAGGAGACTGAAAATATCATGGCTTGTGTCAGTCCTTAGTCCTCAAACTGACATCTTTGCTTTTTTTTTTTTTAACACTGTGAAGAGGTCTTTTGCAGCAGATTTGCCCAGTGCAATACGTCGTTTGATTTCTTGACTGCTGTTTCCATGGGCATTGCATTGTGAATCCAAGTAAAACAAATCCTTAACAACTTCTGTATTTTCTCTATTTATCCATAGAACCGTTCAATATTGCAACTTGAGGCTTGAATTTTTTCTTCAGTTTTTTTAGCTAGGAAAATACTAAGCATATTCTTCCCTTTTGGTTTTCAAAATCTAGGTCTTTGCACATAACATTATAATACTTTACTTTGTCTTCTTGAGCCACTCTTAAAATCTGTTTAGCCCTTTTACTTCATCATTTCTTCTATTCACTTTAGCTGCCATACATTCAAAAGCAAGTTTCAGAGTCTCTCTGACATCCATTTTTATCTTTTTTTTTCTTTCCTGTCCTTTTAATGACCTTTTGCTTTCTTCACGTATGATGTTTTTGACGTCATCCCGCCACTCATCTGGTCTTCCATAATTAGTGTTCAGTATGTCAAATCTGTTCTTGAGATGGTCTCTAAATCCAGGTAGGATATACTCAAGGTCATACCTTGGCTCTCATGGACTTGTTTTAATTTTCTTCAGCTTCAACTTGAACTTGCAGATGACCAATTGATGGTCTGTTCCACAGCTGGCTCCTGGCCTTGTTCTGACTGATATTTAACTTCCCCATCAACTCTTTCCACAGTTGTAGTCAATTTTATTCCTGTATATTTCTTACAGTGATGTCCATGTGTATTGTCACCTTTCATGTTGTTGATAAAAGTTATTTGCAATGAGTAAGTCACTGGTTTTTCAAAATTCTATCAAGCGATCTCTGGAATAATTTCTATGTACGAGGCCGTATTTTCTAGGCACCAATCCTTGTTTGTTTCCAACTTTCACGGTCCAATCACCAGTAATTATCAACACATTTTGATTGCATGTTTGATCAATTTCAGACTGCAGAAGTTGGTAAAAATCTTCAATTTCTTCGTCTTTGGCTTTAGTGGTTGATTGGTAAATTTGAATAATCGCTCTATTAACTGGTCTTCCTTATAGATGTATGGATATTTTACTATAACTGACTGCATTGTACCTCAGGACAGATCTTGAAATATTTTTTGATGATGGATAGAATAGAATGTCATTCCTCTTCAATTTATCATACCCAGCATAGTAGACTATCTGATTGTCTGCCTCAAAAAGGCCAATGCAAGCACATTTCAGACCACTAATGCTTAGGATATTGATCTTTATGCATTCCATTTCATTTTTGATTACTTCCCATTTTCCTAGATTCATACTTCATACATTCCACCTTCTGAATATTAATGGATGCTTGCAGCTGTTTCTTGTCATTTTGCATTGTGCAACATCAGCAAATGAAGATTCCAAAAGCTTTACTCTGTCCACGTCATTATGGTTGACTCTACTTTGAGAAGGCAGCTTTTCCCTAGTCATATTTTGAGTGCCTTCCAACCTGAGGGGCTCATCTTCCAGCATCATATCAGATAATGTTCTATTGCTTTTCATAAGGTTTTCACTGGCCAATTTTTCAGAAGTAGATTCACCAGGTGCTCCTTCCTAGTTTGTCTTAGTCTGGAAGCTCCACTGAAACCTGCCATCATGGTGGCCCTGCTGGTCTTTGAAATACTGGTGGCATAGCTTCCAGTATCACAGCAACACGTAAGCCACAACAACAAACTGATAGGCAAGTAGTGGAATAAAGCAGTAGCACACACATGATCTCATCTCAGGCTCTATTTTCTAGGGACCTTAGGATAAAAAACTCTGATACCAGGAGTGGCCTTTAAGAGCAGATCTTCAAAATGGGATTTTGGAGATGGATAGCCATCTGAAGGCAATAGGAACTATATTGCTAGTGGTAAGTGAGATAATAATAATCCCTGTCATGCAGTGGCATGTATCACAATTTTTAAAGCTTTCAGCTATAGTTAATTGGGATGAGATGCAGGTGGAAGATAAGCATTAAGATAGCAAATATATACTGTACTTGATTGGTATGGGAGCAATGATTATTATAGGGATTGGGGAGTGTACTGGCTCCTTTTGACAGCATTGGAAGTCTTTGGAAAAGAATGTTGTTGTTATGTGCCTTCGAACCTGACTCATAGAGACCCCTCCTTGGGTTTCCAAGGCAGTATCATTGTAGAAGTAGATTGCCGCACCTTCCTTCTGAGGAGTGGCTGGAATGAAGGAGTGGCCAGCCTTCTGGTTAGCTGTCAAGTGCCTTAGGCACTACACTACCAGAGCTCCTTTGGAAAATAATAGGATAGTTCAAAACAGCTGATTGCCAATTTAAGAACACTATGAAAGCAAGGTAGCATAGTGGCTAAGACACTTGCCTGCTAACCAGACGGCTGGCGGTTCAAACCCACCAGCCACTCCTCGGAAGGAAGGTTGGGCAATCCTACTTCCGTAGTGATACTGCCTCGGAAACCCAAGGAGGGGTCTGACCTATGAGTCAGGTTTGACTCGACGGCACATAACAACAACAACAACATGAAAGCAAGGGGAGTTCTGGTAGCATAGTGCCTAAGGCACTTGACTGCTAACCAGAAGGCTGGCAGTTCAAACCCACCAGCCACTCCTTGGAAGGAAGGTTGCTCAATCTACTTCTGTAGTGATACTGCCTCGGAAACCCAAGGAGGGGTCGCCATGACTCAGGTCTGACTCGACGGCACATACCAACAACAACAACAATGAAAGCAAGGGGGTCTGGGTGGCACAAATGCTCAACTCAAACTCACCCAGTGATGCTGAAGAAGAAAGGGCTGGCAATCTCCTTCTGTAAGCATTACAGCCAAGAAAACCCCATGGGGCAGTTCTATTCTTGTAATTCATGTGATCACCATAAGTTGGAATCAACTCAAAGGCAAGAGGTTTGGTGTTTTTTTTTTTTTGGTTTATATAGAAAGAAAGGTGGAGAGTGATGGAGCAAATGGGATAGAATGGGTGAGGGAATTTTGAAGCTCTTGGTACTGCGCTTGTAATTTTTCTGTAATTGACAGTCTTTCAAAATAAATTATCTAAAAATAAATAAAAGGAATTTTCAGCTTGTATCTATCTATCTATTTATTTTAAACTAAGTTAAAAAATCAAGAGCATTTCTCAATCTAGACAATCTATTCTCTTCAGGAATAAGGTCTTCACTGCGCAGACTGAAAGACCAACACTGTGACTAGGCTTAGTCCCAAAGAGGAGGAAGTTAGAGGCTGAGTTTTATATATCTTTGTCCCATCTCCCAAACTTACCACTCCCACAAGTCTCTCTCTCCTCCCAGCATAGCTCAAATACAAATCTTCAAGGAGGAGTAGGCGAGGGAATAGAAAGGGGCCAAGAGTTTCTTTCTAGCTGAAGTCTCTCTTATAAACACAAAGGCTGGACATGTGCTGTCAATAGTCTTGTTTTCTGGACCTTCCTGTTTTTCAGGCTTCATTGGGTTGTCCCAGGGGCTGGCTCTTCATTTATCTTGGGGGCACTAAGCCATGCAGTTACCTAGCAATTCCTGGGTTCCAGTCTCACAACCCTATGTCCTAAGTCACTGAGAAGGAATGTGTTGTCTTTACCATGTGTGTGAATACTCTTGAGGTTGATATTGCTTCTCTACACGCTATGAGTCGGGGCTGACTCGACGGCACATAACAACAACAACATGTGCTGTCAACTCTCAGGCAAGCATCTCTGGGCCAGGTAAGAGAACAAACCACTGAGTTGTCTTCCCCATCTCAACTCTCACACTGAAAAGGCCTACTTATTTTCTATTTCTCACTCCACATGGAAAACACCTCCCAGGTAGTTAATGTATTTGAGCAAGAACTGAGACTTATCCACTGCAGCCCCTGAGTCATCTTTGGATGTTACTGTTGGATCAGGGAGTCAGTTCCACCCTCCTTACACCTCCAATGCTGGGGAGCCAACAGCTAGAAGTGGAGTCCTCTCACAGCATACGCAGCTCTTCTCCATCTTTGGAATTGATCTTTCTCTTCCCTTCTGTCAACCATATCTCCACTAGAGTTCAGTTAGCAGATTTGAATTAAACCAAAACCAAATTCACTGCCATCAAGTCAATTCCAACGTGTAGCAACCCCCATTGGGTTTCCAAGGCTGTAAATCTTTACAGAAGCAGACTGTCTCATTTTTCTCCTGTGGAGCAGCTGGTGGGTTCAAACCACCAACCTTTTGGTTAGCAGCCAAATACCTTAATCATTACACTACCAGAGCTCCTTACATTTGAATTAGGTCTTTTTCTTTCTTTCTAAAGTCATTCTCATTTTAAAAATGAGGAAAATGATGCTCAAGAGGTTAGGATATTTACTTAAGGTCACTCGGTTAGGATGTGGGAGAGTGAGGACATAAACACTCTTTTGATTCCCTATATCTCAATCGGTGAAGTTTTCGAGGCTCCACATTTACTGGTTTCCAGTCTAATTTTCCACCATATCCCTCTTTCCTTCTGAGACTGCTGGGTAATGCTCTATCCCACTAAGTGCTTTCATTTATCCATCTTTGCCCATGCTATTTCCCAAGTCTGGAAGGACCCTTTCTCACTTCCCATCTACAGAAATCCTATTAGCTCTCAAAGCTCATCTCAAATACAAATTATGACATTAGCCAGAAGACTCAGAAAAGATGTTGAAGTCATAAGATCATGATGAGTTATAGAGTGAATGTAGACTTGCTATCAGATTCTACAATATTAACAGAAGGGGATATACCATAGTGTTTCAAAAAAGATCATTTTGGGGCACATAAGGAAATACTGACATGAGATACTGGAGGTAAACTAATGGATCTTGTTATTCAAGGGATGATACGCTGAAGATCAATCACCAACATTTATTAAGCATCAATTTTGAGCCACTCACAGGGGATACACTGAAAAATTTACAGTTTAGTTGGACAGACATATGCTTATTATACAACAAGATGTGAAATGTGCTATAATTTGACACAATGAGAGTACTGAGGTGGGTCTGGATGAAGAAATTAGGGAAGCTTTATGGATGATGCTTGTGCTTACTATTGAAGGAGGAACAGGAAATACTCAGGTAGATAAAGGATTATAAAGATATCCAGGCAGATAGAGCAGCAGTGCAAAGGCATGAAAACATGAGAGAGTATGAAGTATTTGGGGCACTAGAATGGTTTGGTACTGCTAGAGCAAAGTTGTCTCTGTGTGTATGTGTGTATGCATATTAGTGCTAAAGTTAGGTGGATGGAGAGAATTCTGGGAAATAAGGCTGGGAAGGTAGTTTAAAGTGAGATTATGGAAGGTTGATGTGAAATGTTACAAAGCTTAGTTTTTTCTCTATAACTTTGAATACTTGCACTATCAGATTTCTTTTTTTAAAAATTTATTTTATTATTATTTTTTAAAATTTTGCAGTGTTCCCTCTCCTCCCCTCCCACCTTTGGTAACCAACAAAAAAAAGTTTCCTTCCATATATAAACCTTTCCTTGACTTTTCACAATAATGAACTAATGCTATATTTGTCCTTCTGTGATTGACTTATTTCATGCAGCATAATGTCCTCCCAGTTCATCCACGTCATGTAGTAGTTTGCAGATTCTACATTATTTAGTGTTGCATGGTATTCCATTGTGTGTATGTACCATAGTTTGGTTATCCATTCTTCTGTTGAGGGACACCTAGGTTGTTTCCATCTTTTTGCTATTGTAAATAGTGCTGTGATGAACATGGGTGTGCATATATCTGTTCTTGTCCTGGCTCTCACTTCTTTACAATATATACCTAGTAATGGGATTGCTAGATCAAATGGTATTTCTAATTCAAACTTGTTAAGGAATCACTATATATGATCAGATTTCTTTTAATGATGAATTAAAGAAGGCTGCTGCAGTAATCCAAGTGAAGATGAATGAGGGTTGGTGTAGTAGACACTGAAGTACCTTGCCCAAATAATTTACTAGGCTGTGGCCCTTACCCTCTGCTATAGATTGAATTGTCTCCCCAAAATGTGTCAACTTGGCTAGGCTATGATTCTCAGTATTATGTAACTATCCTCCATTTTGTGATTGTATGTGATTTACAACATATAGTGGCGCAGTGCGTAAGGCACTTGATTGCTAACCAGAAGGTTGGCGGTTCAAATCCACCAGCTATTCCACAGAAGGAAGACTGGGCAATCTACTTCCATAAAGATTTACTACCTTGGAAACCCAATGGGGGTCACTATGAGTAGGAATCAACTCCATGGCAGTGGGTTTGGTTTCATTAGGGTAATTCAGTTTTCAATTATTTTATATGTTGTAATTCTAACCTCTGTGATGTTGATGAGGCAGGATTAGAAGCAATTATGTTAATGAGGCAGGATACAGTCTACAGGATTAGATTGTATGTTGAGTCAATCTCTTTCAAGATATAAAAGAGATTAAACAATTGAGCAGAAATAAAAGGACTTCAGCACCACCAAGAAAGAAGAGCCAAGAATGAAGCACATTTGTTGGGTTCTTGTACTGAGAACCTCCTTGCCAAAGGGGCAATGAGGCCACATCTTCTGACCTCCTATAACCTCACAAGAGGAAGATAGAATCACCATCAGCCTCCCAAGGCCTATGCCTACAAGGCCAGACATGCTGCCTTCCTCTAGCCCTTTCACCAACCCTGACACCAACCGTTCCTCCCGCAGCACCCACCACCTCTCTGCTGGGTTTGATAATTTGCTGCAGTGGCCACACATACTCACAGATTGTGGGGTTTAGTGGGGAAGCAACAGGCTACAATCCAAGTTCAGGAACACACACAGTCTCTCTCAGCCTGCTGTCTGTGAGATGACAGTCTCTTTCAGTCTCTTTCCCAGCAGTGCATGTCTCTCTCTCAGCAGCATGGCCTCTCACATCTCTCAGGAGCACGTCTTTCTCAGCCAGCAGTCAGAGAGACTCCTTCTGCCTCTAGGAGGGCTACTTTTGAGCCTTGCAGAGTGGCCCAAACCAACCAATCCCAACATCAGAGTTTCCCCCCTAAAGAGCACTCCCTCAGTAGATCATGTGAACACAAATACTGTTCTCAGGCTCTGCTTCCAGGGAACTCAACCCAAGACAACCAGTAGTGTTTATGAGGATGGAGAGGCCAGATACATTGAATCATGTAGAACTGACTACTAATTAGATAGAAGTGAGAAAAGGGGAATGAGAGGAGGAAGGAGTCTAGAAAGTCTAGAATGTTCCTGACTTTTTACTTGGGTTGGGTTGGCTTCCTGTATATAAGGAGAAGCCTTGGGGACTGTCTCTAGACTTTTGGCACTCTTGAACTGTTCATGTAGCCAAGTCATTATTCAACAGCCTGCCATGCTCTGCCAATTTTGGGACTTCATCTGGACTTGAATTAGTGGTCTCCCATGTTGTTTGGTAACATTGGGACTGTGCCTTTTTACTTGTCAACCTCGGGCTTGTCAGCCTCAGCAGCCAGCAACTGTCTGAGTGAAGAAAAGCCCCCAGTGTCAGTGGGCCAGGAGCAGGAGGCAGAGCTGAAGCCCAAGATTGAGGGGCTTTCACCCAGCCCCTAGAGCCTGGCACTTTCAACTTGGACTTAAAGCCTCCAAACTGTAAGGGAATAAACTCCTGTTTGTTAACAAAAAA
>NW_006921613.1:15450224-15454768 GCF_000298275.1 Orycteropus afer afer | reverse complement strand
CTAAGGCACTTGACTGCTAACCAGAAGGCTGGGGGTTCAAACCCACCAGCCACTCCTCAGAAGGAAGGTTGGGCAATCTACTTCCATAGTGATACCACCTCAGAAACCCAAGGAGGAGTCACTATGAGTGGGATCTGACTCCTTGGCAGTGAGTTTGTTTCTTTGGTCTTGGTGGGATACCCAGGACATCCAGAGAGGAATGAAGAGAAAGTTGGAGTTTAGACATCAGGATAAGAAATCAGAGCTAGAGATCTAGATTTGGGAGTCAACAGAAAGTAAGTGGTAGAGTCACTAAACGGGGCAAGTTACAGGATGCTGTCTGTCCTGTTGAATCTGTGGGTTAACATCAGAGGGAAGGACATTAGTTATCCAATCTAGTCCCTTTGGTTTATTGTTAGAAGTCCGAGGTAGAATTTTGACCTAGCCTTCTTCTTCTTTTTTTTAATTATTCTTATCATATTACAGTTCAGTGTCATCATTAGGATTAAATGTAGTAAAAGAATAATGTGAAAATTGTCAACTTTGTTCACAATGAATTGTAGTTATATCACTGATGCATATTATGAAAAAATAGATAAAACACACTTCTTATTTGTTTCTGCTTTCAAACAGAATGACATTTTTAAGGCTCCATGATGAAGACCATTAGTATGCAGAGTGTGAACAAAGCTTTTTTTCCTCCGATCAATTAATATGACACATTAAACCTGAGTCTTTATACTCTTTCCCTGAAGAATAAAGAGATCTGAGGTACTTTTGGAAAAAGATCTGGAAATTCTTTTGGGTGAGCTGAGGCTTGTGTGACTACAGAAAGATGCATATAAATGTAATGGGTAGATCTTATTCTCAAAGGAAAAAGACCACATGATCATATCAATCGATGCAGAAAAGACATTTAATAAAATCCAACACCCATTCCTGATAAAAGCTCTCAGCAAAATAGGAATAGGAGCGAAATTCCTCAATATAATGAAGGGCATATATACAAAACCAAAGCTGACATTATTCTCAATGGAGAGAGACTGAAACCATTCCCCTTGTGATCAGGAACCAGAAAAGGATCCCTTCTGTCACCACTTCTATTCAACATTATATTAGAAGTCCTAGCCAGGGCAATATGCGAGAGAGAGGGAAATCAAAGCCATGCAAATTGGTAAAAAACAAAAAACCAAATGCACTGCCATCGAGTCTGATCTGACTCATAGTGACCCCTCCTTGGGTTTCTGAGGCAGTACCACTACCCTTCTGAGGAGTGGCTGGTGGGTTTGAACCCCCAGCCTTCTGGTTAGCAGTCAAATGCCTTAGGCACTATACCACCAGAGCTCCTAAGTAAAACTATCCCTATTTGCTGATGATATGATCCTATACATAGAAAACCCAAGAGACTCAGCAAAAAATACTACTGGAACTAATTGAGAGATTTAGCATTGTGACAGGATACAAGATCAACATGTAAAAATCAATAGGATTCCTCTACACCAGCAAAGAGATTGCAGAAAAGGAAATAAGAAAATCAATACCATTTACAATAGCTACCAAAGAAAATAAAATACTTGGGAATAAATCTCACTAGGGACACAAAGGGAGCTCTGGTAGCATAGTGGCTAAGACACTTGCCTGCTAACCAGACAGCTGGCGGTTCAAACCCACCAGCCACTCCTCGAAGGAAGGTTGGGCAATCCTACTTCTGTAGTGATACTGCCTCGGAAACCCAAGGAGGGGTCGCTATGAGTCGGATTTGACTCGATGGCACATAACAACAACAACACCAGGGACACAAAAGACCTGTACAAAGAAAACTACAAATCACTACTCCAAGAAACCATAAGAGATCTACATAAATGGAAGAACATACTATGCTCGTGGATAGGAAGATTGAACATTGTGAAAATGTCAATACTACCTAAAGCAATCTAGACATTCAATGCAATCCCAATCCAGATCCCATAAGTATTCTTTAGCAAAAAAACCCAAAAACAAAGTCACTGCCATTGGGTCAATTTGACTCATAATGACTCCTCCTTGGGTTTCTGAGGCAGTATTGCTACAGAAGTGGATTGCCCAATCTTCCTTCTGAGAAGTGCCTGGTGGGTTGGAAACACCAACCTTCTGGTTAGCAGTCAAATGTCTTAGGCACTACGCCACCAGAACTCCCCAGTATTCTTTAAGGATATGGAAAAAACAATCACTAATTTTATATGGAAAGGGAAGAGACCTCAAGCAAGCAAAGCATTATTGAAGAAACCTATCAAAGTAGGAGGTCTCACACTCCTGGATCTCAAAACCTACTATATAGCCACAGTAGCCAAAACAGCCTGGTACTGGTACAACGACAGACATATAGACCAGTGAAACAGAATTGAGAACCCAGAAATAGATCAATTGACCTATGGTTAGCTGATTTTTGATGAAGGGCTGAAATCCATTACATGGAGAAGGGATAGTCTCTTCAACAAATGGTGCTGGCAAAACTGGATATCCATTTGCAGAAAAATGAAACAAGATCCATTCTTCATACCATACACAAAAACTAACTCCAGATGAATCAAAGACTTAAATGTGAAACCTAAAACTATAGAGTTCCTCAAGGAAAAAATAGGGGCAAATTTAGGGGCACTAATTTATGGCATAAATAGACTGTCAAGTATAACCCAAAATGCACAAACAGCTGAAGATAAACTAGTTGAACAGGACCTTCTAAAAATTAAAATTTTACGTGCTTCAAAAGACTTCTCCAGAAGAATAAAAAGAGAACCTACAGATTGGGAAAAATATTTGCCAATGACATATCTGAAAAGGGACTTATCTCTAAAATTTATAGAAAACTCCAACACCTTAACAACAAGATTGACAATCCAATTAAAAAATGTGCAGAAGACATGAATAGACACTTCACCAAAGAGGATATTCAGGCAGCCAGCAAATACACAAAGAAATGCTTACAATCATTAGCCATCAGAGAGATGCAAATCAAAACAACAATGAGATACCATCTCACCCCAGCACTAATGGCAAAGTCCAACAAGACAGAAAAAAAAAAAAAAAAAAAATGCTGGTGAAGATGTGGAGAGGATGGAACTCTCATACACTGCTGGAAGGACTGTAAAATGATACAACCACTGTGGAAAGCAGTATGGCAATTCCTTAAAAAGCTGGAATTAGAAACTATTTGACCAGCAATTCCATTACTAGGTATATATCTTAAAGAACTGAGAGCCAGGACAAGAACAGATATATGCACACCCATGTTCATCCCAACACTATTTACGATAGTAAAAAGATGGAAACAACCTAGGTGCCCATCAACAGAAGAATGGGTAACCAAAGGATGGTACATACACACAACGGAATACTATGCAACACTAAAGAATAATGTAGAATCTGCAAAACACTGCATAATGTGGATGAACTGGGAGGTCATTATGGTGAATGAAATGTCAATCACAGGACAAATATAGTATTAGTTCATTATTGTAAAAAGTCAAGGAAAAGTTTATATATGGAAGGAAACTTTGTTGGTTACCTGGAGTGGGAGGGGAGGGAAGGGAACACTGCAAAAAAGAAAAAAGAAAAAACGTAATGGGCAGGTTTTATTCTGTTTTGCTTTCACATATCTGCATAGCTGCAATATAGCTTTTTATATCTTTATTGTTGTTAGAGATATTGTGATAGTTAAGGTTGTGTGTCAACTTGGCTGGGCCTGGTTTTGAGTGGCTGGGCAGCTGGATGTAGTTAATCCCCATGGTGAGACTGGTAATCAGCTCCATTGTGAAATCTACTGCAGCAGCTGAGTAGCCACCTTAGGGATGTGGTCTGCTTCCAGTATATAAGGAGAAGCACTGAGAAAGGTCTGTAGCTTTTTGGCCCGTATGGACCCTGCATGTAGCTGTCTTCGTTTTGCAACTTGCCATGATTTTTTTGTCGATCTTGAGACTGTCTCTGGACTTGAACAAGTGGCCTGCCATGTTGTGTGGTAATATTGTGCCATTTCATTTGTCAACCTTGGGCGTACTAGCCTCAGCAGCCAGCAGCTGCCTGAGTGAAGAGTGACTCAGTGGGCCAGAAGCAAGAGGTGGTTATCAAGGGGCTTTCACCCAGCCCCTAGAGCTTGGCACTCTGAGCTTGGACTTCTAGCCTCCTAAACTGTAAGAGAATCAACTCCTGTTTGTTAAAGTCACTCCTTTGTGGTATTTTGTTAGAGCAGCACTATTGCTGTTAGATGCCATTGAGTCAGTGCCAACTCATAGTGACCCTATGCACAACAGAAGGAAACACTGCCAGGGCCTGTGCCAGCCTCATAATCCTTGCTATACCTGTTGCAGCCACTGTGTCAATCCATCTTGTTGAAGGCCTTCCCCTTTTTCTTTGACCCTCCACTTTACCAAGCATTTTATCCTTCTCCAGGGAATGGTCCCTTCTGACAACATGTCCAAGGTAGGTGAGATGACGTCTGGCCATTCTCGCTTCCAAGGAGTATTCCAGCTGCACTTTTTCCAGGACTGTTGTTGTTGTTGTTATTTGCCGTCGAGTCGGCCCCGACTCAT
>NW_006921613.1:15442445-15446684 GCF_000298275.1 Orycteropus afer afer | reverse complement strand
GGCTATCCTGCTATTTTGGGGAGCTCTGGTAGCATAGTGCCTAAGGCACTTGACTGCTAACCAGAAGGCTGGAGGTTCAAACCCACCAGCCACTCCTGGGAAGGAAGATGGGGCAATCTACTACTGTAGTGATACTGCCTCGGAAACCCAAGGAGGGGACACTATGAGTTGGATCCGACTAGACGGCAAACAACAACAACAATCCTGCTATTTTAAAGCAGTATTAGTTTTAAGGAATCATTTTCTTTTCCACTTTTATAAGAGATCATTTAATACTTTGCCTCTTAATATTTTAGCAAATTAACCTTAAAGAATGATTTTGAAAGGATACCCACATCCTGTAGGTTCAGTTAAACTCACCTCATCCTTCCACATTCCCAACTAAGCTCAGAGAACACAGCACTCAAGCAGAGAAACAGGCCTCTTCCCTACCCTAGTCTCTCCTGTCCCATAATCTTCTAGACCTGACTCAAAGGAGGGAAGCTCCAATAAACTGCTATCTGAATTGTCGCCTAGGATAGATCAGGCAGTATTTATAGTAGGATTGGAATATGTATCAGTGGAACCGGACTATGTGAGTTCTAATCCTGCCACTCAATAGTTACATGACTGAGTAAAATAACCTTTCTGCAACTGAGCTTCCTCACCTTTAAAACGGGGATGATATACATCAATCTTCTTATAAAGCGTCTGTAACAGTGGCTGCCATAAAGTTCAGTGTTAGCTATTATTACGGGGCCCAGTCCACGACTGATTAAATTTGTTGGGCTTCTTTAAAAGTTAGGCTAAGACACACTAGCAAAGGAAGTTGGCAGGGAAGCACTGGCTTTCAAATTGTGGCGCGAGATTGCCACAGACTGAGGGCCATCTCCGGAAAGGGACGGAAGTGCGCTGCTTAGGCCGGTGTTTGGTAGGAAGAAGCCGCCGAGTACTGGCAGGCGCACTGGGACCAATCGCCCTCGGACTACACTCTTAGAGGTGGGGACAAGCAAGGCTTCCTCGCGCTTTGTGTGGGAGCCTCTGTGCAGCTCGCGCCTGCGCCTTTCTTTTTGTGTGAGTCAGTGCGCTGTTAGCGGGTAGAGAGAACGCGGAACGTGCGGAGCAAGGAGGGCGAAAGGGCCCTTAAAGGGGTGGTGAAGAGGAAGAAGGGAGATAGCATCGCCCAAGCTGAGAAATAGAAAGTGATGAGGCAAAAAGTTAGGTTGGGATATGTGAGTATGTGGAGAATGAAGGATGTGGGAAGAGTGGCGTGGAGAGGAGAACAAGGGGACAGGGAGAGGAGAGTGCAGGGCATTGGGTTGGTAAAGGAAAGAGTGGGATAACCCAACCATGTGGAAGGCCCTAGAGGTTCATCCCCAGTAGGACCAGTAATGCAAAGACTGGACGAATGTTGAGAGAACTCTAACCTAAGCTTGTCAGATAACCAAGTTATCCATCTCTGTTCTTACTCTTGGGAAGTCTGGCCCTTTAAGATGAAAGTGTTGAGAGTTTTCCTTTGTTTTTAATCTAGACCTGTAGAGATGGTCTCTCTTACTGGAAAGGTCATTTTTCTTAAAACAGTGGCCTAGACAGATCAGCAGAGTCAACCTTTTAAGTTACTGCAAGATTACCCTCACATACACCACTTTTCAGAAAGGAGTATCGCTAGTCTTACTTTCTCCTTTTTCAGGATGCCACGATTGATATATTCTCTGACAGCTCCCTGAAAATAGTTTCTATTGATTTATCAGCTACCTTTCTAGTAATTTTTTGTTTTAAATTGAGTTTCATGTTAGATTACTGTCTTTAGTACGACGTTCTCCCATCCTACTTCCTCTTTAAGAAATTTACCTTTTACCTGCAGACTTAAAATAAAGCAGAAATGGGGCTTTTGAGATAATCTAGGTAAGAAAACTGAGAGAAAGGTGACAGTAACATGTATTGAGGCCTTTAGTAATCACCAGGTGGTATGCATATTTTACACGTATTCCTCAAAATTTAGATCTAATCCATACTGCAGACTGTATTCTTCAACCTTCATCAGTAAGTGCCTCAAGTCAATAGTTATATGACTGAGTAAAATAACCTTTCTGCAACTGAGCTTCCTCACCTTTAAAACGGGGATAATATACATCAATCTTCTTATAAAGCGTCTGTAACAGTGGCTGCCGCAAAGTTCAGCCTTAGCTATTATTACGGGGCCCAGTCCATGGCTGAATAAACTTGTTGAGCTTCTTTAAAAGTTAGTCTTTACGAGTGATTTAATAAACTTGGGCAATCCTACTTCCGTAGTGATACTGCCTCGGAAACCCAAGGAGGGGTAGCTATGAGTCAGGGCTGACTCGACGGCACATAACAACAACAACAACAAACCTACATATAACCAATCATCTTATACTGTAGGTACTAACTTCTACTTAAATTGAGTATCATGAACTAGAGTTGTCCATCTTCCCATTACCCAGTTGAGTAAAAAAATTACTACATAGTGGCAGGGCTAGGACTTGAGACTATTATTTGTTTGTTTTCCTTTTTTAACCACACTAGACAGTTTCAATTTCTTAAGTATAAGCCTCTTTATATTTTTCCAAAATTCTATTGTCTATCTGCATATGGGGAGCTCTGGTAGCGTAGTGCCTAAGGCACTTGACTGCTAACCAGAAGCCTGGTGGTTCAAAACCACCAGCCACTCCTGGGAAGGAAGATGGGGCAATTTGCTTCTATAGTGATACTGCCTGGGAAACTCAAGGAGGGGTCGCTATGAGTTGGTCTGACTTGACGGTCCAACTTGTCGGCACATAACAACAACAACATACTGCATATGAATGACACCTACATCTAATTCTCTACTTGAAGCTCATTTCCTCAAGAAAAATTTCGACTTTGGGTTTCCCTGCTAGATTAAGATTAGGGAATGCTTACTTTATGGCTCCAACTGGAGCTGTAAATTTTGCTATGGTTATTGTGAAATAGGAAGTTAGGTAGAGGTAGGAGGAATTTGGGACATAAAGCTGAAAATTATTGGAATGACAATAGCTGGCACTTCTGGATTTAATCTCTTGGAGTCCCAGCTTTACGAGTGATTTAATAAACTTTAAACCCACATATAACCAATCATCTTACACTGTAGGTACTAACTTCTACTTAAATCAAGTATCATGAACTAGAGTTGTCCATCTTCCCATTACTATGAGAAGTAACGTTGAGTTCCTGCATGCGCAACTCCTGTCACAATGAGCAGTGCCATAAATTCTGACATCTCATGAAATCTTGTAGTAATCTTAAATTATTGCCACATAAAATCTCTCCTTTTCACACTATTCAGTTTTTAAAAATAATTTATCTTTTTTTTTTCCCTATTTGTAATTAGTTGCTTTCCAAGAGCAGCTCCCAATCATGAAAAGACCTCTAACATTTTAATTCCCAGATATTGGCATGAAAAATTAACCCAATGAATGTATAGGTGTATCCCTGTTCTAAATTAGGTTTTAAGTGAATTTTTCCTCCTTGGGTTCCTGAGGCAGTATCACTATGGAAGTAGATTGCCCAATCTTATACACACACACACACACACACATTTAATTTACATAATACATGAATTAGTATCATTGTAAAAAAAAAAAAGTTAAACAATTATATAGGGTTAAATGAGAGACTACTCTTTTACCCTGTCCCAGAAATCCCACTCCTGAAATAATCACTGTCAATAATTAGATATATTACTTCATATTTGCTATGCATTTACACAGATGTGTTACGTATGTACATTCTATAGTTTTGTTTGGAGGAAGAATCATTAACAACCTGAGAGATGCTGATGATACAACTTTGCTTGCTGAAAGTGAGGATGACTTGAGGCACTTACTGATGAAGATTGAGGAACACAGTCTGCAGTATGGATTAGATCGTCAATATAAGGAAGACAAAAATCCTCACAACTGGACCAATAAGCAGCATCACGATAAATGGAGAAAAGATTGAGGTTATCAAAGAATTCACGTTGCTTGATTCTACAATCAAGGCCAATGGAAGCAGCAGTCAGGACATTAGACGACGTGTAGCACTGGGCAGCTTGACTGTGAAGGAACTCTTTCAAGTGCTGAGGAGCAAGGATTTCTCCTTGAGGACTAAGGTGCCTAACACAAGCCATGATATTTCCAATCGCCTTGTATGCATGTGAGAGCTGGACAATGAATAAGGAAGACCAAAGAAGAGTTGATGCTTTTGAGTTGTGGTGCTGGCAAAGAATGCTGAAGGTAC
>NW_006921613.1:15441147-15442325 GCF_000298275.1 Orycteropus afer afer | reverse complement strand
TCATGCTTGGTAAGGTGGAGGGGCGATGAAAGAGGGGAAGGCCTTTGATGAGATGTATTGATGCGGTGGCTGCGACAATGGGCTCAAGTTTAGCAAGGATTATGGAGCTGGTGCAGATCGGTTGGTGTTTCGTTCTGCTGTGCATTGGGGTGCTATGAGTCGGAAGCGACTCGATGGCACCTAACAACAACAACAACAACATAGTTTTGTTTTGTTTTAAACATATAAATGAGCTATTATGTCAGCCAGGGTCCCAGTCATGAGATAGAAACACATGAAAAACAGAAAATTTAATATAAAGAATTATTAACTAGTAATAGGCATAGGACCTAAGGTAGGAATAAATGTGAAGAAGCATCCTCCCTTCAAGACTGATAATTAGACCTTATGGGAGAGAGTGTGACTGTGTCCCTGGGACAACAAGGTACTGAGACTGGCAAGTAAGAAACCGCAGGTTAGGGTGCTCAGTGGTTGGTGATCACACTTGCTGTGAAGCCACCTTCTGGTTGGCCTCTGAGATTCGGGGAAGCTGCTCACTCTATGCTGACAGAACTCAATGGTAAGATCTTCACAGGGACGCTGTTCAAACTCATTGGGAAGCTTCCCAGTGCTGTTGAAACTTTGTGGTAAGCGAGTACCGCTAGGGACTCAAGAGCAAAGAAAAAGAGAAAGAAAAAGAAAAAGAAAAAAGCACCGAGTAATCGCATTCCTCCTGCGGTGTCCCTGTAGCACCTTTACTGATGAAATTTAGCATCATATCAGCTGGCAAATGAGAAATGTTCACAGTATCCAGTATCACAAACTAGGGCAAAGAAGGGTAGATTTGAAGCTGAAAGGGGATAAAATGAAAGTGAACATCTTTATACATATCACTTGGTATACATGTTAATTATTCTTTGGAATTGATTTCTAGAAGTGGAATTGGTAGATCAAAGGTGATGAATGTTTTAAACCTTGGTACCAAACCCAAAACCCAGTGCCATCGAATCCACTGTGACCTTTCCTTTTGCAGCAGAGCGCTTTAACCACTGCACCACCGGGGCGCCTTAAACCTCGGTTGTTGTTGTTGTTATATGCTGTTGAGTCGGCCCCGACTCATAGCGACCCCTCCTTGGGTTTCCGAGGCAGTATCACTACGGAAGTAGGATTGCCCAACCTTCCTTCCGAGGAGTGGCTGG
>NW_006921613.1:15429042-15440537 GCF_000298275.1 Orycteropus afer afer | reverse complement strand
GGCAGCTAGGGGCCATAGTCTCAGTGGTTCCACCAGGCTCTATCGGACCAGCAAAACTGGTCCCCCCCCCCTTTTTTTCCCTCCAAATGATTTTGAGTTTTGTTCCACATTGTTCTCCCTCTCTATCCAGGATCTCCTTCATAGATCCCCTTCCAAGTGGTTGACATTGATAGCCGGGCACCATCTAGTTATTCTGGTCTCATAGTCATATAGGCTGCAGATCGGATGGTATACCAGTTGCTAGGACATAATTGTTTCAACCATGATTTTTTGGTTTTCTTCATTCTTACAGAAGTAATTTTTGTAGTAATTCAAATAGTGTCAAGCAGTAAAAATGATGATGGCTAACATGTAATGAACATTAGGTATGTGCCAGTCACTATCTAAGGGCTTTACATATATATATATATATTAAGTGTACTCTCAGTCATTACCGTCTGAGGTGACCACTGTTAACAGTTGGGCACGTTGTTTTCCAGACTTTTTTCCAGACTAACACAAATTCATATATGTTTATGGGACTGAGCATTCCTGAACCTGAATTGGGACTTCTTGTTTGTTCTGGCTTTTCCAAATTGGAAACTCTCCTCTCTGTATTACTGTACATCCTGTTTTTTTTTTTCCCCCACTTATGTTTTGGACCTCTTTCCAAGCCAATATATAAAAATATAACTTGCCCATTTTAATGCCTTCTAATATTTCATTGTATGGGTGTACTATGAATTAGCCACTCTGCTACTGCTGAATAGTTAGTTTGATTGCATTCTTTTGCTAATGAGTGCCGTACTCATCCAGGTTAACTTTTCAACACTATTTTCTGAGAATTAAAATGTTATATTGCTGCTTCATTAATTTTCATTGTAGTTCAGCTCATGGAGTATGAAGGAATTCCAGGTCAAAATGCACAGTTGCAATACAATCAAGGTTTCCTCTCAAATTACTTAGGTTGGTACAAAAAGGGTGTGGAGGCAGCATCCTCTGATCTCTATCTTCCCAAGGGGGAGATAGAATCATCACCAGGAGCCCAAGGCTTATTCCTCTGAGGCCAGATATGCCACCACCCTTCAGCCTTTTCACCAATTCTGACACCAGCCATCTCTCCCATGGCACTTTCTACTTCTTTGCTGGGTTCAATAATTCATTGCAATGTCTACAGAACTCGGTCAACACTATGATGAGGTTTATCAGGGAAGTAACAGGTTACAATTTAGGTTCAGGAACTCAGGATACAATTCTTCAGTCAGCACACCCTCCCCTCAGCCAAGCCCAAAGGCACGCCTCTCTTTGGCCCTTGGCCTCTCAGCCTGGCCTCTGCCCTGCTTGGGTAAGTATTACAGAGCTCTTTTAGCTCTGCTGATAGGTGCACCTAGGTGCACCCTACTCTGCCAGGAAGACTGCTACCCAAAGGACTCACCTTGCTCACTCCTTGGGCCAGCAAGCATGCCACTCTGTCTTGTGCTGGTCTCTGGGTTCTCGTGACAGTCTCTCTGCTGACTCTGCCGAAGAGGTCAAGAGCAGGGATTTTGGGTCCAAAGACGTGCTCCACTCCACCTCTGGCTCTTCTCTCTTGATGGCAGCAAGATCCCCCTTTCTGACTCTAGGAGGGCTCAGTTTTAGCCTAGCAGAATGATAAAACTAACCAATCTCCACATTAGAATTCCATACACCTTATTTCCATGGTCCCTCCCCGACCAGGGTACCATGCACCTTATTTACATTACTAACAAGCTG
The DNA here is from genome assembly GCF_000298275.1 of Orycteropus afer afer. Lineage (NCBI taxonomy): Eukaryota > Metazoa > Chordata > Mammalia > Tubulidentata > Orycteropodidae > Orycteropus > Orycteropus afer. The sequence continues at coordinate 15,438,806 of NW_006921613.1, read as the reverse complement.
TCTAATCCCCTTTGATGGGCCACAAGCACCTTATATTTGTATAGTTACACCCAGTCATCTGGTGGGTGCCACAAAGACCGTGGCTAGAAGAACCATGCCAAGTAATCCACTGTACCACAGTTGGTATAGATTTAAAGCATTAATAGTCTTTGTTAGGTATTCACTGTCTTCCTTCCTATCTTTTTATTTTTATACCATCCTGTTTGTAGGTCCTGATCCTTAGGTAATAGTTTTTCGAGTCTACCTGGTATTCACTTTTAAATCTATCTGAGATATCTCTTTCAATTTCTTCAGGTTCTCCAGAAAGTAGGGTTGTACCCTATCTTGATTTCACGGCCTTTAGTACTGTAGTGAATTTCTTATAATGGCAGCTTAATCTCACTAACAAATGAATAACTAACATTTCATAGAGCTCTGTGCATGGAAAAATTTTCTATTTGTTTTTTTGTGTGATTATTTGCATTCTTTCCCTTTTCATTTGAAATAAGAGTGTTCACATCCATTATGGTTTCTAGGAAGTTTTTCATTTTATACTTCCTTGTTTTGTTTTTGTTTGAATTTGTGTTTCTTTACTATGTCTTTCTCTATCTTTACTTCTAAGGTTTTTTTGGTGGGCCCTCCTACATACGTCTACTCTACTCTTAATTTATTCTGAAACCTAAACTTTTTCTTAAATGTATTACTTTCTAATTGTTCACAAGACAGTAATTAAACCAAAACCAAACTCACTGCTATTGAGTAGATGCTGACTCATAGGTACCCCCACTGGGTTTCCAAGACTGTAAGTCTTTATGGAAACAGACTGCCTCATCTTTCTTCTGCAGAGTGGCTGGGAGGTTTGAACCACTGACCTTTTGGTTAGCAGCCAAATGCCTTAACCACTACACCACCAGAACTCCTTAAGTCATTAATTACCCAATAATATATATTTTAAATTATATATATATCTAGATAGATATCTCACTGCTATCAAGTTGGATCCAACTCATAGCGACCCCTCCTTGGGCTTCTGAGGCAGTATCACTATGGAAGTAGATTGCCCATCCTTCCTTCCGAGGAGTGGCTGGTGGGTTTGAACCACCATCCTTTTGGTTAGCAGTCAAATGCCTTAGGCATTACGGTTAACTCCTAAATACCTTAAACTCTTCACCTCAAAATCCTTGCTTACTGTATCCACCAATCCTATATGTATTACATGATTCTTGCCAATCCTAATCAAGCCCCAGCACTGACAAATTTACCTTAAACCAGATTGATTATTAAAAGTTCATGACTATCTCACTTCAATCGTTTAAATTAGTGCTCTCCTTACTTCAGCAAGAATAAACTCAGCTTTGTCTTATCAACAGATTGTTCTGGTCAAATGCCTTAGGCACTGTACCACTAGAGCTCTTGGGTGATATTTTAGGGGGAGTCAAAATCATCACCTATCAAAAAGTAGTGAAAAGGAGATAAAGGGGGGGAGGAAATGGGAGAGAAAAAAAAAGAAATTTGAAAAGATCAATTCAGGGTTTCAACATCCGAATAATAGACATTTGAACAAGAGAGAACCAGAAAACTAGTGGGGAGGAAACTATCAAAGAAATAATTCAAGAAGATGTCCCCAAACTGAGAGATATAAATTTTCACAAAAGAAGAGTCCATCTAGTATTCAGCATAATGGGTCAAAGAAGACCAACACCAAAGTTAAAATCATTGTATAATTTTAGAAAAATTGGGAGAGGAAAAACAGGTCAGTCTCAGAGGACAACCAGAATAGCCTCTGACACTTCAACAGCAATTCTGGAAGCTAAACGGCATCTCATTTCAGAGAAGACACTTTCAAAAATCAAGAGAAAATGAATTCAAACCATACACTGTATATAGCAAAATATCAATTCAATGTGAGGATAGAAAAACTTTTGAATATATGCAAAGGCTCAGTTTGCCTCCTACACAACCTGTCTTAGGCAATTTGGGGAGCTTGTGCTCACAGCAAAACGAGATTGTAAACCTAGAATGAAGATACCTTAACATCCAGGAACCAACATAAAGAAAAGGTGAAGGGAGACCCTAGAATGAGAGTTGTATATCTGCTCTGAGCAAACATTTTGGGATGGAGCAGTGGACAACTGACTCCAAAAAAGGCTATTTCTAAGAAAAAATTGGAAATTGATAGATTAACTGATAAATTTGAGTGAATTGAGAATTTATCCTTTTGGTGGAAAATTTGAAGATGAACTACTGATAGTTATGTAGAAAACTCAGCAACAAAAATGTAAGGCAGTTATGAACTTAGAGAAAACAAAAAGTTGTATAAGAAAGAAAAAGTAATTATGGTCATTACCTGGCTCAGCAATGAATATTTACATAGTTATAATAAAGTGAATAATTATATTAGGATGATAACCTTCCAAGTTAGAAGTTAATAATTAAAACAAAAAAACAAAACAAAACAAAAAACTCACTGCAGTCGATTTAACTCATAGCAACCCCTCATTGGGTTTCTGAGGTGGTATATCTATGGAAGTAGATTGCCCAGTCTTTTTTCTGAGGAGTAGCTGGTGGTTTTGAACCACCAGCCTTCTGGTTAGCAGTCAAATGCCTTAGGCACTATGCCACCTGTCCATCCTAGAAGTTAATAGATAATAATTAAAACTGAAGAAAGAAGCTGGATTATATGAAGAAGATTGTGGCATCAGGATCACAGGAAGACACATTAACAACCTGTGACACACAGATGACACAAACTTGCTTGCTGAAAGTGAAGGTGACTTGAAGCACTTGCTGATGAGGATCAAAGACTACAGACTTCAGTATGGATTACACATCAACATAAAGAAAACAAAAATCCTCACAACTGGACCAACAAGCAACATCTTAATAAATGGAGAAAAGATTGAAGTTGTCAATTATTTCATTTTGCTTGGATCCATAATCAGTGTCCATGGAAGCACCAGTCAAGAAATCAAACGACATATGACTTTGGGCAAACCTTCTTGCAAAGGACCTCTTTAAAGTATTTGAAAGCAAAGATGTCACTTTGAAGACTAAGGTGAGCCTGACCAAAGCCATGGTATTTTCAACCGTTTCATGTGCATGTGAGAGCTGAACAGTGAATAGGAAGACCACGGAAGAATTGATGTTTTTGAACTGTGGTGTTGGCAAAGAATACTGGACTGCTAGAAGAACAAACAAATTTGCCTTGGAGGAAGTAAAGCCAGAATGTTCTTTAGAAGTGAGAATGGCCAGATTTCATCTCTTACACTTTGGTCATGTTGTTAGAAGGGACCAGTCCCTGGAGAAGTATGTCATGCTGGGTAAAATGGAGGATCAGCAAAAAAGGGGAAGATCCTCAGTGAGGTGGATTGACACAGTGGCTGCAACAATGGGCTCAAATATGGCAACGATTGTGAGGATGGTGCAGGACCAGGCCGTGTTTCATTCTGCTCTACACGGGGTCACTATGCATTGGGACTGACTCGATGGCATCTAACCACAACAACAACATACAGACTTCCACTACTTGTCTGTCAGTTTGTTATACTGTGGTGACTTGCGTGTTGCTGTGATGCTTGAAGCTATGCTGTCAATATTTCAAATACCAGCAAGGTCACACATGGTGGTCAAGTTTCAGATTTACATAGAATGGGAAGAAGGATAGGGCCATCTACTTCTGAAAAAACTGGCCACTTGTGGTAGTTAAGGTTATGTGTTAACTTCTCTGGGCCTGGTTTTGCGTGGCTGGGCAGTTGGATGTAGTTACTCCCAATGATGAGACTGGTAATCAACTCCATGGTGGAATCTGCTATGTGCAGCTGAGTAGCTACCTTAGGGATGTGGTCTGTTTCCAGTATATAAGAAGCTTTGAGAAAGGTCTCTGAGCTTTTTGGCATGCTTGGACCCTGCATGTAACTGAGTCTTCTTCAGCAGCCTGCCATGTTGCCTGGAAATCTTGGGACTGTTTCTGGACTTGAACTAGTGGCCTGCTTTGTTGCTTAATAATCTTGGGACTGTGCCATTTTACTTGTCAACCTTGGGTTTATCAGACTCAGCCAGCAGCTGCTTTTGTTAAGAGAAGCCTCCGGTTCCAGTGGGTTGGGAGCAACAGGCAGAGCTGAAGCCCAAGGTCAAGGGGTCTTTACCCAGTCCTCAGAGCTGGCACTTTGAACTTGGACTTTGAGCTTCCTAAAGTGTTAGGACCTCTGGTAGCATAGTGCCTAAGGCACTTGACTGCTAATCAGAAGGCTGGTGGTTCAAACCCACCAGCCACTCCTTGGAAGGAAGGTTGGGCAATCTACTTCTGTAGTGATACTGCCTCAGAAACCCAAGGAGGGGTCCCTATGAGTAGGGTCTGACTCGATGACACATAACAACAACAAAAGTGTAAGAGAATAAATCCTTCTTTTGTGAAAGCCAGCCACTTGTGGTGTGTCTGTTATAGCAGCATTAGAGAACCAAAACACCTCTGAAAACTTTATAAAAAGCAGTGAAACATTGTCTGATATATTACTGGAAGATATTTTGAATAGCAGTGCAACATTGATATAGTGCTGGAAGATGAGCCCCTCTGGTTGTAAGGCACTCAAAATACTACTGGGGAAGTAAGTGCTGCCTCCTCAAAGTGGAGTTGACCTTAATGATGTGGATGGAGTAAAGTTTTCTGGACCTTCATTGGCTGATGTGGCATGACCCAAAATGAGAAGAAACAGCTGCAAACATTCATTAATATTCAGAACATGGAATGTATGAAGTATGAATGTAGGAATGTTGGAAGTTGTCAAAAATGAAATGAAATACATAAAGATCAATATCCTAGGCATTAGTGAACTGAAATGGACTGGTATTGACCATTTTGAATTTGAAAATCATATAGTCTACTATGGGAGCTCTGGTAGTGTAGTGCCTAAGGCACTTGACTGCTAACCAGAAGGCTGGTGGTTCAAACCCACCAGCCACTCTTCCGAAGGAAGATGGGGCAATCTACTTCCATAGTGATACTGCCTTGGAAACCCAAGGAGGGGTGCCTATGACTCAAGTCCGACTTGACAGCACATAACAACAACAACAACAACATGGTCTACTATGCTGAGAATGCCAGATTGAAGAGGAATGGTGTCACATTCATCATCAAAAAGAACATTTCAAGATCTGTCCTGCAGAATGCTATCAGTGATAAGATGATATCCATATGCCTACAAGGAAGACCAGTTACTACTACTTTATCAAATTTATTGACAAACCACCGAAGCCAAAGATGAGGAAATGGAAGATTTTTTACTAACGTCTGCAGTCTGAAATTGACCAAACATGCAATCAAGATGTATTGATAATTACTGGTGATTGGTATGCAAAGGAAAATATTGGTATGCAAGTTGGAAAATATGGCCTTGGTGATAAAAATAACACCAGAGATCGTATGGTAGAATTTCACAAGACCAATGACTTATTCATGGCAAATACATCTTTTCAACAACATAAATGGTGACAATACATAATGGACTTCACCAGGTGGAATACACAGGAATCAAATTGACTACGTCTGTGGAAGGAGGCAATGGAGAAGCTCAGTATCATCAGTCAAAACAAGGCCAGGACCTAACTGTGGAACACCAATAATTGCTCATAAGTAAGTTCAAATTGAAGTGCAGAAAATTAAAACAAGTCCACGTGAACTAAAATATGACCTTGATTATATCCCACATGAATTTAGAGACCATCTGAAGAATAGATTTGACACACTGAAAACCAATGACTGAAGAGCAGATGAGTTGTGGGATGACAATAACAACATAATACATGAAGAAAACAAAAAGTCACTAAAAAGACAGCAAAATAATATAAGGCCAAAATGAATGTTAGAAGAGACTCTGAAACTTTCTCTTGAGTATAAAGTAGCTAAAGCAAATGGAAGAAATGACAAAAAAAAAAAAAAAAAAGAGCGGAACAGAAGATTTCAAAGGGCAGCTCAAAAAGACAAAGTAAAGTATTATAATGAAATGTGCAAAGACCTGGAATTAGAAAACCAAAAGGGAAAAACACACTCAACATTTCTGAAGCTGAAAGAACTGAACAAAAAATATTCAATCCTCAAGTTGCAATATTGAAGGATTGTATGGGCAAAACATTGAACAATGCAAGAAGCATCAAAAGAAGATGGAAGGAATACACAGAGTCACTGTACCAAAGAGAACTGATTGGCGTTTCACCATTTCAGGACGTAGCATATGATTAAGAACTGATGGTACTGAAGGAAGAAGTCCAAGCTGCACTGAAAGAATTGGTGAAAAACAAGGCTCCCAGAATTGATGGAAAACCCATGGAGATGTTTCAACAAATGGACATAGCACTGAAGGTGCTCACTTATGTATGCCAAGAAATTTGGAAGACAGCTACCTCACTAACTGACTGGAGGAGATCCATATTTATTCCCACTCAAAGAAAGGAGGCCCAACAGAATACAGAACTTATCAAACAATATTAATATCACACGCAAGTAAAATTGTGCTGAAGATAATTAACAAATGACTGCAGCAGTAAATTTAAGTTGGATTCAGAAGAGGGTGTGGAATGAGGGATATCATTGCTGATATCAGAGCAATCTTAGCTGAAAGCAAAGAATACCAGAAAGGTGTTTACCTTTGTTGTAATGACTATGCAGAGGCATTCAACTGTGTGAATTATAACAAATTATGGATAACATTGTGAAAAATGTGAATTCCAGAACACTTAATTGTGCTCATGTGCCAACAGGCTGTCATTTGAAATGTGCAAAGGTTTAAAATCAGGAAAGGTGTGCATCAGGGTTGTGTCCTTTCACCATACTTATTCAGTCTTTATGCTGAGCAAATAATCTGAGAAGCTGCATTATATGAAGAAGAACATGGCATCAGGATTGGAGGAAGACTCATTAACACATGCAGATGACACAATGTTGCTTGCTGAAAGTGAAGATGACTTGAAGCACTTACTGATGAAGATAAAAGACTACAACCTTCAGTATGGATTATATCTCAACACAAAGAAAACAAAAGTCCTCAGAACTGGACCAATAAGCAACATCATGATAAATGGAGAAAAGATTGAAGTTGAAGATCCGTTTTACTTGAATCCATACTCAACACCCATGAAAGCAGTAGTCAGGAAATCAGAAGATGTATTGCACTAGGCAGTCTGCTGCAAAAGACCTTTGAAGACTAAGTGCCTGATGAAAACTGTGGTATTTTCAATTATCTGATATATGTGTGAAAGCTGGACAATGAATAAGGAAGACTTAAGAAGAATTGATGCATTTGAATTGTGGTGTTGGTGAGGAATGCTGAAAATACCATGGATTGCCAGAAGAACAAACAAAGCTATCTCAAAAGAAGTACAGCCAGAATCTCCTTAAAAGGAAGAATGGGCAGACTTTGTCTCAGAGTACTTTGGCCATGTTGTCAGAAGGGACCAGTCCCTGGAGAAGGAAATCCTGCTTAGTAAAGTACAGGGTAAGTGAAAAAGGGGAAGATCCTCAATGAGATGGATTAACACAGTGACTGTGACGATAGGCTCAAGTATAGCAAATATAGTGAGGATGGCACAGTACCCAGCAGTGCTTGGTTCTGTTGTGTATAGGTTTGCCATGAGTTGAAGCTGACTAGAGGGCACCTAACAATAACAACAACATAGACTTGGACTGTAGTAACTTTTTCAGTATGTATTTTATACTTCTGGTCAACTAATATCTCTAGTTTTTTTCTTTTTCTTTTTTAAGGCATTTGACTGCTAACCAGAAGGTTGGCGGTTCAAACCCACCAGCTGTTATGAGGAAGGAAGATGGGGCAATCTATGTCCATAAAGGTTTACTGCCTCAGAAACCCAATTGGGATCCATGAGTTGGAATCCACTGGATGGCAGTGGATGGCAGCTCTGATGGTGTTGCAATTAAAGCATTTGGCTGCTAATCAAAAGGTGGGTGGTTGGAACCCATCACAACTCTGCAGGAGAAAGATGAGAAAGTCTGCTTCCTTAAAGATTTACAGCCTTGGAAACCCAAGGGGGGCAGTTCTACTCTGTTCTAAAGGGTCTACTTGAAGTAGTAGGTTTAATTTTTTTTTTTTTTATATGTAATGCTATTACTATTCTTCCTACTTAAATTTTCATTTATATAGAATGAAAATACCTTAGAAATAATATATATGCTAATTATATATTGGCTTAATACTTTCATTCCTAAATATGTATTTAAATTACTGCTATTGATCAGATTTTAATTTTCTAGATAGCAGAAACTAGTTTCTTACTATGCTTTTTGATATTTCAAAACTAGATTTGTTTTTCAGATGGAAAAACTAGGAGATGGGGAGAAAAGAAAGAGCCCATTCATTTTGTTTCTATGGAGAAATGAATACATGGTAACCTCTGGTTATTTCCAATTCATTTTGCTGACCATTTCTGTCTTTGGAGTAGTACTGTTTTCTTCCCAGTGTTCCACAGCACTATTGATTAGGTTATGAAACTGGTTATGTCTAATTTTCTGGATACCATCAGTTGCTATGGAGTCTAATCCTACTCATGGAGATACCATATGGGTCAGAGTAGAACTGTACTCCATGGAATTTTCAGGCTGATTTTTTGGAAGTAGATCATCAGCCTTTCTTCCAAGTCACTCCTGTTGTTGTTGTTGTTGTTATGTGCCATCGAGTCGGACTCGACTCATAGTGACCCCTCCTTGGGTTTCCGAGGCAGTATCGCTATGGAAGTAGATTGCCCCATCTTCCTTCCGAGGAGTGGCTGGTGGGTTTGAACCTCCAGCCTTCTGGTTAGCAGTCAAGTGCCTCCTAGGTGGCCTCAAACTTCTAACCTTTCAGGGTGGAGCACATTAACCATTTGCACCTCTTGTCTTATATCAAGTAAAATTAGTTGCGTACTGTGCTTTTATGGTTGATTATTCAATCCAGTATTTATTTTTTAAACAGAAAAGCAAGAAAGAGAGCCTGTCTTTTGTTCTGATAGACAAGTTAAGGAATTTAAGAATAAGCATTTCATAACTTCACTTTATTCCCCATTTATCTCTGTGCCTCAGTATAATCTCTAATAAAAAAAATTATTTTCTTTCTTTTTTTTTCTTAAGGCAAGAATCTCAGGTTTATAACCAGTGAGCAATACTTGTGCGTTTATTTATTTATTTTTGTTGTTTGTTTAGGTGTTTAGCACTAGTTTTTGTTTATGTTTATATGAGGAAGGCTAGAACCTGGAAAGAGACTACATGGACTTAAAGAGCATAAGAAAAACCTGAAAGATGGGGTTTGGCCTGCTCTTATTTAGAGGTAGCCATTAGGAGCTCTGGTAGCATAGTGCCTAAGGCACTTGACTGCTAACCAAATCTGGTGGTTCTAAACCCACCAGCCCTCCTCGGAAGGAAGATGGGGCAGTCTACTTCCGTAGTGATACTGCCTTGGAAACACCCAAGGAGGGGGTCACTATGAGTCTCCTCGGCACATAACAACAACAACATTTCTTTAAAAGTATGTGTTGGTTTGTTGTTATGGTGGGGAGGAGGAAGTGGGTGGGAATAAAAAGAGGCAGAGGGAAAAATTCTTGGTTGCTATGCATTAAGAACTGCCACCAGATGGCAGAAATGCCTCAAAGACTAATTTTAAGATTTTGTTTTGCTCTGTTCTCATAAAATTGGGTGTGCCTATCTTTCCAATCCTTGCTCCTCAGCACTTGAAACAGTTCCTTCGCAGTTGACTTTCCCAATGCTACACGTCGTCTAATGTCCTGACTGCTGCTTCCGTTGGCAT
>NW_006921613.1:15417295-15424172 GCF_000298275.1 Orycteropus afer afer | reverse complement strand
TGCATTGTAAATTTTGGTCAATGACATGAGACAAAGTATATGTGAACTGCTGTATGAAAAGTGAATTTACTCTGTAAATCTTCACCCAAATCCTAATAATAATAATAATAAAAAAATCACATTTCATTTAGACTGAAATAAGCTACCCCAAATTTATTTTCCTCATCAAAAATGGGATGACATCAAGAACATCATCCATGAAGAAAGCAAAAGGTCATTAAAAAGACAGGAAAGGTCAAGGAAAAAATAGGAGCAAATTTAGGGACCCTAATATTGGGAGCTCTGAAACCCAAGGAGGGGTCACTATGAGTTGGGTCCAGCTTGATGGCACATAACAACAACAACAACAACAATATTGCAAGCTCTGGTGGCATAGTGCCTAAGGCATTGGACTGTTAACCAGGAGCTGGTGGTTCAAATCCACCAGCCACTCCTCGGAAGGGAGACTAGGTAATCTACTTCCATAGAGATATCCCCTCGGAAACCCAAGGAGGGGTTGCTATGAGTCGGAACTGACTCAATGGCAGTGAGTTTGATTTTTTTGGTATAAAGAAAACAAAAATCCTCACAACTGGACCTATAAGCAGCATCACGATAAATGGAGAAAAGATGGAAGTTGTCAAGGACTTCATATTCCTTGGTTCTACAATCAACACCAATGGAAACAGCAGTCAGCACATCAGAAGATATATTCCATTGGGCAAATCTGCTGCAAAAGACCTCTTTCAAGTGCTGAAGAGCAAAGATGTCTCCTTAAAGACTAAGATGTGCCTAACCCAAGCCATAGTATTTTCAATCACCTCATATGCATGTGGGAGCTGGACTATGAGTAAGGAAGACTGAAAAAGACCTGATGCTTTTGAATTGTGGTGTTGGCGAAGAATAGTGAAAGTACCATGGACTGATAAAAGAACTAACAAATCTGTCCTGGAAGAAGTTCAGCCCAAATGTTCCTTTGGAAACAGGAATGGCCAGACTTTGTCTCACCTACGTTGGTCATTGTTGTCAGAAGGGACCATTCCCTGGAGAAGGATATCATGCTTGGTAAAGCAGAGGGTCAATAAAAAAGGGGAAAGCCCTAAACAAGATGGATTGACACAATGGCTGAAACGATGGGTTCAGGTATAGCAAGGATTGTGGGGCTTGTACAGGACTAGGCAGTGTTTTGTTCTGTTGTACATAAGGTTGCTATGAGTCGAAGATGACTCAGTGACACCTAACAACAACAACAAAAATAACTGCAATATTGTCTGTATTATGCCCAGATAAACGACAAAACATTTATTTTTGTGAGTTTTCTAGCTTTTTGCTTATAAATCAAGACAAAGTCATGGAAAAAGAAGAAATCAGACATATCAGTTGTCAATATTCATAATCTTTGATCCTGTCTTGACTATGAAACAGAAGTGTTTGACATATACTTGATAAAAAGCTTATGACAGAGAAAAGTATAAGCTCAACAAAGGAATGTAAACACCCACAGTCAGATGTGGAACAAACATGGCAGGGTCTTCCATTAGAACTTTAATTATAACTTGTTCCTTTATGTTCACTTAATGAAGAAAAAAATTAATCCTAACACTTTTGTTTGGTGAGCTCACAGTTACGCTCTTAACTGTCAGACAGATGGACGACTTCATAAACGGTGAAAGGAAGCTCTACTTCTGTTTCTCTGTTTCCACTTGATTTTCCAATGAGAGTTAAAAATGAAGCTTGGGTAGTGCATGCATGTCAGGATTGGCTAAATAACTTCTATACATGCCAGCAGATTGTTCCTCTGGTGGGTTAAATTTAGCCATCCCGTGACAGAGGGTGCCAGAGAGAAGCATTTATGAGCTTTGAGGTGCTATTCAGAGACCATTACTTTAAGTTCCTGAATAACGTACTCCACTGTTTGGAACCCTAAGTGTTTCCCTTTGCTAACTCTCAGAAACGAAAAAAAACAAACAAACAAACTTACTGCTGTCGAGTCAGATCTGACTCATAGCGAACCTTCTTTGGGTTTCCGAGGCGGTATCATTACAGAAGTTGATTGCCCAATCTTCCTTCCCAGGAGTGGCTGGTGGATTTGAACTGCCAGGCTTCTGGTTAGCAGTCAAATGCCCAACTCTCAGAGGTTAGCAGAAATGCCGTGTTACCTTGCTGAGCCTTGTAGTATTTTCCAGGAAGTTTAATTTGATTATCAAATTTGGTTACCAAATTTGTGGCTTCCTGAAACAAAAATTCATGATAAACTTCAATTTTTTTCCATCACATTTCTAGTGACTACAGCACTGCAGTCACGCTTATGGCTGCAAAACAGACATTAGAGATTTGCTCCTGGGGATTTTTCAAAGGCTCCTGAAAGAGATAAGATATTTTAAAGAACCATAGTGTTAACAATGGAATTAAAATGTGTTAATACACTATCTACAGAGTACAAATGTTTGGCTGGCTGTATACTTATTCTAGCTAGTATTTATATCACTATTTATATAATTTAAACATAGCACAAGTGCTTACAGGAGATCTACTAAAATTTCAAAAGCATCCTGCCTGCCTCTCCATTAAGAAAGACAAATTTCTTATAATTCATTACCCTTTTCTTCATTATACTGAAAAAAGGACTCAAATTACATTATCAACTTCTAAAAGCAGTTGTGGTGATTCACGAATAAAAGAGCAAACATCTTCAGTAATTCCTAGTGGAATAGATACTACCAAACAGGCACTGATTTTGCCAACCATTTATTTAAGGCATAGGAAGTTCAGCAGGGTATGTAGATAGCTTGGGGATGCTTCCTAAAAATCTTGAAGTAACAACTTTCATTCTGAAAGAAAATGTAAGCCTGGCCACTACAGTATTCCATACTTAGTTCCACTTCTCAGTTATCCTCTTGTGAAATTACACAGTCAAAATGTCTGCATCAGCTTTCTTAAAAGGTAGGAAGACCACAAATTTCTCTCTCAGGTCATGAGATTCATTGACCAACACAATACAGGCTAGATGTTCTTGCCCTGCTGTGTCCATCACGTCCTGGTCACTGATAGTGGGAAAGAAGTGAGGATCTCTCCCTTCCCTGAGGGTTTCTTCCAGAATGCCGCTCTTGCGTATCTCTAGCATCTGCTTCAGCTGTGCTTTCTAACGAAACAATCTCTTAATTGCTGTTGTCTCAAAGGCTTTTTCAAGAAGCTTCACCTGAATTTACCCCATACTCTAGCAGTGCTTGAAAGGTATCCAGAGTCAAGAGAACTGGGATTTCATCAGTCTCACGACCATCTAGAGTTCCATATTGTTTTCTCATAATCAAAATTTCAAGTAAAGATTTTTGGTATTCTTTGTTTCCCTTCTCTTCAAGGATTAAGGATAAAATGTCTTCATCCATTTTTACTCCCTTTTTCTGCACTGATTTCTGAGCATTGCTGTTGTTTGTTTATATTTTTGTTCCTGTTGAATAGTTTCATAATTTTGTTTTCTGTGGCAATGACTTGATTTAATTTTTATTCAGTTCTTTTATTTATTTTATGTTCAGACAATTGGTAAGATTAAAAAAAAATATTGGTATAACATTATCTCAGAGAACTGTCCTATAAGGACTAGTTCTATAGATCATAGAGATAACAATGTTTGGTACATAATCAATGGTTTTATTTAACTCATCAGATGTTTTATTTTCTAAGTCTGCTGTCCTACAATTCTCCACCCACTTCTGGCATCTGACCAGGTCTCTCAGGAACTTGAAGAAGGCCAAGTACAACTACGTGCTCATCCACATGCAGAGGTTAGATGCCCTCACCGACAGGCCCAGTCTTCCCACCCCGAGTCTTCTCAGGGCAGCCCACTAAAGATAGGCCTGAGGAGGAGAGCCAGCCCAGTGCTTTCCCCTACAGTTCTTTGTCCAAACTATCAATTCAATATGAGAATAGAAAAAAGACCTTTTCAGACATGTTGTTGTTTTTGTTGGTGCTGTGGAGTTGGCTCTGATTCACAGCAGAATGAAACACTGCCTGATCTGTGCCGTCCTCACAATCCCTGCTATTCTTGAGTCCAGCATTGCAGCCACTGTGTCAGTCCAACTCGTTGAGGTCTTCCCTTATTCATTGACCTTCTGACTTTACCAAGCATGATATCCTTCTCCAGGAAATGATCCATTCTGAAACATGAGAAAAGTAGATAAGGCGAAGTCTGGCTATTCTCACTTCCAAGGAGCATTCCAACTGTACTTCTTCTAGGACAGATTTGTTTGTTCTTCTGGCAGTCCATGGTATTTTCAGTAGTCATCGCCAACACCACAATTCAAAGGCATCAGCTTTTCTTCTTCCTTATTCTTTGTCCAAGTTTCACATGTATATGAGGCTTGAATTAGCCATGCATTAGTCTTCAAAGTGACATCTTTGCTCTTTAAAACTTTAAAGAAGTTATCATAACTTTGAGAGGTTATCTGATAACTTCTTAGCCATAGCCAAACACCTTGAGGGAGTGAGTCACTGCACCCACAGGCTCTAGACCATGGTCACGTGGGACATCAAGCTCAGTTGGCATATCACACTACACAAAACATTGTTCCACATTCCTACTTTGGCGAGTAGCGACTGGGCTCTTAAAAGCTTACAAGCAGCCATCTAGATGCAACAATGGGTCTCTCCTTGTCCAGAGCAAAGAAGAACGAAGAAAACCAATGATTCATGGAAACAATTAGTCCAGGCGACTGGTACACCCTGTGATCCTCAGCCTATACGACTATGAGACCGGAAGAACTAGATGATGCCTGGTTACTACTGTCAACCACTCGGAGGGAGATCTATGTAGGAGATCCTGGATAGAGTGGGAGAACAATGTGGAACAAAACTCAAAATCATTGGGGGGAAAAAAAAAAAAAAGGACCAGGTTTGCTGGTCTGATAGAGCCTGGTGGAACCACTGACACTATGGCCCCTAGCTGTTTTCAGGTCTGTAATTGAACCCACTCCTGTGGCTTCCAGCCAAACAAAAGACAGATAGATTTACATTAGGTAGATACACTCCTTGGAGAGAAAAATCATGGGAGAAAAGAAGGGCTGTGTATGCACAGGGACATAGCTCAGGGAGCAGGAATGCATGGAGGGAAGGACACAGGGAAGAGGTAACTATGGGAGAAAGTGGGAGGGGAGCTGTTGCATTGTGGTAAATTATAGTCAATGTCATGAGACAAAGTGTATGTGAACTGCTGTATGGAAAGTGAATTTGCTCTATAAACTTTCACCCAAATCACAATAAAAAAAAATTAAAAACATTGTTCTACATCCTACTTTCATGAGTAGCAACTGGGGTCTTGAAAGCTTGTGAACAGCCACTAAGATGCAACTATTGGTCTCTCCTCATCTGGAGCAAAGAAGAATGATGAAAACCAAAGACACATGGAAACAGTTAGTCCAAGGGACCACTAGTGGACAATGTGAATCTTAGCCTACATGACCCTGAGACCAGAAAAATTAGATGGTGCCTGGCTACCACAGTGAACCACTCAGAGAAGGATCAAAATAGGAGATCCTGGATAAAATGGGAAAAAAATGTGGACAAAACTCAAAATCACAGAAAAGAGACTGGTGAAACCCCCAAGACTATGGCCCCTCCTCACCCTTCAGGCCTGGAATTGAACTCACTCCTGTGGCTTCCAGCCAGACATAGGTACACTCCTTAGAGCAATCAACCTTGGGAGATCAGAAGGGCAGCATTTGCACAGGGAGATAGCACAGAGGGCAGGAATGCATAAGAAAGAAGGACATAGGGAAAAGGCAACCACAGGGAGGAACTGAGAAGAGAAATGTTACATTATGGGGATTGAAATCAATGTCATGAAACAAAATGTGAATGAACTGTTGAATGAGAAATGAATTTGCTCTGTAAACTTTCACCCAAATTACAATAAAACAAAGTTAAAACAAACAAACAAACTTTAAAGACGTCTTTGCACATATTTGCCCAGTACAATACAACATCTGATCTCTTGACTACTGCTTCCATGGGTGTTGATTGTGAATGCAAGTAAAATGAAATCCCTAGCAACTTCAATCTTTTCTCCATTTATTGGGATGTTGCTTATTGGTCTAGTTCTGAGGATTTTCATTTTCTCTATGTTGAGGTGTAATCCAAACTGTAGTCTTTGATCTTCAGCAGTAAGTGCTTCAAGTCATCTTCATTTTCAGCAGACAAGTTGTGTCATCTGTATATTGGGGGTTGTCAATGAGCCTTCTTCCAATCCTGTGTGAAAGCATTAAAAAATTTACCTCTTTTGTACCCTGAAGCTGACAGGCTTCTTAGATGGCCCCCAATGATCCCACTTCTGCATGTAGGTTGGATCTAGTGACTTGTTTTTAATGAATAGAATATGGCAAAACTGATGGATTATCATTGCCAATAATAGGTTAAAAATGACTGACTTTGTCACTCTTGCACTCTCCTTTTGCCCTCTTTGATCCTTCTGCTGAAGTCACCTATTGTGATCCACTCTATGAAAAGGCAAGAATGGAGGGAGGCCTTTAACCATTTGCCCCTGAGGAACTGAGGACTTCGGTTCAACAATCCGTGAGGAACGCAGTCCTACCAACAACCACTTGAATGAGTTTGGAAGCAGATCCAACATCATTAAGGTGACTGACACATTGGCTGACACCTTGATTGCAGCCTAGTAAGAGATCCAGACCCAGAAGATACAGCTAAGTCATGCCCAGATTCCTGACTCACATAAACAGTGAGATGATAAATGTTATTTTAAGACATCTGTTATGTCATAACAGTGTGTTAGACTGGGTTCTCTAGAGAAACAAAACCAGTAAAGCTTTTATAGAGAGAGAAAGAGAAATTTATCTTAGGAAAATGGCTCACACACTTATAGAAGCTGGCAAGTCCCAAGTTCTTG
>NW_006921613.1:15415561-15417195 GCF_000298275.1 Orycteropus afer afer | reverse complement strand
GGCTGCGATGATGGGCTCGAGTATAGCAGGGATTGTGGGGCTGGTGCGGGATCGGGCAGTGTTTCGTTCTGCTGTGCATGGGGTCGCTGTGAGTCGGAAGCGACTCGACGGCACTTAACAACAACAACAACAATCTTTCCAATTTCCAAAGGTGCTCTGGTGGTGTAGTGCCTAAGGCAGTTGACTGCTAACCAGAAGGGTGGTGGTTCAAACCCACTAGCCACTCCTCAGAAGGAGGGTTGGGCAATCTATTTCTGTAGTGATAACCCCTTGGAAACCCGGATCCAACTTGATGGTAGTGGGTTTTGGGTTTTATCTTTCCAAAGCATTAGAAAGAGATAGACTTAGTTTAGGTTTGCTCCACTCAGCCAGACTCTATCAAAAGTCTCTGCTTAAAGGTCAGTGTACAATCAGCCTGGAGGAATAAGTGACATTCTTTTTGATTAGCTCCTTTGGCTCGGAGGGGGGAAAAAAACTTTCAAGAGAATAAACTCTGAGCAATAATTGTCTATTGTGGACAGAAGAACTTCTGTCATGCAGGCCCACAAAGCGTTCCCTCCTTCATTCTCTGAAGAAGTTATTTATTGATGCCTGGTATATGTCACTTACTAGGAATACTTGACCTAACTGTCATATTTAGAACACTCTACCCAACCGCAGAATATGTGCTCTTTTTCAAGTGTACACAGGACATTCTCCAAGATGCATTATTTTCTGGGCCATAAGATGAGTCTTGATAAATATAAAAGAATTGAAATAATGCAAAATATGCTGTCTGCCCACAAGAAAAATTAAAATAGAAATCAATACCAGAAATATGCAAAAATACCAAATGTTTAAAAGTTAAACATCACACTTCTAAATACCTCATAGATCAAACAAAAAGAACATTAGAAAATATTTTTGAGCTGAATTAAAATGACAACAAAACATATAAAAATCTGTGGTATGTAGCTAAAGTAGTGTTTGGGTGGATATTTGTAGTATTAAATACTTACAAGAGAAGCAGAAAAGTCTCAAAAGGACACTGTTAGAAAATGAAAATATGTAAGCAGAAATTTAAAATTCAATAGAGAAGATAAAGTTTTTAAACAAAAAAAGTCCAGAAAACAAGACAAAAAGCCAAAGATATGAAAAATAAGAGCATAAAGTGAAGAAATTAAAGGTTGATACAGGAAATGTAGTACCTACAGAATGGAGTTCCTAAGAGAGAGAAAAGAAAACTGTGGAGAGAAAATTACTAAAGAAATAGTTTAAAAATATTTCACAGAACTGAAAGACATTAATTTTCCAGTTTGAAAGAACTCATTGAGAACTCAGCACAATGGATCAAATAAAGTTTCATACAAAAGCACATGACTATAAAATTTCAGAATATTGGAGACAAAGAGCCTAATAGTTCCAGAAAAGAAAATAAAATCACCACAAAGGATAGAAAATCAGAATAGTATCTGACTTTTCAACAGCAGTACTAGTAATAGAGCAGTATTTTCAAAATTCTGATAGAAAATTATTTTCAACCTAAACTGTTTTTTTTTTTTTTAAAAATCAGCCCGCTATCACCACTTCTATTCAACATTGTACTGGAAGTCCTAGCCAGGGCCATAAGGCAAGAAAGGGAAATCAAAGGCATC
>NW_006921613.1:15407473-15413106 GCF_000298275.1 Orycteropus afer afer | reverse complement strand
GGGTGGCATTCTTAATTTCCAGTTCAATGCAATCAGTATTGTGTCTCCTGGTGGGAGTGTTCCTCTCTTTGGGACTGAGATCCCCAGACTCACAGAGCATAGGGTAGCAGGGACAGGAAGCAAAAATTTTTTGAGTGGGTGACTAGGGGTAATAGTGAGTGGTACCACTCCTGTTTCCACCCCTTGATTCCTGGACCTGTGAATCTGGCTATTGGAGAAACAGAACCATATATTGGATGCTGGTTTAGAGCATATACAGCCTCCTGGAGAACATTGAGTTCTTTTATGTGGCGCTTAAGCTGTGACTCAGCAGCCCTGAGCTCATCTCACTCTTTCACCACTTTGTCTAGTGTAAGTAGGAGCAACCAACCAGCTTCCTTATACTCCTCATGCTGATAAAATGCAGAAAAGTATCACCCAGAGTCTCACTTCTCAAAAATACTTGATCTATTGGTGGTGCTATTTTGCATATTAATGTTGCCACTTCATGCCCCGGATTAGCAAGGCCCTCTTTACTAACAGAGGCAGGGTCACCAGTGCCTTTATGATTAATTAAATTGGAGAACCAATTTAGGATGCCCATCCTTATGATTTTGTCTCTCTAGGACCACTCCCAGTACCAAATGTGTTAGAATGGATTCTCTAGAGAAACAAAACCAGTAAAGATTATATATATAGAGAAAGAGAAATTTATCTTAGGAAAATGGCTCACACACTTACAGAAGCTGGCAAGTCCCAAGTTCTTGGATCAGATGTCAAGCTAGAGGCTTTTCCTGATTCACGCAGCTGCAGGCACTGAGAAGCTCAAGATTGGCAGGCAGTATACTGGCTGTTGACTCCAATGAATGACGAACCCAAGATCTCCAGGCCAAATGGTGGATTGTTCGCTCACAGACAGTTGTAGGCAGAATCCTGATCCACAGAAGAGTGTCTCTTTTCCCAGGATGTCCACAAATATACTGGAAGCAGGCCATACCCCTAGGAAAACTCCCTTTTGGTGGTTTGGCTGTTCAAAACATATACGTCTGATTCCATCATTGGAACAACCTACATCACAACTGCTTAAACCACACAGAATTGTGGTCTGCCGAGTTGACACACAGCTCCAACTATCACAAATAAATAATTGATACGTACCTTTTCTCAAGAAGTTACTGGAGGATGGGCTTTAGTGGCATAAAACAAGAAGAATTGGCATCCAGAAACAAGGGGATCCAATAAAAGTGAAAGGCCTTGGGGTTGTGGTGAAGAGAGATCCCAATGTGACAGTTGTGCACCAGGCCGAGAAATCAGTCTAGGTTGAAGCCAGAGGACACAGGACTCCAAGAAGAATGTTTCCAAAACACAAAAATTGAAAAAATAAATTACAAACATATTGAAATAGGGATAAATTCTTAATAAGTATGCTCTAGCGGCGTAGTGCCTAAAACATTTGACTGCTAACCAGAAGGCTAGAGGTTCAAACCCACCAGCCACTCCTTGGAAGGATGGTGGGCGATCTACTTCCATAGTGATACTGCCTCAGAAACCCAAGGAGGGGTTGCTATGAGTCAGATCCAACTTGACGGCAGTGGGTTTTATGTAAGTAACCAAGCCAACAAGATTGAAGCAATTATTAATGACAGATTTAACAAAAAGTCGTATAAGAAAGGAAATGTAATCATGGTAAAAATGTGTGGCTTAGTGGTGAACAGCATTTACATAACTGAGCTCTGATGGCACAGTGCCTAATGCATTCGACTGCTAATGATAAGGTTGGCAATTCAAACCCACCAGCCACTCTGTGGAAGGAAGACGGGGGCCATAAAGATTTACTGCCTCTGAAATGCTATGAGTTGAAATCAACTCAATGGCAGTGGGTTTGGTTTTCTATTTTTTTTAAATAGTATAAACAACACTAATTTTAAAATTATGATATACAAATTTTGGGAGAATGGGGGAAAGGGAATTTGTGTCTGTGTGTGTTGGGGTAGATAGTGTCAGAGAACTGAATCTTCTTCCACAGTGGAATTCAATAAGTAATGTCTAAAATAGAAAATCAGCTCTGGTAGCGTAGTGCCTAAGGCACTTGACTGCTAATCAGAAGACTGGCGGTTCAAACCCACGAGCCACTCCTCAGAAAGAAGGTTGGGCAATCTACTTCTGTAGTGATACTGCCTTGGAAACCTAAGAAGGGTCGCTCTGAGTTGGATCTGACTAAATGGCACATAACAACAACAACAACAACAAAATAGAAAAATAAATAAAACAAGAAAATTAAGAAATAGCATTACAATCATATTACTAGAAATAAAAATAAAAATAAAAATAAAAACCTCATTGCCGATCAGTTGGATCCAACTCATAGTGACCCCTTCCTTGGGTTTACGAGGCAGTATCACTATGCAAGTAGATTGTCCCATCTTCCTACTGAGGAATGGGTTTGAACCACCAGCCTTCTGGTTAGCAGTCATACTAGAAATATGGAGGATATAAATATGGATTATTCTTATTGATAAAATTAAACATAAAACATAAAAACCAAACTCACTGCCATTGAGTTGAACTCATAGTGACCTCCTTTGGATTTCTGAGGTGATAGATCTTTAAGGAAGTAGATTGCCCAATCTTCCTTTTACAGAATAGCTGGTGGGCTTGAACCACTGGCCTTCTGGTTAGCAATCAAATGCCTTTGGCACTATGCAACCAGAGCTCCTTAAAATCAAACCTATGTATTTAATATTTAGGAGCTCTGGTAGCGTAGTGTGTTAAGGCATTGGGTTGCTGAACCCAAGGTTACTGTTCAAACCTACCAGCTGCTCCATGGAAGGAAGATGGAGCAATCTATTTCTGTAAAGATTTACATCCTTAGAAATCCTGAAAGGGTTGCTATTAGTTGGAATCAACATGATTGCAGTGGATTTAAAATTTAAGGGTAATTACTAGAAAAACAGAAATAGGATTTCTAACTTTGAAACTACTAGAAAGAAAACAACAAAACTCAGTGTACTTAGCTAAAGACAAGGGGTGGCATAAAGATCCTTTTGGCTGTGATAAGAAAAATAGATCATCAGGGAGCAGTTGGAGTTTATTGCAGAATGCTGATGAAAGTTAAAGGTGGCCTGTACCAGTTTAGTACAGTTTGAATGAGGAAAAGTGGATAGATTTAAAAGAGATGCAGTAGGTAGAATCTCAAGACAGATGTGGGAAATGAGGGAAAAGATGATGAATAAATTAAGGATAATGACTTCCATTTCTGGCTTGGGCATCTGCATAGATAGTGATACCACTAACTGAGATAAGAAATTCGGGAAATGGAGCAAGTTTTTGTAAGGAAAAATTATTTGTAGACATGTTAAATTTTAGTTATCAGAAGGACATCTAAGTGGAGATGTATAAGCAATTGTATATATGAATGTAAACCCCAGGAAAAATATCTGAGCTGGAGATTCAGAATTGATGGTCATCAGTGGTGGCATAGTGCCTAAGGCACTTGACTGCTAACCAGAAGACTGGCAGTTCAAACCCACCAGCCACTCCTAGGAAGGAAGATTGGGCAATCTACTTCTGTAGAGATTTAGAAAAAAAAAAAAAACAACTCACTCCGTGGAGTGGGATCTGACTCACAGTGGCCCCTCCTTGGGTTTCCGAGGCAGTATCACTAAGGAAGTAGATTGCCAAATCTTCCTTCTGAGGCGTGGATGGTGGGTTTAAACTGTCAGCCTTCTGGTTAACAGTCAAATGCCTTAGGCACTATGCCACTGGAGAGACACTGCCTCAGAAACCCGAGGAGGGGTCGCTATGAGTTGGAACCAACTGGAAGGCAGAGGGTTTGGTTTGGTTTTGGCGTGTTTAAGTGACAATTAGGAACACTGGTAGCATATTGCCTAAGGCATTTGACTGCTAACTAGAAGGCTGGTGGTTCAAACCCACCAGCCACTCCTGGGAAGGAAGGTTGGGCAATCTACTTTCATAGTGATATCGCCTTGGAAACCCAAGGACGGGTCGCTATGAGTCGGGTTCAACTCGACCACGGTGAGTTCGGTTTGGTTTTGGTTTAAAGTGGTAGTTACAAATTCAGGGATAAAAAGAACAAAAACAAAAACCTTTAAGGACTATGAAGGAAAAGAAACTCACAAAAGGCAGAGAAGTGAATGGTCAGAGTTAAAAAAGAAGAGAGAGAGGACTTCCGGTAAGATGGAAGAATAGGCAGACAAGTGACACAGACCCTCTTCAACAAAGAAAAGAAAAACTGATTGACAGAGATACAGAAGAAAATTCTGGAACCCTGAGCTTTGAAAGGAACTATACAGAAGTGGATTAGGCATCAACTAGTGGAAAAACCTGAACGAAAACAGCGAGTACAGAGATGGTCGGAGCTGCTGACTGTCAGCTACTCTGACAAGACCAACAGCCTGAATATTTCCAAGTGTTATTGGGACCTAAGAATTGACCTAAAGATCAGTCCCAGTCACCAAGGGCTGCAGGGACAACTGCTGTGGTAGCCTATGACTAGGAAGGGAAACAGCAAGGAGGGAGACAACCTGAGCTGTGGACTTTCTGCTGTCCAGAGGCGCTGCCATTTTGATTGTTTATATGTGGCAGCCATTTTGGATATTTAAAGTGACCAAGGGCACAGCCATTTTCAATGTTTACAAGTGGCAACCATTTTGGATTTTAAGTGATAGCATTCTCATTCGGATTCCAGGGACCTAAGAACAGGCTCTGTTTGCCAGGGTCGGCAAGGACATACAAAAGTCTGACAAAGGAAAGGAGACAGGTGGTGAGTGTATAAGTGCTGTCAGCTAGTGAATAGAGGAGCACAGTACAGTACCCTGCCTGTATAGATAACATACAAACAAAATGGAGAAAACAAAAATTGTGGGCAAGTACTCCAACATATAATCACCAATTAAACATAAACACAAAAACGTCACAATGCCTCAAAGACAATAGAGCATCACAGTCCACACAAAGAAGCAAGATAAAGAAGGAGAAACAAGGGACCAGGATACAGACCCAAAACACATCCCTGAGGAAGATGCAGCATTGGAACTCCCTGATAAGGAATTCAAAAGAATTATATTTAGGTATCTTCAAAGGGTTGGGAGACAGATCAAGGAAAATACAGACAAAACCCTAGAAGAATTTTGGAAGAAAATACAAGAACAAAGTGACAAAATAAATGAAAAATTAGAAATGATTCTGAATCTACAGATAGAAATCCAGAAGATTAAAACTAAATTGACAGAAACAGATAACACATTGAAAGGGCAATGGAGTAGAACTGATGCAATGGAAGACAGAATTAATGAAATTGAAGACAAATACCTGAATACTCGTTTGAAAAGGGATCAATCAGAAAAGGATCAAAACAAAATGAAGAAAGCCTAAGGTTCACATGAGATACCATCAAAAGGAATAACCTACGTGTCATTGGAATTCCAGAACAGGATGAGAAAAATGAAACCACTGAGAAAATTGTCCAAGATTTATTGAAAGAGAACTTCCCTGATATGATGAAAGATGAGAATATATTTATTCAGGAAGTCCAACGAACCCCAAACAGGATAGACCCCAAAAGGAAAACACCAAGACATATCATCATCAAACTCACCAAAACCAAAGACAAAGAAAGAATCATGAGAGCAGCA
>NW_006921613.1:15380446-15390453 GCF_000298275.1 Orycteropus afer afer | reverse complement strand
GGTCCAAGATTATCTTCTGTGTCTGTGTTAATTGGTTTCCCTTTTCTTTGTTGAAGAGGGTCTGTGCAATCCTTCTGCCTAGTCCGCCATCTTGCCCCAACTGATCAAGTGTCAATTTCTTGATTGTGATTTTATCCTACGGTTATGAGAGATATTATCATTGAGAGAAACTCAGTGATGGCTATAAGCAATTGCTCTACTATTTCTTACAGTTGCATATAATTCCATAATTATCTCGAAGTAAAAAAATTAAAATTAAAAAGATTTATATGACTGTGATACTCTGGTGTGCATAAAAACATTCTCTTGATGCTTCTGTATCAAGAAATGTGTGCTCAATATCTTTTAACCTAGGATACATCCCTATGCCTCCAGCTTCTACTTCTGACAATTAAGTTTCCAACAACCAGAGAAAAATCTACCTATTCTAATTTGTATATTTAAATTGTTTCTCTGTTTCTTCTCTCACTGATGCAGTAGACCTTGGAATAGTGTGATTAGTTTTAATATGGCACATTTTGATACCAAAATGTTTCAGTGTCTATACCTATTTGTATAAGGATTTCTGGTGGCTCCTTATATAAATATTTATATTTGGCATAGTGCCTAAGTCACTTGACTGCTAACCAGAAGCCTGGCGGTTCAAACCCACCAGCCACTCCTCAGAAGGAAGGTTGAGCAATCTACTTCCATAGAGATGCTGCCTCGGAATCTCAAGGAGGGGGTGGCTATAAGTTGCAATCAACTCGACTGCAGTGAGTTTGATTTTGGTTTGGTATATGACATTTAATCAGTGAGCAAGAGTGGCATTTTTCAGATACAGTGTTGAATCTAATCAATATTTGTTCTCAGGCTATGAAGCAATTCTGGATCATGTTTTCTAACTTTCAGCCAACTTAGGGATCATTGTGGGGAGTGAAAGTCCAGATCAAGGTGGATTTATTGAAACTTTAGTTTGGCATTGTGCTTACCGGTGGCTGTGAAATCAATTCCAACTCATAGTGAGTCCATGTATGCAGAGTAGAACTACTCCATAGTTTTCAAGGCTGTGACCTTTTGGAAGCACATTCTTGTTTTCTGTTGGCACTACCAACATTTTCACAATAGTGGCGTGCTTAACCATTTGCACCACCTTGGAATTCCTGGAATTGGGCTAACCTCTACTATTCCCAGATCTCTGATGACCTTTCAGGACTTTCAGGTTCCAGTGCACTAAAAGGTCTTTTGGAGACCCCAACAGAACCAGAGTCTTCTGAGATATCCCCTTAGATAGGTCTGTGGAGACCTGGAACCAAATCCGTCCACTTGAAGATATTTGACCTTGGAGTTGACTCCTCAGAGTAAGTGTGGAGATGTATTTCAGGGTCCAGTGGAATGCATACTCTAATGCTACACCAGGATGCAGGGGACACCCAATAGTCAGTAAACAGGCCCAGAGGAGGAATCATTTAAAGTGTATTATCAATGAGAATAACCACTACATCCCAAGTAGTAGTCTCCTGTTATGTGTTCTAGGACAGGAAGAGGAACGAGCATCACATTAATAATTCTATTTCTAACCTAGTGGTTTTCAATTGGGAGTGATTTTGCCCCCTGGAGGCATTTGGCAATGTCTGGAGACATTTTTGATTGTTATGACTGGGAGTGGGGTGGAGCTGTACTAATATCTAGTAAGTAGAGGCTGGGATCTACTAGACATCCTACAATGCAGCCTCCCATTTTCAAAATGTCAATAGTGCCAAAGTTGTGAGAAGTCTGATGAAGCCAGTAAATTTTGTCATCCTCAGACAAATTAGTGTGTCTAACCTATTATTTTGATTCTTTAATTTTTGACATCCCGCTTATGTGTAATTTTTTGCCTGTTAAGATTGGCAAAATATAGAATATTGCAGAGGGGAGTGGGCATGCTACCTGTCAGCTACAGCAGGTGAGTGCTAGTGCAATTTCAGGAAGCAGTACCAGTACCTTTTTATGGCTTCCATCCTTTGAAAAAGTCCCCACAGCTATGCTCCAGTAACTCTTGAAATAGCTCCAAGAAATTTTTAGCCTCTCTTCCAAATGCTTGTTCGCTGTTAGTGTTTTAAGATTTAATCTACATTTCATGCCTGGTTTCTGTCTCTTCTGTGTCCAAACTTTATTTCAGTTGCATCTCTGAAAGAGATTTTCAAATTTTATTCATCCCAAACTCTGTATATCTTAAGCCAATCTGGACACAGTCCCATATCCAACTCAGCCTCCTAGAATCCCAGTGCAGGCAGGACACTCCAAGCGGGAAGATTAGATACTTATAATCAAATGGTTACCTAATCCATATATTCCTGAAGTTCAGCATTAGTGAAATTTTATTAGGTTAGATTTTACAACAATTTAAATGTAACTAATAGCATAGACCAAGGAGCTCTGGTGGTATAGTGGATAAGGCATTTGTCTGCTAACCAGAAGATCAGTGGTTCAAACCTACCAGCTGCTTGGTGGAAGGAAGATGAGGTGATCTATTTCCGTAAAGATTTACAGCCTTGGAAACCCAATGGGAATCGCTATGAGTTGGAATTGACTTGATGACAATGAGTTTGGTTTCAGTTTAATAGCATAGACCACACACTACTTAAAGTTAGAAAGCTTTTATAGTATAGGCTAGCTTCATAAATTTTGTTTTAGTATTACTTACAATACTAAAACAAAATTTGTAAGTAATACTAAAACAAAATTTATGAAGCTAGCCTATACTATAAAACTATCTGAAACCATAGCATAGTCAAGCAGTCAACATTCTGCAAACACACAGAAACTGGTTTAGCCAGTTGGAATAAATTAGTTGATAAAAAATTGGTCACTATTTCCAGTCAAATAAATATTTAATGTCTGGTTGGTAATTAGTCTCAGATTTGTTGTATCAAAGCATCTGTGGAGCCAGGACATTCCCAAATTGATTAGTGACCAATATTGTATTATTACACTAGATTTTTTCTGTTATTATTCTGAACAAGATATTATATGTTCCTTTAAATTTATGACTTATAAGAAAAGTATGAATTAATTTTAAATTACATAAACATTTTTAATTGAATTCCTTAACTCTGGGTTTCTTTTCTAAAATTTTTAGCCATCTACATGTGCTCTTAGAGTTTTTATTTTTTAATCAGCTCCTGTTCTAGTTATCTATTGCTGCGTAACACACCAGTACAAAACCTAATGGCATAAAAAAACAATTTTATTATCCACATAGATTTAGTCAGAAGCTCTGTTAACACAGTTGTTAAAGCATTCAGATGCTAACCAAAAGGTCTGTGGTTTGAACCCACCAGCTGCTCCATGGGAAAAAGATGAGGCAGTCTGATTCCATAAAGATTTATAGCCTTGGAAACCCTATGGGCAGTTCTACTCTGTTTTACAGAGTTGGTATGTGTTGGAATCAGAATTGACTGGATGGCAGTGGGTTTTTCATAGATCCTGTCAGTAAAGAACTTAGGGTACAGTGGAGATGTTTTCTTTCTGCTCCAAGATGTTCCAGGTCCCAGGTGGAAGACTTAAGTGCTAAGCAATTACTTGAAAGGCTGGACACTGGAGTCATCTAGAGGTGTCCCTCATGTGTCCGATACTTGGGCTGGAATGACACAAAGGCTAGGCTTAGCTGGGGCTGTTGACCAGAGCACCTACATGTGGCCTTTCTCTATATGACTTGGACTTCTCACAGAATGGTAGCTAAATTCTGACTTGGAGCTCCTGAGAGCTGTGTGGCTTCTTATGACCTAGTTCCAGAAGTCACAAAGCATCACTTTTTTCATAGTCTATGGCAAGAAACGGCAAACTGTGGCTTGAGGGCCAAATTCAGCCCACCAGCTGTTTTTGTAAATAAAGTTTTATTGGAATACAACCACATCCATTCGTTTATGTGTTGTCTATGGCTGCTTTTGTGCTACAACAGCAGAGCGGTGTAGTTGCAACAGAGACCATGTGGTTTGCAAACCTTAAGATATTTACTATCTGGCTCTTTACAGAAAAAGTTTCTTTATTGGTTAAAGCAATCACAAACCTGCCCAGAGTTAAGGGGAGGAAATAGATGTCACCTCTTCAGAGAATGTGCAGTCACTTAATCAAAATCCCCACACTACCTGTTTTCCTCTTATATTTTGATCTTTGTCTGATTCTCAAGTTTGTAAGCTACTTGAAACACCTCTTCTAACTATTTGAATGTATGCTGAATTTCCTGTGTTAGAGAAAGCTAAAAAGTAGTAGTCAGCTTATGCTATTTGCAGATATAGTGTTGAAACTTGCTGGTGTCAGCTCCTTGAGTTAAACATGTGCCTTACAATTCTTTCAAGAATAGGTTATAAAGATTAACTCATGTTCACCGAGTTAATATCAAGGACAAGGATGACCTTTAGTTCTTTGAAGAAATGTAAAATGGTAAACATTTGTGTAAACAGTTAAGCCTTACTTGGTCAATAAGTTACAGATTTTGGAAATTATTACTTATGAAATATTTTAACTTAAATATACTATATTGGTATCTTTATAAGTAAACTCTCAATTTCCGTATCTTAGAATGAGGAGGTTGATAATCAGTGGCTCTGAAGCCTGACTGCATATTCAAATCCTGAGTAACAAGAACTCATCTCAGGTAATGAAATGAGAATCTCTGGCGGTGGTGCCCCCACAGGGTTTAAACTGCTGGGTCTAGCCTGCGCCACCGGAGCTCCTTTGGGTGTAGCCAGGGTAGAGAGATACATGGTTAGGTGATTGCTGAGGCTCCTTACGGTTAATAAAATTTTGTTGTTCTGTAATTGTAAAAGGGATATGAAAATAGGAACGTTTTCTACTTACGCTACAGAGACAATTATTTAGAATGAAAAGTTTGTACACTTTAATGTAATAACCAGCATGACTCCAACATCTTATGGTCTTTTGCACAGGTGATTTAGCAAGAAACTAAGTCAAGTTTTGATTTTCACATCTTTTGATCTGATTACTCATCTCTGCCATCCCAAAGTGTACATTTACTCTAAAGCCGACCTTATATTTTTTGTTGTTGTTAATGAGCATGCTAGTATGATATCCTTTTTCAGAATGATAACAAAAAAAAAAAAAAAAAACCAAACCCATCGTCATGGAGTTGATTTCTGACTCATAATGACCCCCACTGGTTTTCTGAGGTGGTAAATCTTTTCGAAAGTAGATTGCCCAGTCTTCCTTCTGCGGAGTGGCTGGCAGGTTTGAACCGCCAACCTTCTGGTTAGCAGTCAAATGCCTTAGGCACTATGCCACCAGAGCTCCTTACTTTCAGAATGATAGTGACATGTACCTGCAAATGTTTTATTTGCATGTTTCTCAAACTTTAATGTATACATGAATCAGGGAATCTTGTTAAAATACAGATATTTAGTAGGTATGGGTGTTGCCTAAGATTCTGCATTTCTAGCAGGCTCTTAGATGATGTCCATATTATCCTTCCATCATTCCTGAACTACACCTAAAGTAGGAAGGTATTAACATACCCATCCGGACTGAGTAATTTAACCCAGAACTGCCAGTTTAGTCCTAGTACTAACTGAGAAAAAGAATGGGGTCTAAGGAAAAAGAGGAGGGGTGCTAGAGGAATTTTAAATTTTAGTATCCTGTACAAAATGATACCTCTTTCCTTTACTCTTTGTTTTCTTTAAGAACTAACCCACTGAGAAAAGTACATAGAACTTTGTTGCTGGTTCTTCCACACGTTAATCAATTATTATTTTCTTTGGCTATGCGATGTGTGTCCTCTAAAATATAGGCTTCATGTAGTGGCTAATCCTAAAGGTATGTTTAGCAGCTGAGAGCTTATCTCATCAAAGACAGTATGGTCTAGTAGAAAAATGCACTGGACTGGATGCAGGATGTTAGAAGACCTAAATCCTTGTCTTTATCACCTTTGTACTACAGGACTTGAGCAAGTCACTTAATCTTGTTAAGCCTGTTTCATCTTTATATTTGGACCAATATTCTTTGCCCACCATATAGGGTATTAAAAAGACAAATAAGATAGCTATGAATGTGCTTTGCAAATTATAAAGTGATTTATATGTGCAAGTTATTATCCTCCATAGAGTATTCTTGACTGTAGGCCCACATCCAAGAACACATTAGTTTTGATGCTGTTAACCTGTAACTATTTTTACTAGAAGTAAGGGCATTAACAAGAATTAAATAATGAATAATCTCCTTGGAGTCTTTCTCTGTTTCAGAAGGGCTGGATTCAAAAATAGAAACACGGAGTCTTAAGAAAGCCGGAAAGGAAAACTGAAGAAACAATCCTAAGGGAAATGGTGGTGAATGCAGACTCTAACATTCATCAGCTTAGCTATTTGACTGCAGTCCTTTCTCAATTCCTTATCTGGCATTGGGAACCATAGCAGCATAAAGTCATATCCATACAAACCTGTGTTCAGAGTGAAATAGGGATAGAGCTATATAATTTTTTTAGTATGTTGGATTTAGCATGGAGACAAACACTGAGTTGATGCTCATAAATGAGGACATATCCTATGGTTTCCTTCTGCACTGATATTTCTGAGGGCTATGTTGTTTTAAAAAAAAAAATCTTTCTAAGTCTCTTAATCACTATTGCTATCACTTTCTCATTAAAATAGCTTACTTGTAACAGCCATATTAGTCCACAGAAATGTGAAATCACTTTATACCAAAAATATAGAAGTTATAGTAAAATCTGTAAGACTACCTGGTGTATTCTAACTGCAAGTAATATGTAATTACAAATAAAAAAGGATTTGTGGAATTCAAGAAGATAGAATATCACAAATGACAAAACAGTTATTTGATTTTGTGGACAAGATTGATGGCAACTGATGTTAAAATTTAAGTATAGCCAATGATTTTATTCCTCTATATTAAATATTTTAGCACAGCTGCTATAAAAAGAAAAGTTGAATAATTTGAATTTTAATTCTTTTCCTTGGTTCAGCAGCTGCTGGAGGTGCTAATGAGCACTGAAACTTCTAAAAGTCAAGAGGAGAAGAGAAAGAAAGAAACAGCCACAGATTTGATATCCAGCCTTTTAGAATTGATAATATGTTCCTTCCCTAGTTCATCCCTGCCCTCCTAAGAATTAGAGATTTTATTGATTCCAAAAAAGGTCACACAATGTTTTTCAAACCCATAGTGTAAAGAAGACCAGTTTCTCTAGTCTGCCACTAAAGGACAGAGCACCTGTTCTTATCTCTCCACTCTTCTTAAAGTTGTTTTTCTTGCACATAATTAGGATGATGGGAATAATTCTGGTGGAATGAACACAACTTCTCACGTATGTTTCCTCTTTACTTGGGTGAGAGCGGACATTGTCACCACATTTACTTTTTGTGAATGTTCCAATCTGGGTTCCATTGTGATCATGTTAGGAGGCCTATTTGAGTGTAGTCGAAAATCCCAACTTCCCTTTCCTCCTGTTCAACCTCTGTAGGATTAGAGATGATTTTAGAAACTGGTCTACTTAGCAGAAAGGGAAGACCTTGGGAAGAGGTTTATTTCCATAGAGTGAAAAGCATGAATACTAAATTTATAATCGTTAGCAAGAACCGTGGGAATAGAAATAGAAATGACAGTAATTCCCCACACATTTGACAAATAGGAGATGAATATATGCTGAGGATTTGTAATGGAAGATAGCACAAAAGGATGTTTCTTAAGAATACGTGTTATTCTTCACTGAAATTTTTTAAGAGTTATAGAAAATTGTTAATCAGAAAGAGAAAAACAAGAAGCAACAGGAACTATGTTCATAAAAAATATATTAAAAACCAAGTTTCAACTTTTGCTCTCTTATGATAGGTTTTGGCTTAAGTTTGCAAAGCTAGCATTCCAGAAGCTGTTTATTTCCACCTAGATATTAATTAAGCTACCACTAGGTGCCATTCTCGTAGGCAATGGTTAACTGAGTCAAAGATTTGTATGCTTTTGATTTGTTTTTAATAGCACTCTGCTAAAGGAGCTAAACATAAACAATTCCTAGAACTATCACAAAGTTTAAAGAATTATACACAATTAGAAGGGGTTTCAAAGAATAAACACTTAAGTATAATTAATTATATCCATATTCATTTTGAAATATTATCAATCACTGCTTATTCCAGTGCTTTCCTGCTTACTTCATTTTATCCAAACCTTAAGAAGAACAAAATTTTCAAATTCACCCTGAACCCTTCTAGAATTTGGTCTTCTAAGGTCCCTAGAAGCAAAGAATACCAGAAAGATGTTTACTTGTGTTTTATTGACTATGCAAAAGCATTCAATTGTGTGGATCATAACAAATTATGGATAACATTGAGAAGAATGGGAACTCCAGAACACTTCATTGTGCTTATGAGGAACCTGTACATAGAACATTCAAACAGAACAAGGGGATACTGTATGGTTTAAAATCAGGAAGGGAAGGCAGTGTGTCAGGGTTATATCCTCTCACCATACTTATTCAATCTGTATGCTGAGCAAATAATCTGAGAGGCTGGACTATACGAAGAGCGTGGCATCAGGATTGGAGGAACACTCATTAACAGCCTATGATATGCAGACTACACAACCTTGCTTACTGAAAGTGAAGATGACTTGGAGCACTTACTGATAAAGATTAAAGATTACAGTCTGCAGTATGGATTACATCTCAACATAAAGAAAACAAAAATCCTCACAACTGGACCAATAAGCAGCATCACGATAAATGGAGAGAAGATTGAAGTTGCCAAAGATTTCATAATACTTGGTTCCACAATCACATCAATGGAAGCAGCAATCAAGAAATCAGAAGATGTATTGCACTGGGCAAATCTGATCCAAAAGACCTCTTTCAAGTGCTGAAGAGCAAAGATGTCTCTTTGAAGACTAAGGTGCACCTAACCCAAGACAGTGTTTTCAATCACCTCTTATGCATCTGAAAGCTGGACAATGAATAAGGAAGACACAAGAAGAGTTGATGTTTTTGAATTTTGGTGTTGGCAAAGACTACTGAAAGTTCTACGGACAGCCAGAAGAATGAACAATCTGTCCTGGAAGAAGTGCTCTTTGGAAATGAGAATGGTCAGACTTCACCTCACCTACTTTGGTCATGTTGTCAGAAAGGACCATTCCCTGGAGAAGGATATCATGCTTGGTAAAGAGGAGGATCAGAAAAAAAGGGGAGGGCCCTCAATGAGATGGATTGACACAGTGGCTGCAACAATGGGCTCAGATATAGCAAGGATTGTGAGGCTGGCACAGGACTGAGCATTTTTTCGTTCTGTTGTACACAGGGTCACTGTGAGTTGGAGCCAACGCAATGGCACCTAACAAGGGCCCTCATCACAATTCTGGGACCTTCAGTGCTTTATCAAGTATCAAAGCCTATGGTTTCTTCCACTGAGGCTTTTATAGTGTCAGTGAAAGAAACTCTCAAATCTGGTGTCTGCTAATCTCAAATAAGCTTCAGGTGACCTTTTTCAGTGTACCTGATCATAGTCTCTGAGTACTAAGAGTTGTTTTTCTTCCTCAGCCAAAGAAGTAAAAGAGGAAAAACACTCCTTTTTGACTGCTTTTACAATAAGAAAGTTGTTTCTGTATCAGCAAACTCTACTTTTATTATTTTTTTCTTTGAAACTAAAATTTGAGTTTCTAGTTGGCACCAAATATTTGCATTTATCTATATTTCTTCATGAGTTCATGAGTTTCCTGAGTAATAACTCTAAGAGATTTCTATTGCACTGCTCCTGGTTTTTGGTTTTGTTTTGTTTTTGAAGGACCTTATCATTCATTTATCTTTTCTGGAAAAGGACATTTCAAAATTATATTCAATAGAAAGTGATGTTAAAACATAAATATAATTTCTCTATACTTCTTTGTCACAATATTTTCAGGTGGAGTTCCTAAAAACATTTTAAGTCTTAGAGGAAATTTTTTAGATAATGCTTATTTCCTTTTATTATAATTTTTTTTTTTTTTAAAAAAGCCCAAGCCCATTGCCGTCTAGTTGATTCTGACCATAGGTCATA
>NW_006921613.1:15370438-15380346 GCF_000298275.1 Orycteropus afer afer | reverse complement strand
GCTTATTTCCTTTTATTATAATTTTTTTTTTTTTTTAAAAAAGCCCAAGCCCATTGCCGTCTAGTTGATTCTGACCATAGGTCATAGTGACCCTACAGGACAGGGTAGAACTGCTCTTATAGGGTTTCCAAGTCTATAAATCCTTATGGAAGCAGACTTCCTCATCTTTCTCCCATGGAGCAGCTGGGGGGAGGGGCTCGAACCACCAACCTTTTTGGTTAGCAGCTGAGTGCTTAACTATGGCACCACCAGGGCTCCTCATATAGTTAACTATATTTGGCAGATTATGGTTGGAGAATGTGGTGCAATGGATCATGTTTATATAGTCTTTCTAGCCATGGTCTTGTAATGCCCACAAAAGAATTGGATGAGACTGGCATAGATCCAGTCTGTTGTACATAGTGTCTCTATGAGTTGGAGCCAACTGAACAGCACCTAACAACAACAATTTGTAAATAAGGTGCTTGTGACCCACAAGGGGATTGAACAGTTTGCTAATAATGCAAATAAGATGCATAGAATCCTGCAGGGGTGAGACAGAGAGCTGTAACATCAGAGACAGCAAGAAGCAGCAGCAGCAGAAAAATGGTGGCAGCAGAGGCAACAGAATGTGGAGACCAGCAGGAGATGGCAAGTGTACTTCTTGGTCCACAGAGAGAGAGCTGATCACCTTCAGGCAGGAAGCTTGCTGATGGAGCAAGAGAGCTGAATGCCTTCGGACTGAGGTGTCCTGGTGGGCTTGGGTGCCTTTAGGCACATATTGGCAAAGTTAAAGAGCTCTGTAACACTTGCCTGAGCAAGAAAGAAGCCAGCCCAAGAGGCCCATGGGGCCAAAGAGCTCAGGGCTAGAGAAAGGCCTGACTGTGGGCATGGCTGAGAAGAGAATGTCCTAATTGAAAAACTTTATCCTGAGTCATTTGTGATCCTGAATTGTAACCTATTTGTAACCTATTACTTCCCTGGTGGTGTAGTGCCTAAAGCATTTGTAAATCAGAAGTCTTGCGGTCCAAACCCACCAGCCACCCCTCAGAAGGAAGATGGGGCAATCTACTTCCGTAGTGATACTGCCTCAGAAACCCAAGTAGGGGTCGCTATGAGTCAGATCTGACTCGACAGAAGTGACTTTTTTTTTTTTTTTAATTTACTTCCCTAATAAACTCCACAATCATGAGTATTGTCTGTGAGTACTGTGTGCTATTGCAATGAATTATTGAACCCAGCAGAGAAGTAGAGAGTGTGATGGGAGGGATGACTGGTGTCAGAATTGGTGAAAAGGTTGGAGAGAGGAGGTATGTCTGATCTTTGCTTCATAGGAATCAGTCTTGGATTGATGCTGATGGTGATTCTCTTCCCCTCTCGTAAAGTTAGAGGAGGTCAGATGCCTCCACCATGCCATTTTTACAGGCCAACTACCGCACTAATCCTCCATCCTCCCCTCCCCTGCCCCCCATTTATAAGCAACAATTTTTGAGTACCCGTTGTATGCAAAACACCTTACCACAGATCACTGCAAAAAAAAAAAAAAAGTAGAAAACACATCTCACATTTTCAGAGAACATATAGAGGTGCTGGTTTATAAAAAGCAGAAGACACACCATACTAAGGAACTTCCATAGTGATTGTCTTAGGGTTCTCCAGAGAAACAGAATCAGTGGTATATATGTATATATGTACATCTGTACATAGAGGTTTACCTCAAGGAATTGGCTCACACTATTGTAGGAGCTGGCAAGTCCTAAATCTGTAGATCAAACAACAGGCTGGAGACTCCTTCAGACTCGTGGGATTGTGGAGGGCTGCCAGGTCCAAAATGTATAGGTCAGGCAGCAGACTACAGTCTTCCACAGGCTTGGGTCATAAGACCCAAATGTCGGGCAACAGGAAGAGGATAACAGAAGGAGAGAGAGAAGGAGGGGGGAGGAGTAAGACAGAGAGAGGGAGAGAGAAAGGGGAGAGAGAGAGAAAAACAGAGAGAGAGAGAGAGAGAGAGAGAGAGAAACAGAGAGTGTGTGTGTGTGTGTGTGTGTGAGAGAGAGAGAGAGAGAGGGAGAGAGGGAGAGAGAGAGATCTGCCAAAACATCTATGTATATAGTCTGTGGCAAATTCCTCTTTCAACTGATGGATTGATTTTATTAGATTGCATCATGGAAGGTGATTACAATCTCTTACATTACATCATGGAATAGCAACTAGTCTAGTGTTTGACCAAACCACTGGGAATCATAGCATAGCCAAGTTGACACACATCACAAGGACTAAACTCTCAATTCCACTTGTGGCAGCAGTTCTCTTATTACAATCATTTCTTAAGAATCCTCTGTGTCCCCAGAGGAGTTGAAGCCAACTGTGTTTCTTTCTTCAATATAAGCATCATTAACATTAATTATGAGAACAACACGTGCTACAAAGAACTTTTCCAGAGGTAAGCATATCCAGGGCCACAGAATTCCCTCTTAGAAAGTTCAACTTTGGAGAGTAGAGTAGTATAGAGAATAAAACATGTGAAAGTATTTGGAAGTGTAGAATGGTTAGATGTAAAACAGTGTGTTTTTCCTTCTTACTGGAACCAGTTTGAGCATTTATCATCTAGTCAGTAAGAAACTGTATGTAAGGATAGATATTTCCTTGTTTGTCAGAATGGTGCTAGTAACTGGTGGTTGAGAGGTTGGTATTTCCAGAAAGGAAGAAGTGGCAGCAGCTCTCTTGCAACTTTCAGAAAATGGTGAAAACTCTGGCCCTTTGTTTCTAAGCATTGTATTAAATGAACTCTTACTTTTTTTTTTTTTTTTCTTTCAGCATTTTATTCAATATCACCAACTCTTTTTTTCCCTTCTCTGGTCCCTGAGAAGAATTCCATGCAGTAGTTCTTACCAACTGCTGTGGCTCTAGGATCACAGCTCCTGCCCAGCAAGGTCGAGTCCCTGATCTACAATTCTGAATTATATGTCTTCTACTGAAACATAGATTAGGTGGCCTCTGCCTCGTTCCCAACTTGCCCTGCATTGCACCATTTTAATACATATTGTGAGAATGACTCAACTTCTTGCCCCCTGAAGTGCCTAGCCATTGAGCAGTTATCTTTCCTAACAGAAGGTAAGTTTCTGAAAAGAAATCACTGGCCTTAAACTCACACTCACTGCCATTGAGTCGATTTGACTCATAGCGACCTTTCCTTGGGTTTCCAAGGTGGTATCTCTATGGAAGTAGATTGCCCAATCTTCTGAGGCATGGCTGGTGGGTTTCAACCACCAGCCTTCTGGTTAACAGTCAAATGCCTTAGGCACTAAAGATGTGTTTCTGACTCTAAAATGTGAGAGATGGTTCTTCTGACTAAATCTTTAAATAAACACCTTGATAGACATATTACTGAAGATGGAAACTAGATGTCTACATCAAGTAGGAAATTTAGTTGTGTCATGGATAGAATTGTGTCCCCGAAATATGTGTCACTTTGGCTACGCTATGCATGATTCTCAGTATTTTGTGTGCCTTCTGACCTGAGGAGCTCATCTTCCAACATGATATCACGCAATATTTCAGGGCCATTCATAAAGTTTTCCAGCAATATATCAGTGTTTCACTGCTACTCATAAGGTTTGTACTGGCCAGTTCTTTGAGAAGGGAATGGCCCCTTCCTTCTTCCAAGTCTTTCTTAGTCTGGAAGCTCCTCTGAAACCTATCATTGGTGACCCTGCTGGTATTTGAAATACTGGTGGCATAGCCTCCAGCCTAACAGCAACACACAAGTCACCACAGTACCACAAACTGCCAGGCAAGCGGTGTTCTCAGTTTAGGAAGTTAGAAATCTGAATTCAGAGTTCTGGCTCTAGGGAAAGGCTTTATGTCTCTGTAAGCTCTGGAGCAAGGTCTTTGTCTCTTGAGCTTCTGCTCTTGGGCAATCTTCATGTGACTTGGCATTTCTCTTCCCCCATCTCTGATTGCTTCTCTATACCTAATCTGTTCTTTTTTCTGTCTTGAAGGTGATTGGCTTAAGACACATCCTACACTAATATGGCTTCTTAACATAACAAAGAAAACCCATTCCCAAATGGGATTACAGTCACAGGTATAGGGGTTAGCATTTACAAAACATATTTTGGGGATACAATTCAATCCATAGCAGGGACCAAATCTGTGATAGTTAAGTGTGTGTGTCAACTTGCCTGGGCCTGGGTGAGTGTCTGGGCAGCTCGATGTACTAATCCCCAGTATGAGACTGATAATCAACTCCATGTGGAATCTACTGTGAGCAGCTGAGTAGCTGCCTTAGGGATGTGGTCTGCTTCCTGTATGTGGGGCAAAGCCTTGGGGACTGGTCTCTAGCCTTTTGACACACTTGAACCCTGCATGTAGCCAAGTTGTTGTTCAACAGCCTGCCATGCCTTGCCAATCTTGGGACTTTTTCTGGACTTGAATTAGCAGCCTACCGTGTTGTTTGGTAACATCAGGACTGTGCCTTTTTACCTGTCAACTTTGGGTTTGTCAGCCTCAGCAGCCAGCAGCTGCCTGAGTGAAAAAAAAACCTCCAGCTTCAGTAGGCTGGGAGCAGGAGGCAGAGCCTGGCACTTTGAACTCGGACTTCTAGCCTCTAAAAACTGTAAGAGAATAAACTCCTGTTTGTTCAAGCCATCCCATTTGTGGCATTTCTGTTAGAGCAGCACTAGGTAACCAAAACAAAATCAGTTTCCCCTTCTACCTCAGAGATAATTGTTTTTGTAGACAATTAAAGCATTAAAGCTGTTTACAAACTTATATGAGAAGTTTTACTTAGTTTTTAAAAGTTTCAGTCAGTATCTTCAATGTATGTGCAAATAATAAATTCCAGTATAAGTAGAGACCCAGGGCAAGCTTATTGGCATTGTTTATTGGTATCAGTGAGACTGATGAATTACAGCTCGTCTCAATGAGATCCCCAAAGGGCTCTGCCATCGGAGCTAGTTCTATACCAAGAGTATTCCTACATTTCCAGTAGCTTATTAGGAAAAACAAACAGATTGAACCTCCACGCTGGTGTCCTTGGTTCTGAGGCATTCCACACACACATCAGTGGTTCCTCATCTGAGAAAGTGTATCTATATGGCTCTCACATTGGGATAACAAATGAAGCTCATGCCTAGTTGCTCTGGACACTTTACTGTAAGGCAGTCTTAGATGGTACTGTGTATCCTTACTCTATTGTTGTTTCTATATTATGTGTCCTTTTCCTTCAAAAACAATGTACAAACATTCTCCTTTTGGGTCCTAGGAGCCCTCTTTAACAATTGAACACTGTTTAACTGTTAGCGCACCAGGTGATGGGAATCTGCTTTTCATATTATTCTGATTTTTGAAAAAAGATCCTATGGGTCCAAAAAGTTGACCAAAAAACTGAGGTAGTAGTGTATTTTTACATTCTCCTGAATTTTTGGGTAGTATTCCTATATGGCTACAAGATGACACACTATAGTGGTCAGATCTGTGAGCTTTATTTTAAAAAGGCTATTGTTGAAAGGAAACGCTTGATTGTTACTAGGAACTAGGCCTGCCCTACAACATCAATATTTGGAGCTCTGGTGGTTGGGCAACCTACTGCCATAGTGATACTGCCTCGGAAACCCAAGGAGGGGTTACTATGAGTTGGATATTTTTATTTGAAATTTAGTTCATTTTTAGTGAAAATGAATTATGTCTTAATATGCATAACCACTTCATCTAGATAGTGAGTTACAAAGGACTTTGGTGTACCCTTGAGTGATAATCCCAAATCCTTGGTGTGTGACTGAGAAACCTGACATCTGTAGTGGCAGATGGTGGTCCTTCTGTTTGCTAAAGATCACAGAGAAGACACTGACTGGGCTGCAGGAGTGCTTGACAATGAAATGAAAAGGAAACCTTTTTGTGTCACAACAGCCTGAACCACAAAATAGGAAAGCATTTGGGTCATGGAGGCTGGGCTGCTTATGTTTCCGTCCACAACCCTAAAACATACCCCAAAGTGGTGGTCATAGGATTTAAACATAGATTTTATTAAATCACTCAATTGTATTACCTTTGTTGAAATAATTCGTATTTAATAACAAAGTAAAAAGCCAATGGAAGGAGTAAGATGAGATGAGGAGGGAAGAATCTAGAATAGCTTGGCTGACGGAATCATGATCACTGTGTTGAGTCAGTGATACCTTCGCACTCCCAAATAATGGTCATAGTTGGGAAGAGGACCTGAAGCTCAGAATGTACGTCTACACTAGAAAGGTCCATATATGGGGCCTCCTTTCCCATATACCCACCGTTGAGTTTTCAGTGGGTATGTGGGAAGGGAAGACCAGCACATAGATGCAATCATCCAGAGTATCTATAAGAGGAGAAAAGGTTCAATGACAGAAACCTGCAAATGTCCAACTCTTAAGGGCAAGAAAAAGACAATACAGCGAAGGACCTTGAAAATTTAAAAGAAGGGAGAAAGTGGTATCATAGAAACCCAAATGAGGAGAGCATTCAAAGGATTGGTCAGTAGTGTCACACACAGAAAACAGATTAAATAAGACCTGAAGAGTGGCTGGAAATAACACGTAGAAGGTCAGAGTACCATTAGTATACTTCAGTGGAGTGGTGATGTAGAAATCAGATAGTAGGAGATTGAAGAATAAATAAAAAATGAGAAAATGGAAACAGTAAATGTATTTTTTTCTGGAAGCTTGCATGACTATTTGCTAAGGGAAAAGCAAACACACATATACACAGAGGCCAAAGTTACAAGAAAGATAATTGGTGTAGCAAGGCCCTGAAAAAGGAAAGATTAGGATCAGAGGCCAGAAGTGTAGTTAGACTGGGTCAGAAGAGTCATCTCTTTTTCTGAAGCAGTAAGAGACATATCCTTGTATAGTAAGTTGAAAGTAAATGCAATTGATGAGATGAAGGCATGACTTTTAGATGCTTAGCTGGTAAAGGGAAGGCGAAGGGGAAACTTAATGAGCAATTGCAAATAAAGAGAAACCTACAGCTGACTGGAGCAGAAAAGCTGAGGGAACCGACACTTGATGGCCTCTGTTTTCTCTGTGATCAGCCCAGAGAACACAGTAAAAGTTTGGAAGAGCTACTGAGAATGGGAAAAGGGTGTGTAATATAATCACAGATGGTATTTAGGTCTGGGGAGGCTGCTGGTTCAACAGGTAAGGCATCTAGCTGCTAACCAA
Source organism: Orycteropus afer afer (assembly GCF_000298275.1). Classification (NCBI taxonomy): domain Eukaryota; kingdom Metazoa; phylum Chordata; class Mammalia; order Tubulidentata; family Orycteropodidae; genus Orycteropus; species Orycteropus afer. The sequence goes on along the minus strand of NW_006921613.1, from coordinate 15,373,174 downwards.
AAGGTCAGCGGTTCAAACCCACCAGCTGCTCCACTGGGAGAAAGATGAGGCAGTTTGCTTCTGCAAAGACTTACAGTCTTGGAAATTCTATTTGGCAGTTCTATTCTGCACTACAGGATCACTATGAGTCAGAAATCAGCTTGATGTCAGTGGACTGCTTTTGTTTTATTTACAGTGTGTGTCAATTCATACAATTGTATACATTTCTTAAACCGGATTCAGTGCAAGTGTCAGGACTGGTAATTATTTCCCTGGTGGATGAAAAAGGACATAAAAGAGTTAAAGGTACTGGCAAGGGAGTGGCTGAACCTATGACTCATTTCAAAGTACACATTCCACCCTCATTTTTCATGAGTCAAAACATTCAGCAATTTGAGAACAGAGATATCTTTTTCCTTCTGGGGCCTAGGAAAAGTTCCTTACACTCAAAAGATATTAAAATATTTTTGAATGAATGAATGAATAAACTAAAATCTCACTCTGCTAAATATTTCTGAATACAAGTATTAGGTTTAAATTTTTATCTTCTAGGGATAGAGATGTTGATTATTTCAGAGCACAGAAGTTTGTCCCAAGAACTACATTCCTAAAATTTACTTATACTTAAAATAAGACTGATAAGAAAATCCAATGTGGAACACAAAAGTGTTTATTAGAATAAAAATACACATATAGTATCGAAATGAAAACTATTTCATATCACATCTCCGTTAGTTTTTTTTAATGCTTTTTATAGTCTATGCTTTAAATAATTTGCACGTCTTGTAAACAAATCTTAGATTACCAACGATGCAATGTACCTATGAGATATTAAACATCAAAATTTAGGGATGGGAGCTAACCGTTATAGCCTATTGCACTAAATATTTTCTGTAGGATTTTGGAAAGAGAATAGATTAAAACAGTTCACTTGAAATGAGGTAAGCTGTATGAAAAGGTTTTTAGTAGCAAATATCACCAATGTTGAGATGAGAATATTAAAAACATTCATGGAAAATTCACTTAAGTGTTTGTATATCTAGGTTATTTTTTAAAAAACAAAAATTAAAAATCACCAAAATTTCTTATTAGAAAAGGAGACAATTATCTGATGCCACTTAAGATCTGTGTATGTTCTAAGTCTTTCGTTCCTTGAGAAAAAAGAAGTACTACAAACATTCACAACTCTACCAAACAGGAAGAAAAAATAAGATTAGAACCAACATTTCAAGCTGCCTTTTGGAAAAAAAAATTAAAAAACAGAGGTAGATGGTTAAGTATTAGTGGCCAACTTACTCAAGTGACTAATTTTTTGTCTTGGTATATACTCATCAAATTCTTATACTTGAAGCCAAGTAGTATATATCTTTAGAGGTGGAGAGTAAGACCTAACACAAGTTATTTTCCTTATGCCAAAGAAAAGTAATAAAAATAAATCAGGCTTAAGACCCCTGTTAGGAGCCCTGGTGGCACAGTGGTTAAAGCACTCGGCTGCTGACCAAAAGGTCCATGATTCAAACCCACTAGCCACTCTTCGGGGGAAAGATGTGGTAGTCTGCTTCCCTAGAGATGTACAGTCTTGGAAACCCAATGGGCCAGTTCTAATCCATCTTACTGGGTCACTATGAGTCAGAATCATTCGGCAGTGGTGGGTTTAGTTGGTTTGGAAAGACCCTTGTTAAGGATATGATTGTTTAAAGCACTACAGTTCATGCACTTTTTAAAGCGGAAGAATGAACCCTGTCCCTAAGCTTCTAGGTTTATTTGAGAACAAGCCCCAAGACCCATCAGGCCTGGTCAGTCAAAGTAGGACTGCAGGGTGCCTCTGCGGCGGATGTCACAGGTCCAGCAGTGGAAGCCTCCTCCCAGGGAATTGGCATGACGAATGTTAACCTTAATTGTGCTGATACCTGCATTGAAAGAGACATGGTTAATTAGATGGACTGACATGAAAATTCTCCTTTAGAAAGTAAGCCTAAGGACTGATGGGAGTCCTAAGGTTCTACTCCTTAAGTCTACTCCAACCCATGATTGTCTTTTCTCTTTCAGTTTTATTTTCACCAATTATATTTCATCTAATCTATTCCACTGCTAATGTGAACTCTTCACCAAACATTCAACAGACTGTTTTGATCTGTTGACTATTCAAAAGTCCGTAAATTGCATGAGTAGATATACCTATCAAATGTTCAGAAATAATAAAATCCTAAAATTTTAAGCCTTTTAGAATTATGCTATAAGTTTGTTAGAATGTTTCTAACTTCACTCTGTTAATTTAGTTGGAAAAGCATCAAAAGTCAATCTGAAACATTGACTTTTTCTTTTTTTTTAATTGTGATTTGGGTGAAGATTTACAGAGCAAATTCACTTTCCATACAGCAGTTCACCTACACTTTGTCTCATGACATCGACCACAGTTTACCACAATGCAACAGCTCCCCTCATACTTCCTCCCGATAGTTCTCTTCCCTGTGTCCATCCCTCCATGCACTCCTGCCCCGAGCTGTCTCCCTGTGCATAAGCAGCCCTTCTTTCTCACATGATTGTTCTCGCCAAGGAGTGTATCCACCTGAGGTAAATGTTCAACTCACACCTGTCTTTTGTTTGGCTGGAAACCACAGGTGTGGGTTCAATCCCAGACCTGAAAGCCAGCTAGGGGCCATAGTCTCAGTGGTTCCACCAGGCTCTATTGGACCAGCAAACCTGGTCCCCCCTCTTCTTTTTTTCTCCAAAAGATTTTGAGTTTTGTTCCACATT
>NW_006921613.1:15338005-15370307 GCF_000298275.1 Orycteropus afer afer | reverse complement strand
TTCATTCTTCCTTGCTCTGGATGAGGAGAGAACCATCGTTGAATCTAGATGGCAGCTTGCTAGCTTTTAAGATCCCAGTCGCTACTTGCCAAAGTAGGAGGTGGAACAAGAAACACTGACTTTACCTGTTGGGTTGTTGTCATGTACCGTTGAGTTGGATCTGACTCATAGTGACCCCTCCTTGGGTTTCTGAGGTAGTATCACTACGGAAGTAGATTGCCCCACCTTCCTGACTTTACATGTTGTTGTGTCAGGCATAAAAAACAAACAAAACCCTCAACCCCTTGAGTCAATCCAACTCATGGCAACCTCCTGTGTGCTAATGGAGAACTGAACTCTGTGGGGTTTCGATGGCTGTAATCTTACAGAAGTACATCACCAAGCCTTTCTTCTGTGGCACCACTGGGTGGATTCAAACCACCAACCTTTTGGTTAGAAGTCAAGTGCCAATGAAGGACCTGCGTTAAGCATGTTATTGTTGTTATATGCTGCTTAGTCAATTCCAACTAATAGCGACCCTACAGGACAGAGCAGAACTGCCCCATAGGGTTTCCTAAGCTATAATCTTTACGGAAGCAGACTGCCACATCCTTCTCCCTTGGAGTAGCTGGTGGGTTCAAATCACCAACCTTCCAGTTAGCAGCCAAGCATTTAACCACTGTCCCTCCAGGGAACCTTATGTTAGCCATATTGGGTTTAAGAAAATCTATTCCCCTCCTTCAACCAGTGCCAGCTGCCAAAGAGTCAGTTCTGACTCAGGACCACTCCATGTGTCTCACAGTAGAACTCTGCTCCCCAGGGTTTTCAATGGCTTATTTTTCAAAAGTAGCTAACAAAGCCTTTCTTCCTAGGCACCAGTGGGTGGACTTGAACTTTTAACCTTTGGGTTAGCAGCCGAGCTCATTAACTTTTTACACAGCCCAGAGACTCCTCTTTGCCTCAAGTAACTCATTATTTTTAGGGGGAGGATAAGCTAGAGAGTCAATAAAGGGTCTATGGTTTATAATCAGGGAGGGGAAGGAGGGTTGAGTTATTGGGGGGAGACTTTCCTGAGAAAGCGAGACTGAACAGTTTGGATGAGGGCAAGAAGTAGGATTGGCATAAAGAGTGGGCTTTTAAACACAAGCAGGAGCTCTGGTGGTGTAGTGCCTAAGGCATCTGACTACTAACCAGAAGGGTGGTGGTTCAAACCCACCAGCCACTCCTCAGAGGGAAGACTGGGAAATCTACTTCCGTAGTGATACTGCCTCAGAAACCCAAGGAGTCACTATGAGTCAGATCAGACTCGATCGCAGTGAGTTTCGTTTTGTATTAAATTTTGAATACCAGGATAAGCAAACTCACACTCAAGAAGAAACTGGTTCTGTTCTTTAGTTCAAAGACAGACTGTTGAAACAGAATGATGTACCAATACCTTCTATCGAGTTTCATTACAGGTCCCTGTGCTAACCACACGTCAGTTACTTCTGAATCAGTACCCTTGTTGTGATCTACTGCTGAGTCAGTCTATGGTGACCCCATGTACAGTGGAACAAAATGCTGCCTGGTCCTCACCATCCCCATCCATGATCTGTTGTAGATCATGTTGTTGTGAGTCACAGGGTTTTTATTGGCTGCTTTGTAGAAGTAGATTGCCAGCCCTTTCTGCCTAGTTTGACTTAGTCTAGAAGCTCTACTGACATCTAATCAATACCACTGTTGTTGTTGCTGCTTACGTGCCGTTGAGTTGGACTCGACTCACAGCAACCCCTCCTTCGGTTTCCGAGGCAATATCACTACGGAAGTAGATTGCCCAACTTTCCTTCTGAGGAGTGGCTGGTGGGTTTGAACTGCCAGCCTTCTGGTTAGCAGTCAAGTGCCTTAGGCACTCAAATCTCTACTGACAGAAGGGTGGTGGCTGTGTATGAGGTGCCCTATGCCCTTGAAAATATGTGATTACAATGAAATTACTTTTAAAGGACCCTCAACAACTTATTTAAAGATAAGCTGAACAATAATCTAGATTCTTATCTGCTAAAGGGGTAGTTCTCCACACATGGGCAGCAGGAGGTCAGATAAGTCATGTTGTTGTTATATGCTATCGAGTTGGACCCAACTCTTATCGACCCCTCCTTGGGTTTCCACTCATAGCGACCCCTCCTTGGGTTTCTGAGGCAGTTATCACTACGGAAGTAGACTGCCTCATCTTCCTTCAGAGGAGTGGCTGGTGGGTTTGAACTGCCAGCCTTCTGGTTAGCAGTCAAGTGCCTTAGGCACTACGCTACCAGAGCTCCCAGATAAGTCACAGAACTCCTAAGCCAGTGGCTAAGTGGAAGTCTTGGGAGCACTGTTCGCTTCTCTATACTTTCGTAATTGTTGAAAACAAAAACACTGTCCATCTACTTGGTGCCTCTAAAATAAATAGACAATTGAATTAGATGAAACTGTGCACCAGACCTAGCATGTTATTTATTTATTTGTTCTACTTTAATTATCTTCTCGTATGACAAAGTATTTAATTTATTATACCTACCCAGCTTTTCGAACATCTTTTGAATTGGGACTTCGTTGGCATCCACCATAACACGCTTTTCATCTAGCATCAAGACATTCATGGAAAGCCATTTGGATGACATCCAGAGAGGGTGATCTAGAAATAACAACTATCATATCACATCCGATATATCATTTTGTTTAAAGCAAGATTTCACAAGAATATGAAAGTGACAGTCCATTTTCCAGTAGTTTACTTCCCTGTGAACTCTTATTCTGATTTTAAGACAAATTTATCTAAATGTTATGAATCAATCAATACTCATTACATTTCTTGTTTTAAAAAGTCATTTCTTGCCTTAAGTGATGTTGTCTTATACTGGTTTCCCTCTTATCTTTTCACTTTCATTTTCAAGGAGAGGTTGTGAACATAAGTCTTGGCCCTGTTTTAGTACTCCTAGTCGCAAATGAGCTCTGGTAGCACAGTGCCTAAGGCACTTGACTGCTAACCAGAAGGCTGGCAGTTCAAATCCACCAGTCACTCCTCAGAAGGAAGGTTGGGCAACCTACTTCTGTAGTGATACCACCTCAGAAATTCAAGGAGGGGTCACTATGAGTTGGGTCTGACTCAATGGCACATAACAACAAGTCCCAAACGACCACTTCTGACTGGGAACATGTTTTCTCCAAATTGCTAAAAATTTAGGGTGCTTCCTATTAGCAAAAGGTCCTTGATTATTAATTATCTTAGTCTATAAATATTCAAAAGTCAACATACCATCTGGGATGACTGGTAATGGAGGAGTGACTATGGTCCATCCTGCTTTCTTGAAAAGATCAATCTGCAAGACACACACATACACACAAACCCAAAGATGCTTAAATCTACACACTATTCTTATCATTCTTGGTCTCTGATAGCTCTTATCATTTGTAATTTTTTTTTGAGTAGCTGTTCTCTCAATTGCCAAATATAAAAAAATTAAAATTTCTATATATTTAGATGATTTTATGTGATCTGGATACATAAAATTCACAGATTACAGTTAAAAAGGAATAGAAATATTAAACATTTTAAAGATATCCTCATGCTTTTCTCAGGTTTCAGAGATTTTAAAATATAGGCAGTCCCTGGGTTACTTATTGACAACCCCTACTTGCCCTTTAATGTTATGTAAATTTGCCCTTCCTTTGAAATGTTTGAATCAACCCCTACTCCCAACAAATTCTTCACAATCATCTTTACTCACTGCATGTACAGCTTTGAAATTATTGAAACGGCTTTGACCCTTTTCTTGCATTACCTAACCTACTGCTGTCATGTTGATTCTGACTCAGTGTCCCTATAGAGCTCCCCCTCCACCGCAGGGTTTCCAAGGCTGTAAATCTTTACAGCAGCAGACCGCCACATTTCCTCTGGTGGAGCAGCTGGTGGGTTCAAACCACCAAACTTTTTGGTTTGCATCTGAGCATTTTAACCACTGCACCACTAGGCTCCTTCTTGCATTAACGTAAGGCTAAATTAAAAACCATATGCGTTTGCCCCAACTTCCCTACAAATTCTTAAAGACACAGTTAGGAATGGATCTCCTTGATGCCCTGGGGACTGCTGGTATCACAGATACTTTCTCGAGAAACTCTAATTAAAGAAAATCTTCATTTTTTCTCTGTAGTCATAAGAATACAAAAAAAATCTGACTAGGTCACACCCATAGTCCATCCACTTCAGCCTACTTCAGTCCACACACTTCAGAGTCTATCACTTTGTGTCTGTGAGCATGTAGAGACAATGTAGGGACGTGCTCCCAAAAAACCACACTTTCCTGAACGACCAACGACAACTCAGTTATTTTCACTTAGTATATCAATAAGTTATATTGAAATGAGTAAATAACCTTGGTCATTGGGTCTAAAAATATAGAATAGAAATGAAGTGATACAGTGCACACCTTTTAAAAGGCATATTGTAGCCTAGCAAATAATACAAAATAACTCACCACTCAATGGAAGATAGAGGGTAGCAGGAAGAAGTAGGAGGCTGCAGGTGATGGAGAGAGACCAGCTGCAGTGCAGCTGCTCTGCTCGTCCCTGCAGGATGGGGCTGGTCCAGGGGGTTGAACCCACTGGAGAGCAAAGAAGACACCTGTTGCCCAGTGGCATGGCTCCGGGCATGCAGGGATCATCTTTGCAACTCAGCTGCTATTGCTGAACCACTGCTGCAAGTTATGACAAAATACCCTTCTGTTTGATAAAAACACAGACATGCACACAAACTTGAGGTTTTGATAACAGCAAGCAGCCCAAGTCAAAGTCTGATGGCACTAGAGTTAATTCATGGCTACAATGTATATTTCTGAGTGTTGGACATCTTGTAGTAGACACATCATAAGCCATCCAATGCTTGAGCATAATGATGTTGAGCATTGCTGAATCTGTTATTTAGAAGCATACAGGAACCATGAAAGTCCTTAAAGTAAAAGTGGCAATTAATTCAGGTGCTAGATTCTATTGCTTTTCCAGAGTCCCAAGAATGCACTTACCTGGTGACATGGTCTGTCAGGGTTGGAAAGCACAAGACCAGGTCCAATGATATTGAAGGTAGCATCAATATGCATAGGATTGGGATCTTTAAAGGAGATGATATGCACTCTGTAGTCTGGCGCAAGATGCCTACGCATCCATTGAATGCCCAGGTAGTTTGTAACCTGAAAATAAGAGAAAGACATATAATATGAAAATTTGGTTCTATTTAGAAAACAAAAAACATTAAGGATGAAAATTAAAAATAAAAAAACACAGTAATATAGTGTGAAATTTCAGAGGCAGTCTTTTTCAACCTGGCTTCGCTGTGCAAAAATATCTCTTCCAGCTCGAATGAAATCAGCAGCATCAAAGCAGGGCTCGAATTCAGTCGTCACAAATTTTCCCTGAGCAGCCAATTTGTGTCTGTCTGCCACAGAATCAATGGGGTAATCCTAATTGGAGCAGCAATAAACATACAATGTGTCGGTGCATGAAAAATTATTTATAATGCATTCATTATGAAGAAAACTAATTCAATTTCATCATTTCCCACAATACTACTACTTAGTTTTAGACTAAAACATACATAGGAAAGAAAGAAACAAACAAACCCAACAACAAAAATAAAAACTAGGCACGCCAGCGATTTCATGATATTTAGAAGCAAGTGGTAAAAGGGCAGTACTTAATTTTAAAAATATTCTATGGCCCCATCCATTGCTTTATGTAGCTATCTGCAATATTCAAAGTCAACAGGATGAAATCATTTGGTTCTTTTAGACAAGGAATTTGGTCCTGAGCCTAATACACCATAAAATGAGATGCCACGTATCCCTTGCCAAATTTGATTGGGTGTGGTAGAATTAACTCATTACTTGTTTCTGTCTTTAAACCTCCAGAAGAAATTTTTATTTCTTTGGTTCTTTCTATAAATGATCAAAAAGTGGTGTAATAGGATCGTCGACTTTTGGTAAGATGGAGGAATAGGCAGACAAGCAACACAGACCCTCTTCAACAAAAAAAAGAAAAACCAGTTGACAAGAGATACAGAAGATAATCCTGGAGCCCTGAGCTTTGAAAGGAACTATACAGAAGTGGATTAGGCACCAACTAGTGGAAAAACCTGAATAAAAACAGTGAGTACAGAGACAGTCGGAGCTGCAGACTGTCAGCTACTTTGATGGGACCAACAGCCTGAATATTTCCAAGTGGTGTTGGGACCTGATAATTGACCTAAAGATCAGCCCTGGTCACCAAGGGCTGCAGGGATGACTGCACTGGTGCCCTATGACTAGGAAGGGAAATAGCAAGGAGGGAGACAACCTAAGTTGTTGACTTTCCGCTGTCTGGAAGGCACAGCCATTTTGATTGTTTACACGCAGCGGCCATTTTAGATATTTAAAGTGACCGAGGTGCAGCCATTTTGAATGTTTACAAGTGGCTGCCATTTTGGATATTTAAAGTGACCAAGGGTACAGCCATTTTGAATGTTTACAAGTGACAACCATTTTGGATATTTGAAGTGACCGAGGGCACAGCCATTTTGAATGTTTACAAGTGACAACCATTTTGGATTTTAAAGTGAAAGCATTCTCATTCGGATTCCAGGGACCTAAGAATAGGCTCTGTTTGCCAAGGTTGGCAGGGACATACAAAAGGCTGACAACAGAAAAGGAAGACAGGTGGTGTATGTATAAGTGCTGTCAACTAGTGCATAGAGGAGCACAGAACAGTGCCCTGCTTGCGTAGATAACATACAAACAAAACAAAGAAAACGAAAATCATGGGCAAGTCACTCCAACATACAATCACCAATTAAATATAAACACAAAAAAGTCACAATGTCTCTGCAACAACAGAGCATCACAGTCCACACAAAGAAGCAAGATAAAGCAGGAGAAACAAGACCCAAAACACATCCCTGAGGAAGAGGTAGCACTGGAACTCTCTGATAAGAGATATAATAATATCTAAATATAATTCTTTCAAAAGAATTATATTTAGGTATCTTCAAAGGATTGAGAGACAGATCAAGGAAAATACAGACAAAACCCTAGAACAATTTCGAAAGACAATACAAGAAGAAAATGACAAAATAAATGAAAAAATTAGAAATGATACAAAACCTACAGATAGAAATCCAGATGATTAATACTAAATTGTCAGAAATAGGTAATACATTGAAAGGGCAAAGGAGTAGAATTGATGCAATGGAAGACAGAATTAATGAGATTAAAGACCAATACCTGAATACTTCTGTGGAAAGGGATCAATCAGAAAAACATCAAGACAAAATGAAGAAAGCCTAAGGTTCATGTGGGATACTGTCAAAAGGAATAACCTATGTGTAATTGGAATTCCAGAACAGGAAGAGAAAAATAAAACCATTGAGAAAATTGTTCAAGATTTGTTGGAGGAGAACTTCCCTGGTATGATGAAAGATAAGAATATATCTATTCAGGAATCCCAACGAACCGCAAACAGGACAGACCCCAAAAGAAAATCACCAAGACATATCATCAAACTCACCAAAACCAAAGACAAAGAAAGAATCCTGAAAGCAGCACAAGAAAAACGAAAAGTTACCTACAAGGGGCAACCAATAAGAGTAAGCTTGGATTTCTCGACAGAAACCATGCAGGTGAGAAGACAGTGGTATGGTATATATAAAACACTGAAAGAGAAAAATTTCCAAGCAAGAATTATGTACCCAGCAAAATTGTCCCTCAAATATGATGGTGAAATTAGGACATTTCCAGATAAGCAGAAATTAAGGGAACTTGTTAAAACCAGACCAACCTCACAAGAGATGCTAAAGGGAGTCCTTTGGACAGAGAAGCAACAACAGCCAACAACAACTGACCATTAACACACATGATGACATAACCCAGAAACCAACCCAGCTATGGAAGTATCCAAAGTAAATAAGCCTACAAGATTGTAAACAGGGAGCCAGAGACATCAATTGACAAATGAGGACAACTACAAACCAAAAAGAGGGGAAAATACTGTGTCGTTACAGAACTTCTAGATGGTAGAGATGTCCAGACAGCTACTATATAAAACGGACTGTTCTAAACTTTGGAAGAAAACTATAAATCACAGGGTAACCTCAAAGAAAAATGATAAACCTTCACATCAACATGAAAAAGAGGACCAGCACTAATATTTAGCAAATACTAAAACAAAAGCAATGAAAGAAGTGATAACACAGTTCATAAACAAAACGAGCTCAGCATAGAAAATTATATGGAACAAAGAAATCGACAACACGATAATGTACATGACAAAAATAACAGCAACAAATTCATATTTGCCGATAATTATATATCTGGCAAGGAACTTATCTAAGATTTATAGAAAACTCCAATGCCTCAACACCAGAGGAATTAACAATCCAATTGAAAAATAGGTAAAAGACATGAATAGACACTTCACCAAGGAGGATATTCAGGTGGCCAGCTAATACATGAAGAGGTGCTCACAATTACTGGCCATCAGAGAGATGCAAATCAAAACAACAATGAAATATCATCACACGTCAGCAATGATGGCAAGGTTCAGTGAGACAGAAAGTAACAAATGCTGGTGGGGATGTGGAGAGATTGGGACTCTCGTATACTGCTGGTGGGACTGTGAAGTGATACAACCACTGTGGAAAGCAATATGGCAAGTCCTTAGAAAGCTGGAATTGGAGATACCATTTGACCCAGCAATCCCATTACTAGGTATATATCCTAGAGAGGTGAGAGCCAGGACAGCAACAGATATATGCACACTCATGTTCATCACAGCACTATTTACAATAGCAAAAAGATGGAAACGACCTAAGTGCCCATCAGCAGAAGAGTGGATGACCCAACTATGGTACATACACACAATGCAATGCTATGCAGCACTTAAGAATAATGTCGAGTCTGCAAAACACTGCATAACATGGATGAATTTGGAGGACATTATGCTGAGTGAAGTAAGTCAATCACAGAAGGACAAATATAGCATTAGTTCATTGTTGTAGAAGGTCAAGGAAAGGTTTATATATGGAGGGAAACTTTCTTTGTTGGTTGCCAAGGGTGGAAGGGGAGGGGAGGGAACACTGCAAAAAAGAAAAACATGCACTGATCCATACCACTTTAGTTTTGTGTATTTTACATAAATTATATTTCAATAAAATGCATTAAAAAAAAAGAATGATCAATCGTGGGAGAACAGAGGGCAGTATTTGCTTAGGGAGATAGCTTGGGGGGGCAGGATTGCAGAGGAAAGAAGAATACAGGGAAGAGGTTAACTACAGGGAGGAGATGGGAAGAGAGCAGTTACACTGTGAGGAACTGCAGTCAATGTCATGAAACCAATGTGTATGAACCGCTGTATGGAAAATGAATTTGCTCTATAAACTTTCACCCAAATCACAATAAAAAACAAAAGCCAAAAAATAAAAAGTCATGTAATAAAGGTATATACACTTAATTTTACTGTGTATTTTTCCTATAGACCAAGTTCTTTTTCTAAGGGAAGAGAATGGACTTCAGCCTAGTTACTTTCCTAGTTCCACCAATGAATAGCCGTGTGCCCTTAAGGAAGTATCCCTCCCTGTAATGGAGTAAGAGGGTCGCTGGGAGGAAAAAAGAGAGGAGTAAAGAGAGTTGAGTTGAGTTGACCAAAAAGAGTGCTTAATCTAGGACTGCGGTGTAGTAAATTCTTAGCTAGAAAAGTCAGGGGGTGGCCTGTGGTGTAGTAAGTTATTTAGCATGGCTTTTCTACCCATAAGTCTTTGTAAACTCCAAGGTGGAATTCGCTATGAGCAACTGAGGCATTCCTGATTGCTAAAGTTGTCCACCTGGAGTATTTCTGTTGGGAATGGCACAAAACAATGTTCTGGGAGGTTCCCACTCTCTCTCAGGTGCTTAAGAGTTCTGATGCTATGATTGGCTAGTTTGGCCACTCTTCCAGGCTCAAAAGGAGGCCTCCTTAGAGGCAGAACTCTCTCTGACTGCTGGTTGAGGAAGATGTGCTGCTGAAAGAGACATGTGCTGCTGGGAAAGAGATGCAAGAGACACACATTGCTGAGACACCGAGGGACATGCATTGCTGGGGGAGAGACTTGGCTGAGAGATGGTGGGCTGGGAGAGAGACTGAGCATTTTTGCCTGAACTTTAATTGTAGCCTGGTGCTTCCCTAATAAACCCCATAGTCTGTGAGTTCTGCGTGGCCACTGCAGCGAATTATCCAACCCAGGAGAGAGGTGGTGGGTGTTCTGGGAGGAACGGTTGGAGAAAGGGCTGGAGGGAGGCAGCATGTCCGGCCTTGCAGTAATAGGCCTTGGGCTATTGATGGTGATTCTGTCTTCCTCTTGTGGGGTTCTAGGAGGTCAGAACATGTGGCCTCCTTGCCCTTTTTGCAAGGACCTCACACATGGTAGGAACAAAGTATGTATTAGCTGCTATTATTATTGTTGTTGTTATCACTATTTTTTAATCACAATATCATTTAATTCTATTTTCATCATAAAACAACCATTTCCAAAAAAGTAGGTGATGCTCTCAGTTTCAGAAATATGTGATATATATATTTGAATATATATATCACATATTTATATGTGCTATATACCTGACAGTCTCTATTTTCCCTGTTGTGGCTTATCTAGAAAACTTATTCATAAAACAACCTATCATTAGGGACTTACTTGGTCATAAAGCTCATTAGCCATTGTGGGCTTAGGAGCTGTTGTCCACTTGGCCCCACGGTGGAAGTAGTCTTTGATGACTGATCGGTATGCACGGTACTCAAAGAAGCGTGAGCGCCATGCCATGGGAGCCTCGATAATCTCATTTCCCACAACTATCAGGATGTCTCGAGGCATCGCACCATATAAACCTGTCAGGCCAAAAAGTTCCAGGACAATCTCAGGAATGCTAATTTCCAAGACAAGAACGTTTATAGCAAATGATTCCATTTATTTGGTAAGAATAAATTACTAAAAACTCTATATGTCTGTATATATATATATGTAATCATATGAAAATGGAAAAACATGAAATGATAGATACTAGATTGTTTACATGAATTCTGTGTATAGGTTTGAAGTCAAGTAATACAAAGGAAAACAAAACAGAAACATGAAGGTTCTTGTTCAAAGACATCTCGAGCCACTAAGTTTTTACCATTTGTAAGCTCTTTTTTTTTTACTGCACAGGAGCTCTAATGGTGTAGTGGTTATAGCATTCAACTGCTAATCAAAAGGTGGGCAGTTTGAACCCACCATCCATTCTATGGGAGAAAGATGAGGCAGCCTACTTCCATAAAGATTTACAGCCTTGGAAACCCTATGGGGCAGCTCTACTCTGTCCTATGGGGTTGCTATGAGTCAGAATCCACTCGATGGCAGTGGGTTTGGTTTTAGTTTGCTACAAAGAAACAGGGTTCTTCATTGAGTACAATACTAGTCTCACTAAGACATGCCAAGGCTCATTTCTAGAACTATAAATTAGAACACTGAACTTGGACACAAGAACAGTCTTGCAACAATGTCAATTAAAAATAAAACGGAACTGTTTCTGTTCCCCTCTTAATTTCTATTCTTGAGGAAAATTAAGTGGAATCCACTGTCCTTATGTAAAGAAATTATTATAAAGTTTAGGAAAGACTGCTTCTCTCAAGGAGATTCAAGATTTACAATGGTGTTTATATGTATACATCTGAATCATATAAAAATGAACCAAATGCTTATGTTTCACAGAATTATAAACTGTTCCTAAATAACCTTTAAAGTTTTAAAGGATTATTAAAACAAAATAACCTCTGAGAAATTATCAGAACGTTCTCCTTATACACTGGAAAAGAAAGAAAAAATCAGCCATTAGCAGTTTAGTTATCAGTTGTTACTTACCCGTAGACTCAAAATCAGGAGTTTTATACTTCAATGACCAGTCAATAAGGTCAGGTCTCTTTACTGTCACTCCTTCCATTTTTAAAATATTGCACATTTCTTCAATTTCAGCAACAGCCTTTTTCACATGTTCTTTGGGAAAATAATGGCCTCCATGCTTCTGGTAAAAAGGCCAGTACTTCTCATATGTGTTGGCCTAGAAGCAGAAGGTCACAATGAAATATCTTTAGGAGGAATACACAATTCATGACAGGTTCAAGGGCCATGAACAACTATCTGTACAGCATAAGAGAACTTAGACTAATACCAGATCTTACTGTTAATCCCCAGCACCAAGTACATTGTCTCTCTGGGCAGACACTCAATATATGTTGAATGAAGAACCCTAAATTCTCTCCATATTTTGAGGCCTCTCACTGCCTCTGCCTGAGGTCTCGCCCTACCACTCACAGTGTGTCTGCCCTCAGGCAGGCCTGGGATCTTCTGAGCCAGTTTTTATCCTGCTTCACAGACAAGATAGGACACAGACACTCCATTCTAGAGTCTCAAGGAAATTGAACAAGAGAACAAACAAAATAGCGTAAGAGAATAAAAAGCGCCCCGATACTAACCCCAAACCATCACTGTACCAGAACTGTCTGGAAAACAGGGCTTAGTAGTAATTTGTGGGAAAGTAGGACTCTGCCCCCATTAAGGTCAGGGACATACTCTCAAATATGCTTTGTTCCTCTTAGAAAGCTATTATTGATTTTCCCATTCAACTGAATAGCACTTGGCAAAACCATGTGGCAGTACAAGTCTGCCTTTGGCAGCTCCTACCCTTTCCTTTCAGTGTCTTCCCAGCCTCTCCTTTCTCCAACCCATCCAAGCTCTCACATGGCTTCACGTCCTTTTGTCTAGAAGAAAGTGATCTTATAGACAAATTCACAAATCTTTAATAGCTGAAAACATGCTTAACAGGTACAAAGTTTCCAGAGGATAGATGCATTTAAAAAGACAACTGAATTAAAAACAGCTGAATGCTTTAAAAAGGTTCAATCAGTTTGCTAAAAATTACTATTGCATCAGGGGTAGGTAAAACAATGGTAAATTATTGGTTTTTAAAATGAAATCTAGGACTCTTCATTCTGTATCTAAGTTCTCAATCAAGTCGAAGAACTGCATTAGGAAACGTAGATGATACTTAAGGATATAATTTATCAAGAGAGAGGAAGCAGAATTCTAATCAGAGCATCCAAACTTTAAGAAAAAGCCATGGCCCACCATCAAAAGATTGTCAAAGCAATGTACATTTATGTATTTCAAGTATTAAAAATGTTTAAAGCAGGTATTTAGAAAAAAAAAAAGTGTTTCTTTCTATAATTGATTAGCTGATCAACCACCAGTCCTGATCATGCCAGGTAAGAGGGCTTCCACCATAAATCAGACAACTTCAGGTAGTGGTCAAATGTTCCAAAGAAGAGGGAAGACTGTACAACGGGATGGAGCATATCAGAGCGGGTTCCCTTTAGCTAGAGATCCTCTCAGTTAGTGTTCCCAGCAATTCTAACAAACAGAGCAAGTTTCCACAGTCTCATTTCACATACAAGGGAAGTGGTTCAGGGAAATCCATGCCCACTTACTACCTGGACAAGCAGGACTAGAACTCAAATGCTCTGACTCTTACTCTACTACTGCTTTCACCACACCAAGGGACTCAGCTATATGATACTGGCTTGAATATTTTTAACCTCATGTATAAAAAATTTTAAAATTGCTTAACACAGTTCTTACCGTTCCCAATGGTTTTGCTCATGCCAACTGGGCTAAATGTCTACATGTCTAGCACTTTAATGTCAAGGATTGTATCTTTTCTAGATTATGTGTCTGTACTTTCATTTTCACCTCAGACTGATAAATATCAAACATATGGAAGCAGACCTGCCTTTTGTTAGGTCAATATCTATGTTCGTATCAGTCAGGCTGTAGCTGAACCTGGTACATAAGAAGTTGAAAAACAGGTCTTCAGCAAACACAAAGGATGCCAAAGAAGCTGTAAAACAAAGGTTGGCAAACTAATGTCCATGGGCCAAATTTGGCCCACTGCCTATTTTTATAAATAAAGTTTTATGGGAACACAGACATGTCCATTAAAGTACATTATTTTCTAGGGCTGCTTTTTCACTGCAGTGGCAGAGTTACAACCAAGACCTACTGTCTGCAAAGCCTGAAATATTTACTATCTGGCCCTATACAGAAAAATTGAACTGATCCCTGTTCTCATTCAAGGAGCTCTGGCACACAGGTAAGACATCTGGCTACTAATCAGAAGGTCAGAGGTTCAAAACCACCAGCTGCTCCATGGGAGGAAGATAAAGCAATCTATTTCTGTAAAGATTTACAGCCTTAGAAACTCTATGGGGGTCGCCTTGAGTCAGAAATGACTTGATGGTAGTGGGTTTGGTGTGTTCTCAATCATCAGTTAGGTGCTTTACTTTTGAAGATCTATAGGCAAACAGGAGGCTCGATTTCTGAGCCATTCAAAATGTTATGAGCATTAAACATTTGAGAATTTTTAAAACTCAATCCACATTTAAAAAAGAAAAAAAAAAAGGCACTTTACTGTTTTCTACTCCTAGGAAGTCCTGCAGTAGTAACCAGAAAGAGAGGATAATGATGACTCTTTATATTCCTCTCAGCCACATCCTGGTGCTACACAGCCATTCACCACTTCCTCCTTCTAATGCCAGGCACATCTCTGCTAAAGGACAGGCAGCCTTTGAAAATTTAACACTGGGGTTACAGTAGATGTGCAGCTATGTTGTACTGCCTGAAACATTCCAAAGTATCCTGCATGACTGTTTGTGCAGAGTCTTGAAAAAGATAAAGTAACTTTCCTGGGAGAAGAAAATTATTTAAACAAGTGTGAGTTTCTTTGTATGGTCTATATTCTGGTAAAGGCTGGATAAAGTCCAAATGATCAGAGTAGAGATACATTTCCCAAGGGAAACTGGAAATTGTTTACAGTTCCTTTATAACCCTGTAAAATTTGACTTAGCAATCTACTACAAAGTGTCTGCAAGTTAACACTATATTAGATGTTTAGTGTATGGTGTTTTCAATAACCGTCTACAGAGATGTGGCTTGCTTTCCTAAAAACTTTATAGTCTTTTAGAGCCTAAATCCTTCAGGAGAGCTTGCTGAATGAATGTTAAATACTGTTTTCAGAAGGCTAAGATACTGCAGTAGAATCTTGTTGTTGTTGTTATGTGCGGTCGAGTCGGCCCCGACTCATAGCGACCCCTCCTTGGGTTTCCGAGGCAGTATCACTACGGAAGTAGGATTGCCCAACCTTCCTTCCGAGGAGTGGCTGGTGGGTTTGAACCGCCAGCCGTCTGGTTAGCAGGCAAGTGTCTTAGCCACTATGCTACCAGAGCTCCCGCAGTAGAATCTTACTCCTTATTTATTCAACTCTAAACATAATAGTACATCAACCTTGATTACTCCTGTACTCTATAAAAGATTCTTTATTAAAAAAAGACAAAAACAACAAAAACACATATTTGATACCACGAAGTATAGCTGGAATGCTACTTAGAAGCGAGAATAGCCAGACTTCCTTTCTCTTACTTTGATCACATTATCAGGAGAGGCCAGTCTCTGGAGAAGGGTATCCTGCTTGGTAAAGCAGAGGATCAGCAAAAGGGGGGAAGACCCTCAATGAGATGGAGTGACACAGTGGCTGCAACAAAGGGCTCAAGCACAGCAATGACTGTGAGGATGTTCTGTTGTAATGGGGTCACTATGAGTTGAAATCATCTCGATGGCACCTAACAACAACATTCACTGTTCTGCAAAATAAAAAAGCCATATAGTTTTTAAAAATGGTGCCTCCTGACCAACATGTTCATTTCCTCAAAATTTCTCTGGCACTTATATCTTACCACATATCTTATGCTCCAATTGCCTGTAAACAGTTTACTATGTTATTTTATCTTTTATTGTTCTCAAAATGATTAATATCTCTATCATTTGTATCCAACTAGAAGGTAGGGCCTTGTCTTATAGGAGGTATGCATAACTTAGATTTACAACCATCCCTCTCAGTGTCTGCAGAGGATTGGTTCCAGGACCTTTCTACACAAAAAAATTAAAGAAACACTAAAACATCTTTAGTATAGTAATACAGTAATAGTAACAGTGATAATTTTTTGATGCATGTTGCAAAGTACCACCCATTTGTTATTCTGAACCACTGCATGTACCTCCTCGGAAAGAAGATGGGGCAATCTACTTCTGTAGTGATACTGCCTCGGAAACCCAAGGAGGGGTTGCTATGAGTCGGGTCCGACTCCACGGCACATAACAACAACAACAACAACAACAGCATGTACCTCAAATTTTTAATATAATGGCCTTTATAGCAGTTGGTTCATAACTATAGGTTGTACATAAATTGGACATTCGTAACCTAGGGACTACCTATATCTTCATTTTACTGGGGCTGAGAGCCCCAAACAAGGTCAAAAAGCTAATTAACTGAGACTAGCAATCAAGCTTTTATCAAATACTTAATTCAATCCAGGTCTCCTGACTTTGGTCTCCTTCCATAGACCATGAAACTACAAACTCTAAAGCCATAAATCAAGTGACAAAAAACTCAAGTCTGGGAATTCTGATTCTCAGTATAAAAGTCGACAAGTTTAAAGACAAATAGAAGAATAAACTAGTGCCTGCATTTGAATTTAGTTTCATCCAATTTAAATGGCTAGTGGCTGGGGCAGTTTCATTTAAAGAAAATATTTACAAAGACCATGCCTTTTTGAAATATGTAGATGATATGTATGAATTTTGTGAAATCTGTTCACCAAATTCCAAATATCAGAACCAAAGTGTTCTGGTTACCTAGTGCTGCTCTGACAGGAATATACCATAAATGAGATGCCTTAACAAGCAGGAGTTTATTCTTACAATTTGGAGGCTTTAAGTCCAAGTTCAAGTGCCAGACTCTAGGGTCTGGGTGAAAGCCCCTCAACCGTGGGGTCCAGCTCTGCCTCCTACTCCTGGCCCACTAGAGCTAAAGGAGTTTATTCACTCAGCTGCTTGCTGCTGAGGCTGAAAAACCCAAGGTTGACAAGTAAAAAGGCACAGTCCCGATGTTACCAAACCACAAGGAAGGCCATTAATTCAAGTCCATTGTAAGTCCCAAGGTCAGCAGAGCATGGCAGGCTGCTCAACAAAGACACAGCTACATGCAGGGTCCAAGTGTTCCATAAGCTAGAGACTATTCCCAAAGCTGCTTCTTATATATGGGAAGCAGCCCACACACCCAAAGCAGCTACTCAGCTACGTGTGATAGGTCCCACCATGGAGATGACTGCCAGTCTCATCATGGGGAATAACTACCACCAGCTGCCCAGCCACTCAACCAAGCCCAGTCAAGTTGACACACAAACATAACCACCACACAAAGGTAGTTTCACAACAAGTAGAACAAATATTTTTCTGTTATCCTTACTTCAAGG
Source organism: Orycteropus afer afer (assembly GCF_000298275.1). Lineage (NCBI taxonomy): Eukaryota > Metazoa > Chordata > Mammalia > Tubulidentata > Orycteropodidae > Orycteropus > Orycteropus afer. The sequence goes on along the minus strand of NW_006921613.1, from coordinate 15,352,919 downwards.
TCTAACTCAAGAATCATTTTCCTTCAAGACTTCCTACTGTATCACTTTGTCATTGCTTTCTCTTTAACTACAGCGACACTTCAACACTTTGCCAGGTGATTGGCAAAACATACTTAGTATTAGCCTTTGTTTTTATGTAAATATCATCTCTCTCCAAAAGAAAGTTCTTTTGTGTTAGTACCTATAGAGCCCTGGTACCTGGCAGGCAACATTTCTGAGGGTGACGACAATGATGATGTTAAAGAACTTATTTTCTCAATCCAAATTATTAACTAAAAATGCAAATATTCAAGGAGAATATAAGTCCATTAAAAATAGATTTGTGACCCATTATTAATGGAGGCTTAGGGTATGTCTACAATGTGGATGGCACTCCCTTAGATATGCTAGTCCACAGAGGCCCTGGCAATTCGAATGTTTTAGATAAAGAATGTTACATGTTGTTATACGGGAGATATTACTTGTTGCCATAGAAATCCTGGAAGCTTTGTGAAAGGTGTCATTGGAGCTAGGCAGTGGTAACAGGGATAGGTTTAAACTGCAGATAAGAAGGGTATGGGAAGATGTGTGGAAGAAACATAGGCAGGGGCAAAGGCTTGGTAGGGAACAGTGAGTAGTGTAGTTTGGCTGTTTATATGGTTATCTTATAAAGTCTGCTGAAAACCAGGGTGGAACATTAAAAGAGAGAAGGACTCAAACAGGAATGACGAGCTGCTAACATGCCATACTGATACATCTCTAAGATGAGCCAATGATTGAAGTGGGGAGCCCTGGAAAAGAGATCCAGATGATGGAAGATCTCGACTACCATGAGGACTTTATCCTAACATTGGGGAGCTAGCAAAGTAGAGAAGCGAAGGGAGCAGGATGAGAAATATGATCAAACTTAGGTTTTAAAAAATCACTCTTGTAGCAGCTGGAAGGTGGTTTGAAGAGAAAACAAACGGGGAAGACAAGTTAGGAGTTAGCCACAATAGCCCAGGCAGATGAAATCTTGACCTAAGGCAGATGAAATCTTGACCTAAAGCAGTGTCAAAGGGAGGGAAGCAAGGCAATGGATACCAGATTCCTTTTGACAAAAGACTTGTTAGATCTTATAGGCTGTACGTGAATGATGTAATTGAGGAGAAATCAAACATTGTCTTCTGGTGTTTTATAAAAACTGAAATACAGCAAAGAAGAAAGGTCTGGTTTGGCAGGATGGTTGGCAATTCAATTTCAGATGTGCCACCTTTGAGGTCCCATGGCAATATCAGTAGGGAGTTTAGCATGTTGATCAAGAAGGAGTTTAGGAAAGAGATCTGGAACAGAGTGGAGGTGGGAGTGGAAGTGTGAGAATGGCTAAGAGAAGAGGGCCAAAACTCAATTCAATCCCAACATTATACACAGTGAAAGAAGTTCTGAGAGCCTGTGGAAGTACTAATATTCCCAGAAAGGTCTCTCAGAAGTCAAGGAAAGAGTTTCAAGAAGAAATTATCATTTGTATAAACAGGGCCAGGTAAGATAACTTAAAATTAACCACTGGCTTTGGGAGATCAAGTGAAAGGAGTTATAGAAGAAGATGGGAGCAGACACCCGACTGCAGACAGTAAGGAGTGAGCCGACTTCCAGACAAGTAAACACCCTTGCTTTACCTTCACTTCCACAGTGAATGGTGGAACACAGGCGTTTTCTGCTCTGCCCACTATCACTTCCTCTAAGGGATCCCATTCGTTGTAAGAAGAGACAGGGCAGTCCTTGGGCAGAGGGTCAGTGGCCTTGTCGTCAGCTGCACAGGAGTTCCGGGAGGAAGCTGTAGCTGCCTGGGTGCTCTGGAAAGTTCGCTGCACCCATCCTGTTAAGTTTCTTCCAAGCTTTCCAAAACAAAGAAAAGATTATTGTGTAGCCCTGTACAGTATTTGGGGGAGGAAGAGAGTGAAGGTGGAGTGAAAATCCAGAATAACACAGTCAGTCATTTTAAAATCCTTTCCAAAAACCAAACCAAACTCACTGCTGTGGAGTCAGATCAGACTCAAGCGACCCTCCTTGGGTTTCTGAGGTGGTATCTCTATGGAAGTAGATTGTCCAACCTTCCTTCTGAGGAGTGGCTGCTGGATTTGAACTGCCAGCCCTCTGGTTAGCAGTCAAATGCCTTTGGCACTATGCCACCAGAGTTCCATAAACTAAGATGTTACTGGTATATAGGTGGGTAGGAGGATTACAGGCAATATTTACCTTCTTTTTGTTTATCTATATATTATCTTTTTCTTCTGAGTATATGTTAATTAGGAGCTCTGGTAGCATAGTGCCTAAGGCACTTGACTGCTAACCAGAAGGCTGGTGGTTCAAACCCACCAGCCACTCCTCGGAAGGAAGGTTGGGCAATCTACTTTGTAGTGATACTGCCTCGGAAACCCAAGGAGGGGTCGTTATGAGTCAGGATCCACTTGATGGCACATAACAACAAAAGCATGTTGACCGGTATAATTCTTTAAAACCCCTCAGAAGGTTTTGTTCCAGTGACTCTACAGCCACACTGATATCTCAGAATGGGTTCCTGCAGTCAAGCTTTAAGCAGTTCTTCTGCAGATGATGGGCCTTTTCCTAGAAAATGGCTGAAAGCTGCTCTCTGTCTCTCTGCCAAATCCAGCTCTGAAGGTGAGGCTCTTTTTCCCTTCAGTATCAAAGGTTACCAAGATTGGGGTACCCCCCCCCCCGTAAAGGAAAATATGGGAAGAATTTCCAAACAACCTTATCTTTCTAATCAGTTTCAAACTAAAAATTTCTCATTGCTGATACATACTTCACATTCTTTGGCACCTTAATTCTGAAAGTGATTAACTGCCATCTGCTCCATTTTATGGGTAGTCTACAGGGCCCTAACCAAGATAAGGGGTAACCCAGGCACAAATTTAAACAACTAACAAAGAGATCAAAGAATTCAAAAGAGGTAGCATAGTGCCTAAGGCATTTGACTGCTAGCCAGAAGGCTGGCGGTTCAAACCCACCAGCCACGCCAAAGAAGGTTGGGCAATCTACTTCTGTAGTGATACTGCCTCGGAAACCCAAGGAGGGGTCGCTATGAGTCGAGTACGACTCCACTCGATTGCACATAACAACAACTTAAAAAAATGCAAAGCCTATTCAAAAATCTCAAGCAAGGAGAGTTACTCACCCACCTGATCAAATTTCATCCTCTCCCCCAACCCCAATCTCTCTACTCAGTTAAATCTTCGGAACGGGGCAAGAGGGAAACTGGGGTGTGGCAAACAAATAGAGCGGGAAAGTGGCAGCTGTTCTGAAACCAGTTGTTGGGGGAAATCAAACAGCCCAGCAATTTCTGTCACAGGACTAGGGAGGGTCTGCAAGCGTGTTTACATCCCAGGGAGGCGGAGGGCCGGACCGGGCATAAACTCTAGCCATACAATGAACTCGCTCCAAGTCCTCTTAAAACTCAGGATTCCGTATTACACTCGGAGGGTCTGCTCGCTCTCTCTCTGTCCTCGATTCCCTTTACCCTCTTTCCCCCATTTCTCCATCCCACATGCATTTCCCCAAAAGCCCCTCAACCCTATACCCACTCTGGGCACTGAACCCCAATACCACCACACTTTTCCTAATTAGTGTTACCCGTCATCCCCCAAACCCCTGCCACGCCCCAGGAGCGAGCTCGGCAGAATGCACTGTGGTTCGGTTGCTGACGGCGGTACCCCCTGCACGTATGCGCAACGAGCCACTGTACCTGCGGGATGCGGCCGCAAAGCATATCCCCCTTTCCCAGAAAAAAACCAATTTCCCTGCAACCAGCAAAGGTCCTTCCGCGCTTCCAAGGAGGACCAGAATGGGCATTTTCAAGCCATTCCAGTTTGGGAGAGCTATGAAACGCCGCAGATCTGGGGAGGGAGCAGGGACTCGGCACCGCGCGCACAGCCGAATGAGGCCCGCAGCGCACGCACCCGAGACCCGATGTAGTGCACCGCCTCGGCGCCGCGGCTCCCGCCGCGCAGACACCGCACCCGCAGCATCGCCTGGCGACTGGTTGGTCGAGGAGCGGAATGTTCCCGTTGCTCGGCCGCGTTAGCCCGAGCCTCCGGAGAGCGCGCAAAGAGGGAGTCTCCGGACGCCTGTGGTCCGCGGTCTTTTGTAGGCTCGCCCCGCCCCCGGCCTCCCCCGGAGGCCCCATTGGTTGCCAGGAACAGGTGGTGAGGCGCCGCGGAGCCCCCGGCTGGCTGCCTGGGGCCGCCCAGAATTTGGAACTGAGGCTGGGCCCGGGGTCAACGAGTGCACTCCACGAAGCTCGGCCCGCGTTCGCGGAAGGAGATCCATTAGCATTTCAGGGAAAGAAAGTAGGGCGCGACTTCTGACAAAGTAACTTAGGATCACTTACATACGTTGTTTTAAAAAGAGCTCTGGTGGCGTAGTGCCTGAAAGCATTTTTTTCTGCTAACCAGAAGGGTGGTGGTTCAAACCCACCAACCACTCTGCGGGAGAAAGACGGGCAAATCTACTTCCGTAAAGATTCACCGCCTCTGAAACACAAAGGGCGTCGTTATTAATAGGAATAGACTAGATGGCAGTGAGTTTGCTTGTTTTTAAATGTTGTTTTAAATTTACATTTATGAATTTAAATATGCAAAGCGTAATTGCAACCATACGTATAAATGCACGTGTATGCACTAACCCAGTCCTCTTATTTTACAGTTAACAAAACCTCCTGAACTTTAGGTGGCTTCTTAGAGTACCACCAAGTTAGAGACTGTTGTTGTTGTTATGTGCCGTGGAGTCAGACCCGACTCATAGCGACCCCTCCTGGGGTTTCCGAGGCAGTATCACTACGGAAGTAGATTGCCCCATCTTCCTTCCGAGGACTGGCTGGTCGGTTTGAACCACCAGCCTTCTAGTTAGCAGTCAAGTGCCTTAGCCACTATGCTACCAGAGCTCCCAACTTTGAGACTAAATGGGACTAAGTCTATAACTCAGGTCGTCCCCGCCCCTCCTTCTCCTGGGTTTTCCACCCCAATAGCCAGTCGGAGAACTTACCATTTCTAATGCTCTTTGGCCATGTGCCCCTGGCTGGGGAAACTCAATCATGAAAATAGAGACAAATGTGGGCCAAAAATAAGGGAGGCATTTTCTTTCCTTCCACTTCAAGTATTTAAACTTCTGTTTCAACTGGATTAGGCAACTTTTGTTAGTAAATCAGTTGCCTAACAGTGCAATCTTGATTGCTGCACATTTGTGTAAAACTAGAAAATTCAGTTTATAATATTTAGGTTTATAGCTTCAGAGGGGGCAGGACGATTTGGGTATTTAATTTTTATACTTACAAAATATGTAACTATTCGTTTTAATGGGTTGTGTTTTGAATTCTAGTGTCTCAAACCTATTTTCCAGAGTTCGCTGATGGAAGGCACCACACAAGCAGGATGGTATTGGTGGAGAGAGCCTTGGATAGGGAACTGGGAGAACTGGGTTCTAGTCTGACTCTGTTATGGATTACTGTGTGTCTTCTTGAGTTGCAACCTTATCCATAAAATAAGAACAATTGCATTGACTTTCCGTAGCACACGAGATTGTTGAAGGGCCTAATGAAGGAATGTAGATGCAAAACTTGATGGGACACTAAGAGCTTTATGAATATGAGGTAATATTTTACTAGTGACCCTCACTGGGTTTCCAAAGTGCTAAATCTTTATGTAAGTAGATTGCCCTAGTTTCCTTCCATGGAGTGGCTGGTGGGTTTGAACCTCCAACTTTCTGGTTAGCAGTCAAATGCCTTAGGCACTGTACCACCAGAGCTCCTTAACAATAGGGAAGGAGCCTTGGTTGCACAGTGGTTAAAGCATTCATCTGTTAACAAAGGAGGTTCTAACCCCCTAGCATCTCTGCAGAAAAAGATGTGGTGGTCTGCTTCTGTCTTTCTAAGACTGCAGCCTTGGAAACCCTATGAAGCAGTTCTACTTTGTCCTATAGGGTTGTTTTGAGTTGGAATCAACTAGACAACAGTGGGTTTGGTTTTGGTTTTGGTTTTAACAATAGGGAAGTCCCTGGGCAGTGCACTTGTCTGTTAATTGAAAAGTTTGAAGGCTAGCGTCCATCCAGAGGTACCTCAGAAGAAAGCCCTGGTCATCTACGTCTGAAAAATCAGCCTTTGAAAACCCTATGAAGCACGATTCTACTCTGATGCACTTGAGGTCACCATGAGTTGGAATAAATTCCACAGCAACTGTTTTTTTGTTTGTTTGTTTGCTTGTTTTTCTAACAATAGGGAGACCCCCAAATGTCATAATATGGTAAAAGGAGTCAGCAAGTCTAGGTTTATATCTTATGTTTGCTACTAACTTGCTACATGACTGGAATCAAATCTTTTCCTCTCTATAGTGAAGGCTTTGGGAATCTGTAGCATTTCTCAAAATTTAAAAAGTTCCTTCTCCCAACAATAAAATGCAGCCTTCTCTGTGTAGGTGGGGTAGCCAGAGATGTGCACTTCCTCAATAAAGGAATTCAAGAGAACAATAAGTATGTAACAAGGCCCTGACATTGCCCTATACCATTTGTATCTGAGTGCCAAGGATGTCCTCATGCCACTCATTAAAGGCACCATTTTAATTTTGCAGAGGTAGGTATTGGTGTTGCCTGGTAATAATGAGGCTAGGGTGTCATTAAGTTTTACATAAAGAAAAATTCTTATAGCCACAGAGCACACCTTTAATTCCCTCCTGGAATCCAAGGAGAGTTTGGATAAAGCCACCCAAGGCATTACTACTGCTATAAAAGCAAATCAAAGCATCCCCCTTCCTCTTTTTTATCTTTTATTTATTATCTGCAAACTCTGCGGAATATCTAGTGTGATACCTGGCAACTCCTTGGTCTTGTCTTTGCTGCCTTAGTCAGAAAAGATGGAATAGTGAACTCTTGCCTCCTTTCCTCTCTTATTGCTATTGGTTAATGTAATACCAGTGACTTTGATTGAATAATACTTTTAGGATCTTGGTGGCCTCATATTTAATAGTGTATTCAAGTCTAATAGTAATGTACCCTTGCAAATTAATCTAGACACATAATTTAGAGTAGTGTAGATCTAAAAAGGGGTAAGAGAACAAGGGATAGGAAACACATCAGAAGCATGGCAAAGGATTCTGCTTTCCAGTTTCTCCTTCATCAGTGTTTCTTTGGGGATATCACCCAGCAGAGTTTTTCAAATGTGTTACTGAGTCAACAAAATGAACAACAAGCCTATTGTAAGAATTCATTATTTCACTATTATGGTTGACATCAGAATCATTGGGAGCAATTGGGAGAAATCATAAAGTGTTCGTACACCTTAGAGGTATATGTGCACTGTCAAAATATTAAAAACAAAAATAACTAGACATGTACACGCTCATGGATAAGTTTAGCTACCTGCAGAAGTCACCCGTTCTAAAATACATTTCTATCTATAAATTAGGAGACAGGATATCTCTCAAATCAGAAGGGAAAAAAAAAAAGATGATGTTCAAGTTAAAACGAAATGACTAAACTGTATTTTCATGACTGGAATCTAATCAAAGAAAAAGTATTATTTGGACTGAATTAATAAAATATCTCTGGAAGGATACACAAGACATTGATAACATTCACTACCATCGAGTCATTTCTGACTCATAGCAACCCCCATTGGGTTTCCAAGGCTGTATATCTTTATAGAAGTAGATCGCCCAGTCTTCCTTACCCGGAGCGGCTGGTGGGTTTGAACCACTGACTTTCTGGTTAGCAGTCAAGTCACTTATCCACTAAACCACCAGAGCTCCTTGATAAAATATCTCTGGAAGGATATACAAGACACTGATAACATTAGCTATTGCTGGGGAGGGAACCAAGGTGGCTGGGGAGCAGGGGTGAGAGGGAGATTTTTTCCCTATATTTTTCAACATATGAATAAATTACTAATAAATATTAATAATATCTAATAAATAAAAATGTAAAATACTGCAAGGAAAGAATCATAATTGGTGAAACCTATTTAGGACAAGAATATTTCCATGGGTTTTGCTGAACTCTCTCTCAAGACTATGCACCTCTTTCTACTTCTAGGCTCACCAAGCAAACTTCTCATCCCTGGGACCTTTTACATGGGAAAGGAATTACCCTGCACACTGAGCACCCTCATTGTAAAGTATTTAACAATATTCTACCTTATTTTTTCACAGTCTGGTGAGTTTGGTAGGTGTGGGTCAGTCCTTGTTCTCTAAGTTTCTTCTCCTTCTCAATGTTCTCTCTTTCCTACCTGCCTAGTCAATTTTGGGTAAACAGATGAAATTCAGTTTCTGGACCTGAAGTACTGTGGAACTGCTCCTACAATACCCTGTTTTCCTCATTCACGACACCTAATATTTTGCTCTGGAATTCCTTATCTGTTTGTCTCTTACTAAGCAGCTGGCTTTGCAATGGCAGGAAGTCTGTTTTATCCACTGTATCCCCAGCACAGGCCCTCAATCAATCATTGCTCAGTGACGGAACTGCCACTCGAAAAGCCTGGGCTAGCAGACCTCCCTCTTGATATCTATCTTGCTGTCTTTGATTTCAACACCTTTTATATCTTCCCAAACCCTCTTAAATAGCTTCAGCTACTAAAAAAAAAAAAAAAAAAAAAACCAAACCCACTGCTGTCAAGTCGATTGCGACTCACAGCAATCCCCATTGGGTTTCCAAGTCAGTAAATCTTTACGGAAGTAGATTGCCCAGTCTTGCTTCCATGTAGTGGCTAGTGGATCTGAACCACCAACCTTCTGGTTAGCAGTCAGAATGCCTTTGGCACTGTGCTACCAGAGCTCCTTCCTCACTACTCAAGAACTTCCAAATTGTTCTAGTCCCACATTCTATCCTGGGTATCTGGCCTCCACTTCCAACCACCTGCAACTCAGAGCATTAGCCTAGGAACTCAGGCACCAATTTTCTATGATACCTTGGGAAAGTCATTCTCTCTCACTCAGTCTGAGATTGCTCATCTAGAAATAGATTATCATGAGATAATCTCTAAGGTCCCTTCTGGTACTTTGTCAGTATCTCAAACTCAGCCTGGTTACAGTGCAGGTCACACTAGCCCCTCCTATTAACTCCTGTCGATGGTTCTATCCTTTTCTACTCATTTAGGCTTCTTTCTCTAAGCATCTTTGCCTTCTTCCCTAATCTACTACCACATATCCAATCAGCTGAAAGACCTTATGAAGGAAACTTCTGCACTGTCTCCTCGTTATTATTTTCATTAGTTATGAACATTGTGTTATTACTGCCTACCATCCCCCAGTGAGGTAGATTCTTTCATCAGAAGACAACTATGAAAGAGTAGCTCTAGCTAAATTAAACTCAAGCTCTCTCCAAATATTTATAGTAACCTCAGCTTAATTAAGTACTCAAATTGATCTGACTTTAAGAAAAACAAGGAAGAAACATCTGGAGTCTGCTCTAAGAAATCTTATTTCTTTTATTTTTAGTCTTTAGATTCTGTTCTGGAATTTAAAAGGCATAAACACTAGTCTTCTCTTTTAGGTTATAATTAAGCTTAAACTAAAAAGCAAAGGTCATCCCATCTGATAATGTCTTGATATCAGCATATATGGCAGGTAATTTTGATTATTGGAAACACAAGTGCATCTGTTCCAGTTTCACCTCAGTCTTTTTTTTTTTTTTTTTTAATAACAGCTCTATTGACATAGCATAATTCACAGAGCATAAATGTCTTAGGCTGGGTTCTCTAGAGCAAAATCAGTGAAGCGTATAGATACATAGATAGATATGGAGAGATTGAGATAGAGAGAGAGAGATTGATTTCAAGGAAATGGCTCATGCAGTTGTGGAGCCTGGCAAGTTCCAAATCCTTGGGTCAGGTGTCAGATTGGAGGCTTTTCCTGACTCATGTGGTTGCAGGGTTGGTGAACCTTAAATAATAGTGCAGATGGCATGCTGCTAGCTCACATCCTACGAACTGGAGGTCAGAGGATGGGGAGGCAGATGTAGGAATGAGAAACGTGAGCTTTGCTAAAACATCCATACATATTGGATGCAGGCCACATCCCCAAGGAAACTCCCTTTTCAACTGATTGGCTGCTCATATCAACTCACAAAATAGAGGATGATTACATCATATTTGCCAAACCACTGAAACTCATGGCCTAGCCAACGTGACACACAACCTTAAAACCATCACAGTCTACCCTTGTCACCTTGGCACCTGTACACATCTCCATAAGCCATACATAATCTCTAAATAAATAAAATTATAAAGTCATACTTGCACCTAACATGATACAGCTAACATTCGTACAACCAAAATGCACTAATCCTATTTACATCTTATATTTTATAAGTAATGGAATGAGGGAAGGAAGAAAACAAAGATATTTTCCATATATAAATAAAATATACACACAAACATACACATATAACAAGGAAGAAATACTAAAAACAATTACAGCCTGTGTTTCTGCAACTGTTTACATGGTTATAGCTGGTATTTAGAACCACCTTCTTCTACCACTCATTACATATTCCCTTTGTCTTCAGTTAGCACCTCGGCTAACCCAAACCTTCATTCCCAAAGTATCTGGGCCATTAGTAATCATGTCAGAACTGAGTTGCTGTAGTTTTCTATTGACTTTAATCATAGGACATGGTGTTATTAAGAGATATCCTAAGTGATCTCCTGTATTCTAGACATATTCTTCCTTACCTTCATTATGTAATCAATCTGATTTCCCCTTAGTAATCAGGATCAATTACACCAGTCAATACGGTAACTCCATGTTGATTCTGAGGCATGGGGAGCCCAAAGTGGCAGAGTGTCATTCTTAACTTCCAGTTCAGTAGAATCAGTGTTGTGTCTCTGCTGTGGGAGAATTCCTCCCTTTGGAGCAAAGACCTCTAGACTCTTAGAGCATAGCATCTAGGGAAAGGAAGCAAAAATTTTGTGAGTGGGTCACTAGGGGAATTAGGAGTGGTGCCAGTCCCATTTTCATTCCTTGATTCCTGGACCTATAAATCCTGGCTATGGGAGAAGCAGCACCATATGTTGGATGCTGGTTTAGAGCTTATACAGCCAACTGGTAAATATTGCCCCAACCCTGCAAGGTATTGACACCTAGCTGGTGTCAAAGTTGTGTCTTTAGAAGGCTATTCCATCATTCTATCAAACCAGCTGCTTCAGGATGATAGTAACATGGTAAGACCAGTGAATTCCAAGAACATAGGCCCATTGCTGAACTTACTTGCTATGAAGTAAGTTCCTTGATCTGAAGAAATGCTGTGTGGGATACCATGATGGTGGATAAGGCATTCTGTAATTCTATGGATGGTAGTTTTGGCAGAGACATTGCATTCAGGGAAGGCAAATCTGTATCCAGAGTAAGTGTTTATCCTGGTAAGAACAAAATGCTGCTCTTTGCATGAGGGAAGTGGTCCAAGGTAATCAATCTGCCACCGGGTTGCTGCCTGATCACCCCTAGGAATGATGTCATATCAACTACTCAATGTTGGTCTCTGCTGCTGGCAGACTGGACCCTCAGCACTGTAGCCAAGCTGACCTTGGTGAGTGGAAATCTGTGTTTTTGAGCTCATGCATAACCTCCATCCCTGCCACCATGGCTACTTTTTCATGAGCCTATTGAGCAATGACAGGCATGGCTAGAGAAAGAGGCTGACTGTTATCCACAGAACACGTCATCCTATTCACTTGATTGCTAAAATCCTCCTCTGGTGAAGTCACTCTCTGGTCAGCATTCACATGAGACAGAAATGTCTTCACTTCTTTGGTCCATATGGAAAGGTATATCCACCTGTCTCTTCCACATAACTTCTTGTCACCAATTTTCCAATCTTGTTCTTTCCAAGTCTCTGACCAACCAGCCAAACCATTGTCCATAGCCCATTAATCAGTTTACAATAGTAAGTCTGGGCATCTCTCCTTCCAGCTGGGGGTACTGCTCAAATTTCTATCCACTAGGAAGATTTCCCTTCACCAATTTTCTTCAAGGAGGTCCCAGAAAGGGGCTATAGTTTTGCTGCTGTCCATTTCTGAGTGGTGCCTGCATATTGGACAGGACCTTTATGAATAAATCAGGCACAAGTTTTCTGTTCCTTAGTCAACTGATAGTAAGGAACTCCTCATAAGGCCATAGGTGCACACTAGGAAAGGGGAGGTAATGTGATGAAGTGGGGACCACAGGCGTTTGGGCCACTTTCTCGTGTAACTTACTTGTAACTTCATGTCCTGCTTGAGCCTGACCTCTTATATACCACTTCCATTTAATGATGCAGTGCTGCTGTGCATGTCTAACTTTATAATTCTGTGGGTCAGACAACACCCAGTTGATAATGGGCAGCTCAGGCTGCATAGTGGCATGGTGGCCCATGGTTAAGCATTCAGTCTCTACTAAGGCCCAGTAACAAGCCAAAAGGTATTTCTCAAAAGGAGAGCAGTTATCTGCAGAGGACAGTGGAGCTTTACTCCAAAATTCTAAGGGGCTGTGATTCACCAATAGGGGCCTTCATTCTATTTGGCACTTACACTCAAGAGCCATTAGATCAGCTGGATAGTATGGCCCAACTGGCACAGTAGCTTGCATAGCAGCCTGAACCTATTACAAAGCCTTCTCTTGTTCTGGGCCCCACTCAAAACTAGAAGCTTGTTGAGTCATTTGATAAATAGGCTAGAGTGGCATACTAAAATGGGATATGTTGGTGGGATTTGTTGCCTCCAAAATCCAAAGATGCTCACCAGGAATTGTGCCTCCTTTTTAGTTGTAGGAGGGGCCAGATGTAACAACTTATACTTCACTTTAGAAAGGGTATCTTGATATACCCCATACCATTGAATCCCTAGAAATTTCACTGAGGTAGAAGGTACCTGAATTTTTGTCAAATTAATTTCCCACCCTCTAGCATGCAAATGTATTAATAATAAGTATAGAGTCATTGATACTTTTTCCTTACTAGGTCCAGTCAGCATAATATCATCAATGTAGTAGGTCAATGTAATGTCTTATGGAAGGGAAAGGTGATCAATGTCCCTGCAGACAAAATTATAACATACGTTTGGAGAGTTGATATACCTTTAAGGTAGGACAGTGCAGGTATATTGCTGGCCTTGCTAGCTGAAGGCAAACTGGTTCTGGTGGTCCTTTGAAACAGAGATGGAGAAAAGGCGTTGGCCAGGTCAATAGCTGCATACCAGGTACTAGGAGATGTATTAATTTGTTCAAGCAATGAAACTACATCTGGAATAGAAGCTGCAGTTGGACTCACCACTTAGTTAAGTTCATGATAGTCCATAGTCACACTCCAGGATCCATCTGTTTTTTGCACAGGTCAAATAAGCAAGTTGCATGGGGATATGATAGTGTGATAGTTGCAGCTGTGTGTCAACTTGGCTGGACCCCAGTTCTGTGTGGTCGTTCCCATGATGGGATCAGATGACTGTGTTCTGAGTGGCCAATCTGTTGAAGGGGAGTTTCCCTACAGGTGTGGCCTGCTTCTAGAATATCTAGGGACATCCTGGGAAGAGAGACATTCTTCTGTGGATCGAGATTCCATTGTGCTGCCTACAACTGTCCATGAGTGAGCAGTCCACCGTTTGGCCTGGAGATCTTGGATTCATCATTTGTTGGAGTCAACAGCTGGTGTACTGCCTGCCAGACTTGAGCTTTTCAGTCCCTGTAGTTGTGGGAGCCAGGAAAAGCCTCCAGCTTGACGTTTGATCCAAGGACTTTGGATTTGCCAGCCTCTATACATTTGTGAGCCATATTCCTAAGATAAATTTCTCTCTCTCTCTCTCTCTCTCTCTCTCTCTATATATATATATATATATATGTGTGTGTGTGTGTGTGTGTGTGTGTGTGTGTGTGTTGCTAGTTTTTGTTTCTCTGGAGAGCCCAGTCTAACACATTTGGTACCGGGAGTGGTTCTAGAGAGACAAAATCATAAGGATGGGCTTCCTAGATTGGTTCTCCAGTTTGACTAATCTTAATGACACTAGCGGCCCTGCGTCTGCTAGTAAAGAGGGCCCTGCTAATTCATGGCGTGAGGTGGCAAAATTAATATGTGAAATAGCACCACCAATAGATCAAGTACTTGTGAGAAGTGACGCTCTGGGTGATCGGATATTTGATACTTTTCTGCAATTTTGTCAGAATGAGGAGTATAAGGAAGCTGGTTGGTTGGTCCTACTTATGCTAGATAAAGTGGTGAAAGAGCAAGATGAGCTCAGAGTTGCTGAGTCTTGGCTTAAACGCCACATAAAAAACCTCAGTGCTTCCAGCTGTTCTCTGAAAGAAAGCCTTATATCTTCCAATAACAGAGCTGATATTGCTGAAAACCAAACCCAGAGTCTTATTGTAAGGGTGGCTGAATTACAACGCCAACTAAATTGCCAATTCAGAAGGGTGTCTGACATTAAAGTGAGGGCATTGATTGGAAAAAAATGGGATCCTGCAACCTGGAATGGGGACATATGGGCAGATAATCAGGAAGATCAGGATATGGAGCCTGTAAATTCTGTTGAATCTCTCCCATCTGAATGGATTACTGTAAAACCATTATCCCCTCCCCCTCAGTTTGATGGGACTAGCCAAACCGGTCCTACAGGGTTATTGTGTGAGGTAGAGGCCATGGAAGACATTCCTGAATGCTCTCAGGAACTGCCTCAAGCACCTATTGTTGCTACTAGGCCAATAACTAAAGTCAAGTCCAAGCGAGCCCCAAAAGGTGAAATAGAAAGTGTGACTGAGAAGGTGACACGCTATACTTGGTTTTGCTAACATGTACAGATAGAAACCTGAAGAATATGTATGGGAATGGCTACTGAGGGTGTGGGATAATGGTGCAAGGAATGTAAGATTGGATCAGTCAGAGTTTATTGATTTAGGCCCACTAAGTATGGATTCTTCATTCAGTGTCTCAG
>NW_006921613.1:15334523-15336477 GCF_000298275.1 Orycteropus afer afer | reverse complement strand
GTTATGAACTGTGAAATGTAAATAAGGTTAATGCATTTTGGTTGTATGTGTGTTAGTGTATCATGTTAGGCACAAACATGACTTTATAATTGTCCTTATTTAGAGATTATATATGGTTAAGAAGATGTGTACAACTGCCAAGTTGACAAGGGGTGGACTGTGATAGTTAGAGCTGTGTGCCAACTTAGCTGGACCCCAGTTCTGTGTGGTCGTTCCCATGATGGGATCGGGTGACTGTGTTCTGAGTGGCCAATCTGTTGAAGGGGAGTTTCCCTAGGGGTGTGGCCTGCTTCCAGGATATCCAGGGACATCCTAGGAAGAGAGACATTCTTCTGTGGATCGGGATTCCGTTGTGCTGCCTACAACTGTCTGTAAGTTAGCAGTCCACCTTTCGGCCTGGAGATCTTGGATTCATCATTTGTTGGAGTCAACAGCTGGTGTACTGCCTGCCAGCCTTGAAATTCTCTGCCCCTGTGATTGCAGGAGCCAGGAAAAGACTCTAGCTTGACGTTTGATCCAGGGACTTTGGACTTGCCAGCTTCTATATGTTTGTGAGCCATTTTCCTAAGATAAATTTCTCTCTCTCTCCCTATATATAAGCTTAGCTGGTTTTTGTTTCTCTAGTGAACCCAGGCTAACACAGGTAGGAATCACTGTCCCTGAATCCTTCAAGTCCTTGCTAGTGGCACTAATCTCTGCAAACCCCACAGGAATGCGGTGTTGTTTTTTTGGTTTACTCTTTTCCTAGGTAGGGTCAGTTCTAATGGCTTCCACTTGGCTTTTTCTACCATAATAACCCTTACTTTTTCTACCATAATAGCCCTTACTTCCCATGTCAGGGATCCAATGTAGGAATTCTGCCAGTTGCTGAGTATGTCTATTCCAATTATGCATTCTAGAACTGGGAAAACCACTACAGAGTGAGTTCAAGCATCCACTGGACCAACTTTGAGATGGACTTGAGCTAAGACTCTATTGATAACTTGATCTCCATACACTGCTGCTCTGACTGGTAGGCCACAGTGATGTTTTGGGTATCCTGGAATTAGTATCAGTTCAGAGCCAGTCTCCAGTAATTCCCAAAAAGTCTGATGATTTCCTTTTCTCTACTACATTCTCATAAAAGGCTGTAGATCTCTTTGGGGAAGACTGTGAGAAAGATTAACAGTATAAATATTGGGCAATTCAGTGTTATCCATCCTATGGTAACTCTAACTTTTTGAAGAACTAGAAAAGTATTTTCCAAATTCCCTATTCCCACTAGCAGTGTATAAGAGTTCCAATTTCTCCACATCCTCAGCAACACTTGGTACTATCTGTCTTTTTTATTGTAGATGTCCTTGTGGTTGTGAAGTGGTATTTCATTGTGGTTTTGGTTTGCATTTCCCTAACGACTAATGAGGAGCTCTGGTGGTGTAGTCCCTAAGACATTTGATTGCTAACTAGAAGGCTGGCAGTTCAAACCCACCAGCCTCTGGTCAGAAGGAAAACTGGGCAATCTACTTCTGTAGTGATACTGCCTCAGAAACCCAAGGAAGGGTTGCTATGAGTCAGATCCGACTCGACAGCAGTGAGTTTGGTTTTTTGGTTTGAATGACTAATGATGTTGAGCATCTTTTTGTATGCTTATTGGCAATTTGTACATTTCCTTGGGTCACCCCAATCTTAGGACTGGTAAAAATGGAAAGATCTTTAAGGTTTAGGGAGGCACTGATGTAAATGGTTACAGAAACTAATATCCTGTTTAAAGTAAGGCAGAATTAATATTTGCTTAAAAATACAAATGCGGGACTTCCGGTAAGATAGAGGAATAGGCAGATAAGAGACACAGACCCTCTTCAACAAAGAAAAGAAAAACCAATTGACAGAGATACAGAAGATAATCCTGGACCCCTGAGCTTTGAAAGGAACTATACAGAAGTGGATTAGGCACCAACTAGTGGAAAAACCTGAA
>NW_006921613.1:15331098-15332448 GCF_000298275.1 Orycteropus afer afer | reverse complement strand
ATTGGAGAAACCATTTGACCCAGCAGTCCCATTACTAGGTATATATCCTAGAGAGGTGAGAGCCAGGATAGGAACAGATACATGCATGCTCATGTTCATCACAGCACTATTTATAATAGCAAAAAGATGGAAACAACCTACGTGCCCATCAGCAGAAGAGTGGATGACCAAACTATGGTACATACACATAATGGAATGCTATGTAGGACTTTCTTTGCTATTCATAAGGTTTTCCCTGGCCAATTCTTTGAGAAGTAGATGGCCTCTTCCTTCTTCCTAGACTGTCTCAGTCTGTAAGCTGGGCTGATACCTGTGCAGTATGTGCATCCCACTGGGTTTGAAACAGCAGTGGCTCAGCCTCAAAAAACTCACATCAACACGTCACCACGGTAGGACAAACCGACAGACAAGTTTGTCTCCCTGTTAGAAACCTCTCGTACCACCCTTACCTGGGTCCCTGAGGCTGACTCCTCCTCTGTCCGCATTCCTGGGACTTTTATCCCTTCTCTTGCTGTCCCACCCTGCTGCTTTGGGTGTGCCTGAGTTCCCTCTCCTCACCTGGATCCCTGCCGCTGACTGCTCCTCTGTCCAGGTTCCTGACTTTTAATCCCCTTTCTCTCGCTCTCCTGCCCTGCTGCTTTGGGCGTGCCTGAGTTCCCTCTCCTCACCTGGATCCCTGTGGCTGACTGCTTCTCTGTCTGGGTTCCTAGCTTTTAATCCCCTTTCTCCTGCTCTTCTGCCTTGCTGCTTTGGGCATGCCTGAGTTCCATCTCCTCACTTGGATCCCTGAAGCTGACTGCTCCTCTGTCCAGGTTCCTGGCTTTTAATCCCCTTTCTCCTGCTCTACCATCCTGCTGCTTTGGGCATGCCTGGGTTTTCTCTCTTCACCTGGACCCCTGCCGCTGACTGCTCCTCTGTCTCTGTCCAGGTCCCTGGCTTTCAATCCCCTTCTCCCACGCTCCTGCCCTGCTGCTTTGGGCGTGCCTGAGTTCCCTCTCCTCACCTGGATCCCTGCAGCGGACTGCTCCTTTGAGGTTGTCAAAGAATTCACATTGCTTGGTTCTACAATCGATGCCAATGGAAGCAGCAGTTAGGACATCAGATGATGTGTAGCATTGGGAAAGTCAACCACGAAGGAGCTGTTTCAAGTGCTGAGGAGCAAGGATGTCTCCTTGAGGACTAAGGTGCGCCTGACACAAGCCACGATATTTCCAATCGCATCGTATGCATGTGAGAGCTGGACAATGAATAAGGAAGACCGAAGAAGAGTTCATGCTTTTGAGTTGTGGTGCTGGCGAAGAATGCTGAAAGTACCATGGACTGCTAAAAGAATTAACAGATCTGTCCTGG
>NW_006921613.1:15289927-15330563 GCF_000298275.1 Orycteropus afer afer | reverse complement strand
GGGAACACTGAAAAAAAAAATGCATTGACCCATGTCACTTTAGTTTTGTGTATTTTGCTGTACATAAATTATATTTCAATAAAATGCATTAAAAAATAATAAAAATCTATGGAAAAAAAATGCAAATGCTGTGATAGTTAGGGTTGCGTGTCAACTTGGCCAGGCTATGGTTTTGAGTGGCTGGGCAGCTGGATGTAGTTATTCCTCATCATGAGATTGTAATCACCTCCATGGTGGAATCTGCTATAAGCAGCTAAGTAGTTGCCCTCAGGGTGTGGCCTGCTTCCAGTATTTAAGGAGAAACTTTGAGAAAAGTCTCTAGCTCTTTGGCACATTTTGGATCCTGCATTTGGCTGAGTCTTCATCTCTAGTTCGTGGACTTGAACCAGTTGCCCTCAGTGTTGCCTGCCAGTTTTTGGATTGTTCTTGGACATGAACCAGTGGCCTGCTGTGTGCCTGTTGATCTTGGGATTGTGCCTGTCTACTTGCTGATTTTGGGTTCATCAGCCTCAGCAGCCAGCAGTTGCAGGAGTTACAAGAAGTCTCCAGTGCCAGTGGGCCTGCAATAAGAGGCAGAGCTGTAGCCCCAAGTTGAAAGGCCTTCACTCAGCTCCTAGAGTTGGCACTCTGAATTCAGACTTCTAGCCTGCTAAACTGTTAGAGAATGAATTCCTGTTTGTTAAAGCCATCCACTTGTGGTATTCCTGTTAACAGCAACACTAGAGAACCAAGACAATTACAATGCATAGGACACGGGTTAAAAATGCCATTTTCTCTTTTTACAATTATGAAAAGTAAACTCAGTATTAAATGATTGAAGGAATATTTCTTTTCAGAGAAGATAAATGAGAACCAAATACAGTTCACACTTAAATAATTAAACAATGGACTTGTAAGAGATATTATTACCAGCATTCCTATCTTTTGGAAATGTCTTTGAGACTTGCTTAGAAGCCAGTAGATAATATAACAAATTAAATCCACCTTTTAGAAAAAGGTAGTTATCTTAATATAAGTGAACTTGTGTAAAGAAACTCATATTTACATAAAAGATAAAGAGTCTATATGGTTTTATCACACTGCCCTACCCATAATAGCACCAAATAAATATTTGTTGACTTTAGCTAGTTAATTTTAGAATTCACTTCCATTCTACTTAGCAATAATAGTTACCATTTACTGAATCCTTACTATGTGCCAGATAAGAGCTTCACATATGCTATCTCATGTACTACTCTATGAATGTTGTTGTTGTTGTTATGTGCCGTCGAGTTGGACCTGATTCATAGCGACCCCTCCTTGGGTTTCCGAGGCGGTATCACTATGGAAGTAGATTGCCCCATCTTCCTTCCGAGGAGTGGCTCCAGGGTTTGAACCGCTAGCCTTCTGATAGCAGTCAAGTGCCTTAGTCACTATGCTACCAGAGCTTCCAGTCTATGAATAGGTTTTATAATAATCTTGTTCAGATGGAAAAAACAAAAAACAAAACAAAACTGAGTTTACAGAGATTAAAGGAATTATTCAAAGTAAAATTGCTGCCAAGTGGCTGAAAGAGCCAAAATTCAAACCCAGGCCTCTTAAGATTCCAAAGCCTGTGCTCTTAATCTCTATGTTATTTGATTTTCTCACAGATTCTCAGATTGCATAAAGCAAAATATATATGTAGTCCAACTGCTTCCAAAAATAGATAATCTCTTGTAAACTTCATGTGTCACATGCTGCCATTTATCTTTCAGTGTATCAGATCATTGCCTTTCTTAAGATAATACTGTATCCACAAAGATTATGTGAACATCTGGAAATTCTACAGCTGAATGCTGAAGATAAAGATCAGAGCATACTATGAAGCCTCTAACAAATACAGGAATGGTTTAGACCTTTATTAAGAACTCTACAGAGGCACCGAAGGTATTTTAGCATAAGGGAGCTATTGTCCCCTGTACTGCAGTCAGGGAAGGGAGAACATCAGAAAGGGGAAGGAAGGATGCTCCAGAAGAATCTGTCCTATTAGGTTGTTTCTGGAAATATAATGACGTTTACAGGAGATTATTTTTGGAAGCAGTTGGACTACATATATACCTTGCTTTATGTAATCTGAGAACCTGTGAGAAAATAAAAAAGCATAGAGATTAAGGGCATACGATTTGGAGTCTTGGAGGCCTGGGTTTTAATTTTGGCTCTTTCAGCTACTTGGCAGCTCTTTGACTTTGAATAAACCCCTACTTGAGTCCAACCTTAGGACTTTTAGCAGGAGCTAAAATAACTCCACCTACTCTGCTGAAAAAGCTGTGCCTCAAATTTCTCCCTAAGTTGGCATTTCCCTTTCTTAACTCAGGGCTGGGCCAGATCTAGTCAGCATCCAAGAGTGAGGATGGCATGCTGGCCAATTCCAGAAATGATGTAGAAGTTGGTGACTCACCATCATTATGTTACAGAAGTCAGTGCCACAAAGTTGTCTCTGCCCATGAGCAATTCCTGATTTTGCAGCAAATATCCTTTGGATGCTGTATTCATTTCCCATGTTTGCTATGATACAATACCACTAGCTAGGGGGCTTAAAATGTTAGAAATTGATTGTCTTACAGTTCTGGAGGCTAGAATTCCAACATCAAAGTGTCGGAAGAAAGGTTTCTTCTGTTCCATGCCTCTCTCTTACCTTCTGATGGCTCCTGGCAATCTTTGGTATCCCTTGGCATGCACTGCATCACTCCTGTTTCTGCATCTGTTACCACATGCCATCTTTCCTCTGTGGCTCTGTCTCTTCTCCTCTTTTATAAATGCGTTACTCAGATTGGACTAGGATCCATCCTACTTTGGTATGACTTCATGTCAACCGATAACATCTTCAAAGATCCTGTTTTCCAAACACAGATATACTAGATGGAGTGAAAAACAACTGGAGAATGGTTCAGAATACTACACATTTAAATGAATAATTTTTTAAACAAGGATTTCTTAAATAAATGAATAAATAAATTTCATCAGAGTGAAATGTCATGTAGCCACTAAGAAGAATGTTTACAAAGAGTTTTAATAGCCTAAGGCAATTCTTAGGAGGTTTGGTGGCATAGGGCCTAAGGCATTTGACTGCTGACCAGAAGGCTGGTGGTTCATACCCACCAGCTACTCTTTGGAACAAAGACTGGGCAATCTATTTCCGTAGAGATACCGCCTCAGAAACCCAAGGTCACTATAAGTTGGAACCAACTCAACGGGAGTGAGTTTGGTTTGTTTAAGACAATTCTGAATGTCATGATATTAAGATACAACAGAATGTGAAATTGCATATCCAGTGTTCTCTCACCCATACTGAATACATACATGTGTGTAAAATCCCGAACAGAAATGCACTGAAATTTTAATGTTGACTATTTTTGGATAGAGATATAATGGGGTGATCTGTTCTTCCTTCTACTTTTCTGCAGTTTGTGCACTTTCTTCTATGAATAATCAGAACTCAGTTATAATCAGGAAAAAAAAGAAAGTAAATGTTTCTTTAAGAAGCAAAGAGTGCTGTGTGTGCTTAAAAAGAACTCACTTGTTGTTACGTATGTTTCCCTTTGCAACTCTGCCCCAAGAAAATTGTAGACACTGCTGTGGGAGAAAACCTCCCACAGCCACCTGGCTCCTTTCAAGTCCACACATGTGGTGATCTGGCTTGAGAGATTAGTGTGGGAAGGCACTTCTGTCTGTCTTTCTGTAGTGCACTTTGCCCACTTTCTCAGGTCTGTGCTGTCTCTCTCACTTGTGGTGAGGAATTTTCCAGAACTGCTCTAGTTGGGCTCTAGGAAATGAAGAAGTAACATTCCCCTGTTTCCTACAACCCCCTCTGGTATTTCTACTTGTTTTGGACAACTTCCCAGAGAGAGCACTCATCCCTCCACCCAAAATCATTTACGTGGCGTAACTTTCCTCACAGTCATCTTCCCACTTACTAAAAGAAAGTTCTGCCCAAATGAATTATTCAGAGTTTGCAAGCTTAGGGTCAAAGTAGGAGCCAAATTTGAACTTTTGCTTGGGGACCCTAAATTTCTGTTTTAACTAAGCTATTCAGAATTTGAAAGCAAATTTATATATGCCAAGACTGAAGATTGCAAGGACTGAGCCAGAAATGTTCAGCTGGAAGATGGAATGATCTGAGAGGCACAGATTTTTTATGAAGACCTGATTTAGAAATGCCAGAATATGAGAGCCAACACGTTGCCTTTTCTAGAAAGTTATGTTGTTCATGTGATAGCAATTAAGGCACTTCAGGGGACAGATTTCATGCATATCAACATTCCCAAGAGAGTGCATCTGCAACATGAGACACTTGTGCTTTTCTGGCCCAGTTCTGTGGCAGCCAGATTCCTGATTTAGCACTAATTTATCTCTGGGAAAATCCAATCACCTCTAAATTTTCATACACAGCCAATTAAAATAAATTTTTAGGACTATGAGATTCCTCACTGAATTTGGTTAGATCAAATATTAATATTCCATTGTAATCTGATTTCTTCATGCCCAAAGCCTTTACTAGTCTCCTCAGGCAGAATAAGGCAATGTCTCCTTGTGCACCACAGTACCCCGTTAATACCTGTTTTACAACATTTATCACATGGCTGTAACAGCTTGTTTACAGATCTGTGTTTTTTCACCAGACTGAGGGGTTCTGGAGGGCAAGGGTTAGAGCTTCTGTACCTAGCATAACGATTGCCGCTTAATAAATATTTGCAGGATTAACTGCCTAATCAAAACGTCGATTTTTCCCTTAGAATTAATAGCACACTTTGAAAAAGCATTTGTGAGGCATATATTTATAGAATTTTAGAAGTAGAAGGAACCTTATTTTGTAGATGGGATAAGCATGGCCTATAAAGTTCAAATGGCCCATCCAAATTTATCTAAGTTATCATTGCTGAGGCAAGTCCTCAGCTTAATTCTCTTTCCAAGAGTTAAATGAACTTTAGGAAAATGAACTTTGATTTTCCACTCTGGAAATTCAAATCTGTAAACATTTAGTTTCAAGGTTTAGCAAAATGCTGCTACAGGCCTCAAAAATTTTTTAAGTGAGGATATTGATAGGTAGTCATTTGGCACAAGTCTGCCTTCTAAACTTATGGAAGTCTATCTATCAAGAGAATTCTTAATGCAACACTTTAAAAAATATATTATCATGAGTTTGTGATAAATTGTATTTTTATTTTCCATGGAAATTATTGGATTTATAGAAAAGTTACAACAATGATACAAAGTTTCTATATAACCATCACCCAGTTACAGGTTTTCCTGACATTATCGTCTTATATTACTATTAACTAAACTAGTTACTAGTTGAGAGCTCTAGTGGCATAATGCCTAAGGCACTTGACGGCTAACCAGAAGGTTGGTGGTTCAAATCCACCAGCCACCCCTTGGAAGGAAGGTTGGGCAATCTACTTCCATAGAGATACTGCCTCGGAAACCCAAGGAGGGGTCGCTATGAGTCAGACACGACTGGGCAGCACACAATAACAACAACAACAGTTACTAGTTGAAAACAATGAAGAAGCATCAGTAGTTGGAAAATATGGCATTGGTGATAAAAATGACAGCAGAGATCACATGATAGACTCTTGGATGACCAATAACTTATTCATTGCAAATACCTTTTTAAACAACATAAACAGCAGCTATACACATAGACCTCACCAGATGGAATACACAGGAATCAAATCAACTACATCTGTGGAAAGAGGTGATAGAGAAACTCAATATCATCAGTCAGAACAAGGCCAGGGGCCAACTGTGGATCAGACCATCAATTGCTCATGTGCAAGTTTAAATTGAAGCAGGAGAAAATTAAAACAGGTCCCTAAGAGCCAAAATATGACCTTGAGTATGTTCCACCTGAATTTAGAGACCATCTGAAAAACAGAGTTGATGCATTGAACACCGGTAACTGAAGAGCAGACGAGTAATAGGATGACATCAAGGACATCATACATGAAGGAAGTAAAAGGTTATTAAAAAAACAGGAAAGGAAGAGAAGACTAAAATGGATGTCAGAAGGGATTCTGAAACTTGTTCTTGAATGGAGAGTAGCTGAAGTGAATGGAAGAAATGATGAAATAAAAGAACTGAACAGCAGCTTTCAAAGGGCAGCTTGAGAAGACAAAGTATCATAAAGAAATCTGCAAAGACCTGGAGTTGGAAAATCAAAGAGGAAGAATGTATTTGGCATTATCAAGCTAGAGGAACTGAAAAAACAATTCAAGCTTTGAGTTGCAATATTGGAGGATTCTCTGGGCAAAATATTGAAAAATGCAGGAAGCAGCAAAAGAAGATGGAAGGAATACACAGACTCACTATACAAAAATGAATTGGTTGATGTTGAGCCATTTCATGAGGTAGTATATGATAAATTACCAATGGTATCCAAGCTGCATTGAAGGCATTGGTGAAAAACAAGGCTCCAGGAATTGACGGAATAGCCATTGAGATGTTTTAGTAAATTAATGCAGCACTGGAGGCGCTCACTCATTTAGCCAAGAAATTTGGCAGATAACTATCTGGCCAACCAACTGAAAGAGATTCACATTTGTGCCCATTTCAAAGAAAGGTGATCCAAAAAAAATGTGCAAGTTATTGAACCATATCATTGATTTCACACCCAAATAGAATTTTGCTAAAGACAATAAAAAATAATTGCAGCAGTACATTGATAGGGAACAGCTAGAAATTCAAGCCAGACTCAGAAGAGGACATGGCACAAGGGATATTATTGCTGATATCAGATGGATCTTGGCTGAAAGCAAAGAATACCAGAAAGATATTTACTTTTGTTTTATTGCCTATGCAGAGGCTTTCATGAATCATAACAAATTATGGATAACATTGTGAAAAATGAGAATTCTAAACACTTAATTGTGCTTATGAGGAACCTTTGTTCTGTCTGGTGGACTACCTCTTGGTCTATGTACAGGTTCCTCATAAGCACAATTGTTTTTCAAAAAAACCAAACCCACTTCCGTTGAGTCAGATCCAACTCATAGTGACCCCTCCTTTCTGAATAGGTATCACTACGGAAGCAGATTGCCCAACTTTCCTTCCGAGGAGTGGCTGCTGGGTTTGCACTGCCAGCCTTCTGGTTAGCAGTCAAATGCCTTAGATACTATGCCAACTCCCATTTTTCCACAATGTTAGCCAAGCTCAAGCATAGCAACGATTGTGAGGATGGTGCAGGGCTAGGCAGCGTTTCATTCTGTTGCACATAGAGTCCCTGTGAGTCGAAACTGACTCAACAGCACCTAGCAGCAACAACAACAAGTTACTAGTACATTACTATTAACTAAACTCCAGCTTTATTCAAATCTTACCAATTTTCTCACTAATATCCAGTTTCTGTTCCAAGATCCAATTCAGGATACCACATCGCATTTAGTCATCATCGTTTCTCTGGTCTGTAATGTTTTCTTAGTTTTTCATGACCTTGACAATTTTTTCTTTCCTATTAACTGCAATTCCCCACAATTTAACAGCTCTCTTCCCACTTCCTCCCTATAGTTACCTCTTCCCTGTGTCCTTCTTTCCTATGCATTCCTGCCCCCTGTGCTATCTATTTCCCTGTGCAAATAGTGACCTTCTTTTCTCTCATGATTGATGGTTCTAAGGAGTGTGTCTATCTGATGTGAATGTTCACCCTGTATGCCTGTCTATTGTTTGGCTGGAAGCCACAGGAGTGAATTCAGTTCCAGACATGAAGGGTAAATAGGGGCCATAGTCTCAGGGGTCTCACCAGGCTCTATCAGACCAGTAAACCTGATCTTTTTTGTTCCACATTGTTCTCCCACTCTATCCAGGATCTCCTGTACTGATTCCCTTTCCGAGTGGTTGGCAATGGTTCTTCTGGTCTCTTGGTCAATAGTCCCCTGGACTAATTGTTTCCATGCTACTGGTCCAACAACTTGCTCCATCAGGGTGATTGTGCCCAAGAAGTTATCATAACTTTGTCCCGTTAGCCCTAGTTATATGGGCATTCTTACAGCACATACAAATATGTATGCAGAAACATTTTGCCATGACCTTGACAGTTTTGAGGAGTACTAGGCAAGTGTTTTGTAGAATGTCCCTCAAATGGGGTTTGTCTTAGGGTTTTCTCATGATTAGACTGGAGCTATAGGTTTTTGGGAAGAATACCACAGAGGTGAAGTGTACTTCACATCAACTATATCAGGGGGTATATGAGATCTACATGACAAATTGGTGATCTTAACCTTCATGATTTGATTAAGGTAGTGTTTGCCAGGTTTATCCACTTAAAGTTAGTATTTTTCCCTTTCCATCTCTATTCTTCAGAGTGAGTCACTAACACCAGCCTGGAAGCAGAGAGGTTGTTTACATTTATTATTTGGAATTCTTCTGTAAGAGGAACCTTATTTATGGGAATTTTAGTTTGATAGATAAGAGCAATTTCTTGAATTTGTAGGAAGTTAAACTAAAATTCCAATTGTGTAAGACAGTAACTTTTGGCAGATATATGATACTCATATGGTGTTGGAATATGAGTTTAAGAGAGAAACATCTTTTTGGGGGGCACCACCATGGCTGAGACATTTCATACCAATAAACTTTCCAGATAACTGAAGCTAGTTTTTCCTTTAATCACCCAAGGTTATTTTTAATACATAAATTTCTCCCATTCTTATGTCTGCCTTTCTAAGATATATCAAATGCTTTTTTTTCTGTTTTGCTTTTACATTCCAGAATGAAATATACTGAACATAATTTAATCTTTTTATGAAAATTCATCATTATACTGAAATTCACAATAGTATAGATGACCTCTAGATGACCTGTAAGGTGTCTTCAGTCCAAATTTCTATGGCTTAATAATTATCAGACAAAATTAATGAAGCTATGCCCCTTAAACAATCAAAGCCTTCTTGTTTTCAGCCTAGAGGTTTTACTTTGGATGGGAGTCAGTGGTCTCAGCCTTACTTCTAAACCAGAGAGAAGCAGTAAGTGTTCACACAAAAGCATCCAGGGCAGTGCACGTGAATCATTTGAGGAGTTGTCAAAAGGCAGATGCTGATTGATGCCTGAGCTAACAGGCATTTCTAACAACCTTCCAGGTGATGCTGATGCTGCTAGTCCCATATCATACTTTGGGTAGCAAGGACCCAGGGAACCCCACGTGCCAAACTTTCTAGTCTGGCTGTTGAAAGGGCTCTACAAGGCCATTGTGATCCTGGGACAGTGGAGAACTTTTCTGATGCAAAGTGCTTTATTAACCACTGTGTAACCAAGCTCCTTAAAAACACATTACCTAGAAAATAAAAATGTCTCAAAAAAAAAAAAAAAAAAAAAAACACCAAAACTTATTTCTTTAATAGAAACCAAAGGAAAGAAGGGAAATTCTTTTCCTTAATAGAACTACTTCTGAGGCAACAGTGTCCTTATCTCTGATTTCTTTGATGGGGAAAGGAAGTACCCAGACCACATCTAAAAGACAGTAAGCTAGTTTAATGTAAAAATCAGTTTCATGCAGAAAAGTTCCTCTCCTACAACTTGAGCCTTCTTATCCTAATTTTGCACTTGATGATTTTAGGACACTATAAATGTACATTTTATGAGATTGCTTGAAACATGGCATAATGTGGATGAATTTGGAGGACATTATGCTTAGTGAAATAATTCAATCACAGAAGGACAAATATTGTATTAGTTCATTATTGTAAAAAGTCAAGGAAAGGTTTACATATGGAAGGAAATTTTCTTTGTTGGTGCGGTGTATTAAATTACCCGGTATGGCTTTTCTAGCCATAAGTCTTTGTAAACTTCATGGTGGAATTTGCTGTGAGCAACTGAGGAGCTCCTGATTGTAAAAGTTATCCACCTGGGGTGTTTCTGTTGGGAGTGGCACAAAGCAATGTTCTGGAAAGTTTGCTCTCTCTCAGGTGCTTAGAATTCTGATGTTATGATTGGTTAGTTTGGTCACTCTGCCAGGCTCAAAAGGAGGCCTCCTAGAGGCAGAAGAAGTCTCTCTGGCTGCTGGCTGAGAAGGACGTGCTCCTGAGAGAAACACGCTCCTGAGAGACACACGCTGCTCAGAGACGTGCACTCCTGAGAGACATGTGCTCCTGAGAGACACGTGCTGCTGGGAAAGAGATGCAAGAGACATGCATTGCTGAGAGAGACACCGAGAGACACACACTGCTGGGAGAGAGACTGTGAGAGACTGTTGGCTGAGAGATGGTGGGCTGAGAGAGGCTGAGCATTGTTCCTGAACTTGAATTGTAGCCTGCTGCTCCCCTAATCAGAGAGGTGGTGGGTGCTGCGAGAGGAACAATTGGTGTCAGGGTTGGTGAAAGGGCTGGAGGGAGGTAGCACGTCTGGCCTCACGATAATGGGCCTTGGGCTACTGATGGTGACTCTGTCTTCCTCTTGTAGGATTAGAGGAGGTCAGAAGATGTGGCCTCCCTGCCCCTTTGGCAGTTGGTTACCAGGGATGGGAAGGGAGAGGAGGGAACACTGCTAGATAGGTAGAGACAAGTATTGATTTGGGTGAAGGGAAGGGCAATGTACCAAAAATGAGTACTCAACACAGTGACATTGAGGAAGAGGGAGACAGAGAGAGGTACATGGGAGGTACAGACAACAAAGATGAACACTTTTGCATGTACAGTACTGTGTTGTCAGTGATGGCAAGCATTGATCTACAGGTGGATAGATGGGTAGACAGGCTGAAAGATCAGGTATGTCTAGAAAGGGAGGAGTGTGCCCATGACCATGTATAAAGTTAGCAGACAATGTTTCTACATGCATATTTGTATGTGTTGTAAGAATGTCCAGGTGTATAGTAGAGCCGGCAAGGGGCAAGTTGTGGTAGCTTCTTCCACAACCAGCTACCTGGAGGGAGCAGGCAGTTGGACTTGTGAGCTCAGGACCATGGTCACAGGGGACATCAAGCTCAATTGGCATAACATACTAATAAAAACATTGTTCTACATCCTACTTTGATGAGTAGAGACTGGGGTCTTAAAAGTTTGCAAGGGGCCATCTAGATGCAACGATGGGTCTCTCATCCAGAACAAAGAAGAATGAAGAAAACCAAAGACACATGGAAACAATTTAGTCCAAGGATTTGGTAGACTGTCCAATCCTCAGCCAATATGACCATGAGACCAGAAGAATTAGATGGTGCCCAGCTACCACTGTCAACCACTTGGAGGGGGATCAGTGCAGGAGATCCTGGATAGAGTGGGAGAACAATGTGGAACAAAATTCAAAATCATAAAAAAAAAAAAAAGGCCAAGTTTAGTGGTCTGATAGAGCCTGGTGAGACCTCTGAAACTATGGCCCCTAGTTACCTTTCAGGTCTGCAGTTGAACTCACTTCTGTGGCTTCTAGCCAAACAATAGACAGCCATATGGGGTGAATATTTATGTCAGGTGGATATACTCCTTGGAGCAATCAGTCATGGGAGAACAGAAGGGCAGTGTTTGCACAGGGAGACAGCTCGGGGGGTGGGTGTGCATGGGAGGGAAGGACACAGGGAAGAGGTAACTACAGGGAGGATGTGGGAAGAGAGCTATTACACTATGGGGAATTGCAGTCAATGTCATGAGACAAAATGTGTATGAACTGCTGTATGGAAAATGAATTTGCTCTGTAAACTTTCACCCAAATCACAATAAAAATTTAATTAAAATAAAATAAAACACAATTTTAAAAAAAAGATTGCTTGTACTGTTCTTTTCTCACAAACAGAAGGTGATTTTACCTGTCCTTAAGAATGTAAGTCACAATACTCAAACCCTTCCATTGCCATTGAATCAATTTTGACTCTAGCAAACATACTGGACAGAGAAGAACTGCACCATAGGGTTTCCAAGGCTGTAAATCTTTACAGAAGCAGACTGCCTTATCTTTATCCTGCAGAGCAGCTGGTGGGTTCAAACCAACCATTCAGATAGCAGCCAAGCACTTAACCACTGCATCACCAGGGATTCTTAGCTGGTTTTAAATCAAGCTAATATCATATATGGAATTTGCTTAATCAGATATAAAATGTAGTCTGATTCCTGAGTGAAATGTGGTACCTTTATTAAACTAAAAACTCACTGCCATTGAGTCAGATCTGACTCATAGCAACCCATCCTTGGGTTTCCGAGCTGGTATCACTACAGAAGTAGATTGCCCAACCTTCCTTCCGAGGAGCGGCTGGTTAGATGGTGCCCAGCTACCACTGTCAACCACTTGGAGGGGGATCAGTGCAGGAGATCCTGGATAGAGTGAACCGCCAGCCTTTGGTTAGCAGTCCAATGCCTTAGGCACTACGCCACCAGAGCTCCCTTGGTACCTTTATTAGGGTAACTAATAAAGAGCATCTCAAAGGTAAGAAGTCTTTCACATCAGTTGTATGGCAGCAGCCTGTCTTGGTCTTAGTCAGAGGTGCAATAGTGAGGGCAGTACTGCTCTGGAGATCTGAATGCCGGCCCCTGCTTGAGCACTAACCACTTGGATAATTTTGCACAAATCACTCAATTTCTCCACTTGTTGTTGTTGTTGTTGCTGTTAGGTGCCGTCGAGTTGGCTCGACTCATAGGGACCCTATGTACAACAGAATGAAACACTGCCTGGTTCTGTGCCAGACTCACAAAAACCAAAAACCAAACTCACTGCCCTTGAGTCAGATCCAACTCATAGTGACCCCTCCTTGAGTGTCCGAGGCAGTATCACTACGGAAGTAGATTGCCCAACCTTCCTTCCAAGGAGTGGCTGGTGGGTTTGAACCACCAGCCTTCTGGTTAGCAGTCGAGTGCCTTAGGCACTACACCACCAGAGCTCACAATCCTTGCTACACCTGAGCCTGTCATTTCAGTCACTGTGTCAATCCATCTCATTGAGGGCCTTCCCCTTTTTTTTGCTGACCCTCTACCCTACCAAGCATGATATCCTTCTCCAGGAAATGGCCCCTTCTGACAACATGATCAAAGTAGGTGACACGAAGATTGGCCATTCTCGCTTCCAAGGAGCATTCTGCGTGAACTTCTTCCAGGACAGATCTGTTAGTTTTCTGGCAGTCCAGGTGTTCAGTTTCAGTATTCTTTGCCAACACAACAACTCAAAAGCATTAACTCTTCTTTGGTCTTCTTTATTCATTGTCTAGATTTCACATGCATATGAGATGATTGAAAACACCATTGTTTGGGTTAGGAGCACCTTAATCTTTGCTCTTCAGCACTTTAAAGTGTTTTTTTTTTTTTTTTTTTTTTGCAGATCTGTCCAGTGCAACATGTCATCTGATTTTTTTGACTGCTGCTTCCATTGGTGTTGATTTGGAACCAAGTAATATGAAATGTTTGACAACTTCTATCTTTTCTCCATTTATCATGATGCTGTTTATGGGTCCAGTTGTGAGGATCTTCATTTTCTTTATGCTGAGGTGTAATCCATATTGAAGACTGTGGTTTTTGATCTTCATCAGTAAGTGCTTCAAGTCATCTTCACTTTTAGCAAGCAAGGTTGTGTCATCTGTATATCACAGTTGTTAATGAGTGTTCTCCAATCCTTATGAACAAGGGGATACTCTATGGTTTAAAATCATCATAAGATAGGTGATAATAATTATAATAGTATGTCACTTAATCCTCATAAGAAATTATTTAGTAGATGATGAGAATCAAGTGCCGTAAGGTTAAATGAATTGCTAAAGATCAAACAGCTAGTTTATAATTGTTGAATGGAAATCTAATTTGCTCTGTAAACTTTCACTCAAGTTACCATTAAAAAAAAAAAAATCACACACTCAGTAGCAATTCTAGCCCCTGTTGAGAGAAAAAAGAGAGTGAAAGAAGACTAAGTCACAGTGTCAATCCTTAGGAGGAAGTAGAGGGATGACAGATAAGAAAACAACTAATTCATTCAAAGCAGAATGAAGTCAAATGCTTCAAAGGGGTGCACTGAGGAAACCAGAGGAAGACTTGATTAATTCTGGCTGGGGGTATGTTTGTCAAGACTCCAACCTGTCAGCACTACAACAGACTCTGTTTCATGGTTCTGAAACAAAGTGAGTTACTTGAAGTCAGTGGAGTGTAAAGGTCACAGAGTAACAGAGCAACACAGAGTAGCAGAAAGAAAATTCTGAAACATGCCTGGGAATTCATAGCCACTCCCACACATTTTTGTGTGTGGAGGAAGCAGTGACCTTCATTTCAAAGGATAAATCAAGTATTCAGTACCAAAGACAATGTGATTATTCTAAAGAAAGTTCCCTATCTGCTGTATTTGAGAGGATTCAGAATGTGTATCTTCCTCCCTTTTTCTTCAGTTTTGCTACTTTGGAACTCAGTGATCAATTTCTTCTGGGTCAGCCCTACCATTTTGAGGCCAAAAGATCATGAGTTCACTCTCTTCTCTCTCAACCCATTGTCATCAAGTAGCTTCTGAATCATGGCAACCCTATGTGTTGCAGAGTAGAACTCTCCATGGGGTATTCTTGGCTGTCATCTTAACAGAGCAGATCACCAGGCCTTTCTTCCGTTGAGTGAGTTTGAACCACCAATCTTCAGGTGAGTAGGCGAGTGCAAACCATTTGCATCACCCAAGGATCTCTTGTCTCAGAACTTCAGTTTCTCCAGCAAGATCTTGCTAACTGGAGAAATACAATGCTACAGCAAAATGGTATTCCTGGTCTTCTTCTGCCTGATCTTGGTGCCTTAGGAAGTAAAAATTAAAGATTTCATTTCATTCTTGGTTGGGTGTAGCAAAGCACTGTTGTTGTTGTTATGTGCCGTTGAGTCAGACCCGACTCATAGCGACCCCTCCTTGGGTTTCCGAGGCAGTTTCACTACAGAAGTAGATTGCCCCATCTTCCTTCCGAGGAGTGGCTGGTGTAGCAAAGCACTAGAGAAGGATTTTGATGAAGTAGATAAGCTGTGAAGTTGTTATGAATAAACCCTAAACCTGTAGGCTGGCCTTGTTTCTGGCTCAGTCCCCAGAACTAGATCTTAATTAAAATTGGGTCAACTCCTAGACAATGTTTGAAAGTTCTAGAATTCATTATGATAGACTATTATTCTCAGATCTAGTCTACTTCAGATACAATACCCAAAGCTGTCAAAATAGTTTTCTGATTGGGAAATTAATATGGTGGGAATTAAGGAGCGACTGGAGGGATAGAATTTAGTTAGGAGGTTGTTGCAGTAATCCAAAAAAAGTGATAAAGATTTCAATTGATGGTAGGAAGAGAAAAGGCATGATGGTGTATATTTATATAATCCAGTAGCACATGGTTTTTTAATTATGTGCTACATTCAACCGTGAGATACAGTATTTGAACATTAGCAATGATGTTTACATATGTTTTGTTGACTATACAAAGGCATTCGACTGTGTGGATCATAACAAATTATGGGAAACACTGCAAAGAATGGGAATTCTTGAACACTTCATTGTGGTCATGAGAACCTTCTTCTCTATAGACCAAGAAGCAGCCCTTCAAACAGAACAAGGGAATAATGCAGTGGTTTAAAATCGGGAAGGGTGTGCATCAGGGTTGGATGCTTTCACTATACTTACTCAGTCTGTATGATGAGCAAATAATCTGGACTATATGAAGCTGCACTATATGAAGAAGAACATGGCGTTAGGATTGAAGACTCATTAACAATCTGCAGTATGCAGATGACACACCTTACTTACTGATGAAGGCACCTTAACATAAAGAAGACAAAAATCCTCACAACTGGACCAATAAGCAACATAATAAATTCAGAAAAGAAGTTGTCAAGGATTTCATTTTATTCGGATCCACAATCAACACCCATGGAAGCAGTAGTCAAGAAATAAAATGACGTATGTGTTGGACAAATGTGCTGCAAAAGACCTCTTTAAAGTGTTCAAAAGCAAGTTATGGCTTTGAGGACTAAGGTGCACCTGACCCAAGCCATGGTATTTTCAATTGCCTCATATGCGTATGAACATTGGACAACGGATAAGGAAGAATGAAGAAAAATAGATGCCTCTGAATTATAGTTTTGGCGAAGAATATTAAATACACCATGGACTGCCAGGATGAACAATTCTCTCTTGGATGAAATACAGACAGAATGCTCCTTAGAAGTGAGGGTGGTGAGACTTTATCATGCTTTGCTCATGTTGTCAGGAGAGTCCAGACCCTGGAGGATATCATACTTGGTAAAGTAGAGAAATGGTCAGTGACAAAGAGGACGACCCTCAAAGAGATATACTGACACAGTGACTGCAATGATGGGCTTAAGCATAGCAATGATTGTGAGGAAAGTGGAGGACTGGGCAGCGTTTCGTTCTGTAGTACACAGGGTCACTTTGAGTCTGAACTGACTTCATAGCATCATCTAACAACAACAGTAATGAGAATCAAGTATATGTTTAGTAAGAGCTCTGGTCACGTAGTGCCTAAGGCATTTGATTGCTAAGCAGAAGGCTGGCGGTTCAAACCTACCAGCCACTCCTTGGAAGAAGATTGGACAATCTACTTCTGTAGTGATACTGCCTTGGAAACCCAAGGAGGGGTCGCTATGAGTCATTGTTAAATAAATACATGAGTCTTACTACTTTTATTAGTTGGACAGTTTGAATTCACATCATAGGAGAAAATTCCCTTAAAGATTTAACTTGTAAAAAATGATGAAAAAAGCAGTTTCCTGAAAATTGGCAAGAACAGTTTCAGAATAGTGTTAGGTGAACTATAGCCTACAATTTGTTGTCCAGTGAAGATATGTGATGGCTCTAATCACCCTCCTTCCCCTGACTCTGTATCTTTTAAAGAATAATTCTTTGCATGAAAAAGAGTAAAGAGGAAAAATTTTGAAGAATAAATTTAACCATGTACTATTTGGGGGAACTTTTATTACACATTTTAAAATAAGAAGATCTGTTTGACTTGATATATCTGCATGAACATGTTGAGATGAAAGTACTTGCAAACCATGCTTTTTCAAGTGTGGTTAAATAAATCTCAATAGTTATCTGGTACAAATCATAATCACCACTAATGTTCATGTATATTAAATTCGAATATAACATGAGCCTGGAAACACAGGAAAGATAGCATTCATCGATCCATGGATTGTTAGTACTACTGGCTTAACCAAATATTTTCTTTATAGCTTCCATAATTATGGTGTTTCATACCTTGAGATATAATATTTAGTATATAATATTACTGATGCTGGAGACACCAATATATGGTTTAATAGTTATTCTAAAACAGGAACAGGTTCCAATTATTTTGAATTCTAGACATAATGCTAACCAAGAATGTTTACAGTTAATCTAAGGCAGATTCTAATTTTCAGTGTCTCAATTGAAATTAAGAAAAAACTATTTGTTAAATCAATTCAGGAAAATCTCAAAAGAGGATAATGTGTTTTTCAGGGTTATTGAAACAGCTCAAAGTTGGAATTGTGTCTAAGCTATCACAAAATAAATGCAATTTGTTTGGATTTCAATCCACTACCAAATTTTGGATTTGAGGTTAAGTCTCATTTTGATATTTAATACAGCAAAAACAATTTAACTTGCAATCTGAGTTGTGTATGGCCTAATGTAATGTGGAAATTGTGTTAAAATAAGTAAATTACTATGTAGAGAGAACATGAGTGTTTCATACACTTGGGTGTGAATTTTTGGGAAAAACTAGTGGAAGTCACAGTTGGAACACTTGAAACTCCTAACAGTGCAGTAGTCTTCTGATTACTTGGTTTGGGACTCCCTCTAGTGTTCAACCTTTTGGTGCTCTGATTGGTACTCCGGTTCATAGAATTACCAAATTTTGGATCGTATTAAAAACAAAACACACAAAATACAAAAGAACCATCTAATTGTTAGAGTAGTTTTCCAACAGGAGAAAACTATGTCATTGAATGGTATGTTAAATGTGGAGTTAAAATGGTTGAAATAATGGTGTTGCATATAGTCTGCCTTAAAAAGAGAAGTAGATTCTGCTGGCTGACTGGACAGGCCAGTTACAGTAACAGTTCTGCTAGGAGTGAGTAGGTAAGGATGAAGGCCAGAACAGGACTCCTGGTTGTTTTTGTTTGCAATGTAAGGGGAAGACTGGACCTTTTAGGAAGAGTGTGAAGTATTTCCTGGGCACATGAGTTCTACAAGGTCAGAGAATTCTAGTTTGACCTTGTGTAGTGGGTTGAATTGTATAATCAAAAAAGATATATTTAGGTTTACCTGGAACCTCAGAACATGACATTCTGGAAATAGGGTCTGTGCAGAGGTAACTAATTAATATGGGGACATATTGGATTAGTTTGGGTATTAAATCCAATGACTAAACCAAAAAAACCAAACCCACTGCCATCGAGTGTATTCCAACTCATGGCGACCTCCATTGAGTTTCTGAGGCAGCAAATCTTTATGGAAGTAGAGTGCCTGGTCTTCTTTCTGCAGAGTGGCTGGTGGGTCTGAACTGCCAGACTTCTGGTTAGCAGTCAAATGTTTTTGGCACTGTGCCACCAGAGCTCCTAAATACAATGACTGGTGTCCTTATAAGAAAGCCATGGGAAGATACACAGGAAAGGTTATGTGATGACAGAGACAGATATAGGGGTGGTACAGCTATAAGC
Source organism: Orycteropus afer afer (assembly GCF_000298275.1). NCBI lineage: Eukaryota > Metazoa > Chordata > Mammalia > Tubulidentata > Orycteropodidae > Orycteropus > Orycteropus afer. The sequence continues at coordinate 15,311,979 of NW_006921613.1, read as the reverse complement.
CACCAAATGCCAAGGATTTCTGGAAGCCACCAGGAGCTAGGATAGAGGCATGGAACAGATTCCCACCTAGAAGGAAGCATGGCCCTAACACCTTAATTGTGGACTTCTATTCTCCAGAAGGAGCTCTGGTAGCATAGTGGCTAAAGCACTTGACTGCTAACCAGACGGCTGGCGGTTCAAACCCACCAGCCACTCCTCGGAAGGAAGGTTGGGCGATCCTACTTCCTAGTGATACTGCCTCGGAAACCCAAGGAGGGGCCACTATGAGTCGACGGCACATAACAACAGCCTCCAGAACTATGAGAGAATAAATATATATTGATTTAAGACACCTAGTGTGAAGTTAATTTGTTATGGCAGCCCTTGGAAATTAATACACTTTGTATAAAGTTAAGGAGCTGTGGTAGCACAGTGACTAAGGCATCTGACTGCTAACCAGAAGGCTGGTGGTTCAAACTCACTGGGCACTCCACAGAAACATGACTCGGCAATCTATTTCCATAAAGATTTATTGCCTTGGAAGCCCAATGGGGGTCGCTATGAGTCAGAATCAACTCGATGGCAGTGGGTTTGATTTTTGATTTGTATAAAGTCAGGGGCTATGGTGGCACAGTGGTTAAGGCATTCAATTGCTAACAAAATGGTTCAAATCCACCAGCTGCTTGGTGGGAAAAAGATGAGGTAGTCTGCTTCCATAAACGTTGTTGTTATGTGCCGTCGAGTCAGACCCGAATCATAGCGGTCCCACCTTGGGTTTTCGAGGCAGTATCACTACAGAAGTAGATTGCCTAACCTTCCTTCCGAGGAGTGGCTGGTGGGTTTGAACTGCCAGCCTTCTGGTTAGCAGTCAAGTGCCTTAGGCACTGCACTACCAGAGCTCCTTTCGTAAAATTACAGCCTTGGAAATCCCATGGGGGAGTTCTACTCTGTCCTATTTGGTCACTATGAGTCAGAATTGACTTGATGACAGTGGGTTTAGGTTTTTTTTTTTTTTTGTATAAATTCAACCTCTGACAAACCCAAAGTAACATGTAGTTTCTTCCATGTCATATCCATAAAATCTCAGCCTCCACCTCAGTTGTTTTAAACCAACGCAGAACACTGTAAACTTGATTTAACTTTATTTGCCTATGTTTTGCACCAGTTGGCTTTGGTTATGCCTCTCGGTTCTACCTTATAAAAAAATCTCCTACCACTTCCACATGACCATATTGAAAAGTGAGAGGAAGCCTCTTACGTTCACTCCCGTAACTTTTACCTTCAGGTCAGTTCTGTACTGTAGCATATAGAAATCTACCAGCTCTTTTATATGACAGCCCTTTACATATTTAAGAACATATTGCTTATTAAATCTCCTTTTTTTCTATATCCTCAAAACTTTTTGGAACCTGAAATAAGTGATCTACGTAAGTGGAAGTACAGGCATCATGACAGAGTATTTTGATGGACATTTCAGTCACAGCTTTAGGGGTCAGTAAAAATAATGGTTTATTTCAGAAAATGTAAAACTGTTAATGAAAAGTCTTAAGACCAAAAAAAAAAAAAAAATGCCAGTGAAATTAACAGAAGAAAATAACACACACTGCCCTCAAGTCGGATCCGACTCAAAGTGACCTCTCCTTGGGTTTCCGAGGCAGTATCACTCCAGAATTAGATTGCCCAACCTTCCTTCCAAGGAGTGGCTGGTGGATTTGAACCGCCAGCCTTCTGGTTAGCAGTCAGATGCCTTAGGCACTATGCCACCAGAGCTCCCAAAATAGAAACTGACTTATTTTGGGTGGCCTACCCATTTCAGGGGGAGCTCTGGTAGCATAATGCCTAAGGCCTTTCACTGCTATCTAGGCTGGCGGTTCAAACCCACCAGCCACTCCTCGGAAGGAAGGTTGGGCAATCTACTTCCATAGTGATACTGCCTGGGAAGCCCAAAGAGGGGTCGCTATGAGTCGGTCGGACTCGACAGCACATAACAACACCTATTTTAGGACCTCCTGCTGCTGCTACTACTTGATTCCAGTTGTTCCAGCATAGGAGTCGGAAAGGTACAACACAGACCAGATAAGTTACTGTGGAGTCCATAAGTCTGTAAGTGTCCGCCCTGAAGTCTGAATAGAATGAGACCGGAATTCGCATTGATCTTAAGATCCTAGATCAAACAGTACTAGCCACTGAGAGGGCACCACTACACAGTTTGCCACATGCTTAATAAGCTAGTGAAGTTAGCTTACGCTACCTCCCAGACACCTGCACTGAAAACCCTCTGTGGGATGGAGTACTCGGTTTAACCCAAGCGGACATCACCACGACACACCAGACGTTGGCCTTTGGTAACCCACTAAGCTGCGAGCAACCCACCGCCTTCTCTAACGCATGCGCGTAACCTGTTTCCGGCAGAAGAGCTGGTGTGCCGGCCTTTCGGGCCCGGGTGGAATTCCTGCCCCACTGTCTTCTGCCTCTAGGGCTTAGTGTGCAATGGCTCGGGACTCGGGTCCTTTCTCTGAAGGGCCGCTCTTACAGTTGCTACCCTTAGACGCTAAAGACCGAGGAACACAGCGTTGCCGCCTAGGCCCGGCCGCCCTCCGTGCCTTGGGCGCGCACTTGGGTTCGGCCGTGAAGATCTTCCTGCCCGACGGCGGCTCCTGCCTCTGCACCGCCTGGCCGCGGCAAGACGGAGCTGACGGTTTTGTGCAGCTGGACCTGCAGTGCGCGACTCCCGGGGCGGCACTGGAGGTGCCAGGGCCTAGGGGGAGCCTAAGCCTGAGCCGCCTGAGCCTGGTGCCCTGCCCGCCCCTGCGGCGCCTCACCGTGTGGGCGGTATTGCGGGAGCAGGCGGATGCGCCCTGGGACTTGAGTCCAACTGGGGTGTTGGAGGCGGCGCAAGAGCTGCTGCGGAACCGACCTGTCTCTCGGGGCCACGTGGTTGCTGCTCCGCCAGATGCTCCAGGTCCCTTGGCCACCCTGCACATAGTCGGCGGGACACCCAGTCCGGATTCGGCCGGATTGGTCACCCCTCGGACCCGGATAGTCCTCAGCGGGACGCCCCCATTGGAAGCAGAGCCGCAGTCTGAGGTGCCCCTGGGTGGCCTATCGGAAGCAGCCGCCTCTCTACGGGAGCTCCTCTGCCTGCCGCTCCGCTACCCTCGCGCCCTGGCAGCGCTGGGTCTAGCCGTGCCCCGTGGGGTGCTCCTGGCGGGACCCCCTGGAGTGGGCAAGACCCAGCTGGTGCGGGCCGTGGCCCAGGAGGCGGGTGCAGAGCTGCTGGCCGTGAGCGCTCCCGCGCTGCAGGGCGCTCGACCCGGGGAGACCGAGGAGAACGTACGGCGGATCTTCCAGCGCGCCCAGGAGCTAGCCAGTCGCCGACCCAGCCTCCTTTTCCTGGATGAGGTGGACGCCCTGTGCCCGCGGCGGGGCGGCCCCCATCGAGCCCCCGAAAGCCGTGTGGTGGCCCAGGTGTTAACGCTACTGGATGTCATCAATGGGGACCGCGAGGTGGTGGTTGTGGGAGCCACCAATCGGCCGGATGCGCTAGACCCAGCGCTGCGGAGACCGGGGAGATTTGACAGAGAGGTGAATAAGCGTGACCAGTTAACCCATTGTCCCTGGAACCTTGGTTGGCTGCCCTGAGGCATTTCCACTTAAGTTTGGAAGTTGGTGGGGGAGGAGTGGGGCACTTTGTAATGCCGAGAACTCATTCTCTGGCCTAATAAGTTCTGAGAGTCAGGACTAGTTTTTCCCCAAGACTCAAACTGTCTGTTAGAGATTAGTTTTACTGTACATGCCCTGAAGATGAGTATGTACTTATTAGCATAATCAGTTATGCTAATTTTAAAGGGAACTAGATTGGCTACAAGCATATTTAACTCGAATAGAGTTGGAATGGGAACTTATAGTAGGAGAGCTTTAAGAGTAAGAAATAAAAAGGGGGAGAGCAGTGAAGATGTAAGTTAAAGCACGCATTAACTCTATTCCACAATTGAAAAAAATATCCACAATTTTCCTCAGGGTTGCCAGGGAGGTTAACTATTCAAAGCCACCCCCACCCCCTTTTTAATGAGCTTTGATCTTTAATTATTCCTGTTTGCTTTTAAATAGTTTGGTTATTTGAAGTGATGTTTGAACTTTGTGGTAGGATTCTAAACAACCTAATGAAGACTGCATACTTTGATCTTAGTCTGTCAAGGACTTGAGTGAATTCCTTGTGCCATTTGTCTGCTGAATAAACAAGGATCTAGATTATCTGATTTACTCTTCTGGCCTTATCTCTGCCTTTTAGAATGCAATAGGTTCTTGAAAATAACAAATAAGAATTTAAGTGCAATATATAGTTGTCATTGTGTAGCTTTGTGGCCAGTATTGTTAGGACCCATGCTCTGGTAGCATAGTGCCTAAGGCACTTGACTGCTAACCAGAAGGCTGGAGGTTCAAACCCACCAGCCACTCATCTGAAGGAAGGTTGGGCAATCTACTTCCATAGTGATACTGCTTCGGAAACCCAAGGAAGATGGGTCACTATGAATTGGGTCTAACTCAATGGCACATAACAACAACAACATCAAGTTGCTGTCAACCCTTAGCAACCCTGTGTACAACAAAACAAAACACTGCTCAGTGCTGCGCCATCCTCACTGTTGTTGCCATGATTGAGCTCATTGTCACAGCCACTGTGTTAATCCATCTCAAGGGTCTTCCCCTTTTTGCTGACTCTCTACCTAGCAAGCTGACTTTCCACAGGTACTGGTCCCTTCTGACAATAAGACCAAAGTATGAGAGACAAGAGTTTGGCCATTGTCACTTCAAGGAGTGTGTTCTCTGTACTTCCTCCAAAACAAGTTTGTTCGCTTTTCTAGCTGTCCATGGTACATTCAGTATTCTTCACCAACACAATTCCGTTCTTCGCTCTTCCTTATTCATTGTCCAACTCTCACATTACATGTGAGGCTATTGAAAATACCATGGATTGGGTCAGGTGCACCTTAGTCTTCAAAGTGACATAGTTGCTCTTAAACGCTTTAAAGAGGTGTTTTTGCAGTGTATTTGCCCAATGCTAAACATATGAGTCGGGGCCGACTCGACGGCACATAACAACAACAACAACAACATACATCGTTTGCTGCTTCCATAGGTGTTGATTATGGATCTCAGTAAAGTGAAATTCTTGACAGCTTCAGTCTTTATTAATTTATCATGATGTTGCTTATAGGTCCAGTTGTGAGGATTTTTGTTTTCTCTGTGTTGAGGTGTAATCCGTACTGAAGGCTGTAGTCTTTGATCTTCATCAGTAAGTGCTTCAAGACTTTTTCACTTTCAGCACCCAAGTTGTGTCATCTGCATATTGCAGATTGTTAATGAGTGTTCCTCCAATCCGGATACTGCATGATGTTCTCCATATAGTCCAGTTTCTTGGATTATTTGCTCAGCATACAGACTGAATAAGTATAGTGAAAGGATACAACCCTGATACACACCTTTCCTGATTTTAAATCGTTTAGTATCCCCTTATTCTGTTTGAAGGACTGCCTCTTGGTCTGTGTACAGGTTCCTCATGAGCACAATGAAGTGTGAAGTGTACTGAAATTCCCATTCCTTGCAGTGTTTTCCATAATTTGTTATGATCCATATAGTCGAATACCTTTGCATAGCCAATAAAACACAGGTAAACATCTTTCTGGTATTTGCTTTTAGGATCTGGGCTATGCTCTGAAGTGCAAGTACTAGTTCCAGAAGGGCTCTTAAATTATTGCATGTATTTGTGAGGATAAAAATACATAAATTTTAAAACTGACTAAGCTTTAATTTCTCTCTCTTTCTCTTACTGGCTTTGCAAATAGGTTGTCATCGGGTCTCCCACACTGAAACAAAGAGAGGCAATTCTGCAAGTGATTACCTCAAAGATGCCTGTCTCCAGTCTTGTTGATTTGGGTCGTCTTGCAGAAATGTCAGTTGGCTATGTTGGTGCAGATTTGACAGCACTTTGTAGAGAGGCTGCCTTGCATGCTATGCTTCGTAGTGACAAGGTAAGAAGAATTAGTGTATGACCATCTACCCATTTGAATCCCCATGAGTTGGAATTGACTTGTTGGCAACTGGTTTTGCTTTTTGGTTTACCCATATTAATCTTTTAATAATGTAACAAATTAAATTTAGGATTGAAAAAGTGATAAGTGAACTTTGATAGTTTTGAAGCTATTTTTAATACATATTTTTACATCTAAACTCTATATAAATAATTATATGGTCAGTGACTGCAACACCCCCAGAAATGGTCTCACACTCCATCTTGTTTAGCCATGCTTATAAGAAACTGCAAGCCATTCTCCTTCTCCCTCCCTGTCACATTTGGATCATTTTCCCTCTGTCAGGTATTAATACGTCCTTAGGTTAGCCCTGGGCAATTAAGTGCCCTAACTGGCAGTGTTTTTATCAGAGCAAACACAAGTGGTTTGAAAGCCCTGCCCACTGCCTAGGATCCAGTGCCTCTGAGTCTGAAACCGGTCATGTAGCCTTCCAGTCCTCAATACCCCAGACTCAGGTATAACTATTCCCCTGTGCATACTTTCCTTTCATTGACTGTCTTGTAAATCTTCTCTTTCTCTCTCTCTTTTCCCCTTTCCCTTCTCCCTCCCACCCCCTTTGATTCTCTTTTTTCCTATTCTAAATAAAGCTAATGCTGGTAGACATCCCTGGGCAGATTTTTTGGTTTCTCCAAATCTATCCAAAGAGAAATTCCAAATTCCCTGAGAAATTATCATAACAATGATAAATGATTGAAAGCAGGAATAAAGGACTGAGTCCTCCAAGTCTGTTGTTGTTATGTGCTTTCCAGTTGACTCACAGCGACCCCCTCCTTGGGTTTCCAAGGCAGTATCACTACTGAAGTAGATTGCCCAACCTTCTTTCCCAGGAGTGGTTGGTGGGTTTGAACCTCCAGCCTTCCAGTTAGCCGTCAAGTGCCTTAGGCACTACGCCACCAGAGCTGCCATCCTCCAAGTCTACCCAGTGAATATTTTCCCTGCTCCCTTTGTAACATCCTAGAGTTGAAGCCAGCAGTTCCCAGAACAGCCATGGAAAAAGCCGTGGCCCCAGAAGAATCAATATTTTTTTCTTTTTAAATAATTTCAGACTTAGATTCTGCAGATGTTAACATTTTGCTACTTTGCTTTGTTATTCTCTCTTCATGTGTATATGTATACATTTCTGAGACAATTGCAAATATGCTTCAGCCATAATGCTGCTTTCCCTTTGAAAATGTAAGGTTGTATTTCCTAAAAACTTTCTGCTACACAATTACAGTACAATGATAAAAATGAGAGGATTAACACTGATATGATACTTTCACCTAATCTACGTAGACCTTATCCAAATTTCACCATTTGTCCCACTGATTTCCTTATAGCAAAACTTAAAAAAAAAAAAAAAAAGTTTTCTTGTCTAGCATTACATATTGCAGTTAGTTGTCACAATTTCTTAGTTTTCTTTAATCTGGAACTGTTCTTCAGTCTTTTTTTTTCATGACCACAACTTTTTAAGAGTATAGGTTAGTTATTAGGTAAGATATTCTTTGATTTGGGTTTGACTGATCTTGATTCAGGTTTTGCATTTTTTTGCAAGAATATCACAGAAAATCCTGTGTTCTTCTCATTGTATCCGTCAGGTAGCACATGGTATCTATTTATCCTGTTGCTGGTGAAATTAATCACTATGTTCCTGGTGATATCTGTGAGATTTCTCCATTGTCAAGATATTGTTTTTCCCTTTGCTATTTATAAGTACCTTGGTGGGGGAAAAAACCCTTCTAATCCTAGAGAAGATCACATATCTGGAATTTTATTTAAAATTGTCTTTTGACATTCATGTCTTTAATTCATGACTACCTTTCTTAAAAGTATTCATGGTACTAGCCTTTTTCAGTATATCCTAAAAATACTAGGACATTTGTAATATTTAGAATTATAAATAGTACTAGTTGAAACTAGCACTATTATTATTTTTAACTATTATAAATTCTAGTCTATTGATTAGAGAATCAGGTCATGTATGTAATTAGTAGTAGCTCTGGCGGCGTAGTGCCTAAGGCATTTGACTGGTAACCAGAAGAATCACCCACCAGCCACTCCTCAGAAGGCAGATTGGGCAATCTACTTCCATAGAGATACCTCCTCGGAAACCCAAGCCTTAAACTCCTTTAGGGAAAAAAACAATAATTTTAGCAGGCTGAGGATTCTGGGCATAGTTTGTAATCTCAATTATAATTAAAATTGCCCTCTGCTCTTGTGGCATAGTGCCTAAAGCATGTGACTGGTAACCAGAAGGCTGGTGGTTCAAACCAGCAGCCAGTCCTTAGAAGGAAGGGTGGGCAATCTACTTCTGTAGTGATACTGCCTTGGAAACCCAAAGAGGGGTAGCTATGAGTTGGTTCCCACTCGGCAGCAGTGAGTTGGGTTTTTGTTTTTTTGCTCTGCTCTTGTGATTTAAAAAACCCAATCTCAAACTTATTTAAAAAGGATAATTTATCATTCTAAATGTTGAAAACCTTATTACCTAGATATCTCACATCCTCACTTCTTTTTTCTTTACTTTTACGCTGAAGGTGAGGAAGAGTTACATGACGTTCTAATTCTTCATCGTCTAGGTTCAGAACCAGTGCCAGAATACAGCTTTTGGGGGGGAGAAAGAGAGTACCAGGAGTAGAGAAAGGAAATTTACATTTAGGATTCCCTCTGCTTTGAAGTTCCAGGTTTGACCCTTAAGCACCTCTGGCTTAGGGAGAGGAGGACCAATCAGCAGCTGCCGTCCTAGGGTGGAGCCCACTGCCGCTTCAGGAGGGGCCTGCCAGGGGTATTCCTACAGGTGATGACTGAGCTCAGAAACATCCCAGGGGAAGTGGAAGGAAGAAAGGCAAACAGGAAGAAGGGACAGAGGCATCTGGGAAGGTATTGGCTCCATCTTTTTCTTTTTTCCCCACACTAGGTGGTGTAGTGCCTAAGGCATTTGACTGGCTGTTCAAACCCCACAGTAGCCACTCCTCAGAAGGAAGATTGGGCAATCTACTTCCGTAGTGATACTGCCTGGGAAACCCAAGGAGGGGGTCTATGAGTTGCATCCGACTCAATGGCAATACCCATCATCATCATCATCATCATCAAGCAGCTGAGGGGCTGCTGCTGCCTCTGTGTGTGCCAGGGCAGAAAGGGAGACAGTAAAATGTATTAAATTTTTGGGGAAGTGTTCCTATTACAGGATTAAAAATACAGCTTAACACATACCCACATTTATACACAAGAAAGAATTTTGTTTACATGAAAGGTTTGTCATGAGAATCAAATGCAATAATGTGTATACAAGTGATCTTGAACTATAAAAGATTTTTAATTGTTAATTGGTATTACCTAAAAATTCATTAATACTCAGGTTCCTAAGAGCTAATATTGCTAGCCAATTTTTTTTTTAAAAAGCTGATTTCTTATAATTGTGTGTGTGTGTGTGTGTTTGCGAAATTAAATGACAGACTAGTATAAAGAAGGTAAAAATTGCTAAAATTTCACTTGGAGATTACAATGGTTAACATTTTGTTTGGAATGCTGGTCAAGATAGCTCTATACATATATATTAACTTTTTAACCTTATATAAATGGGATAAAATAATTTGTTATTAAAAATGTGAATTTATGAAAAACTTAACGATACAGATGGAATAAAGCTTTCAGGACATTCATTTGCTGATATGGCACAAGTCAAAATGAGAATGTAAACATCCATTAATCAGAAAGTGGAATGTACAAAGTGTGAATCTAGGAAAGTAAGAAGTCATCAAAATGAAATGAAAAGCATAAAGATCAATATCCTAATCATTAGTGGACTGAAATGGACTAGTATTGGTCATTTTGAATTGGACAGACATATGATGTACTATGCTAAAAATGACAAATTGGAAAGGAATGGTGTCATATTCATCGTCAAAAGGAACATTTCCAGATCTACCCTGAAGTACAACATTGTAAAAATGGCTTTGTGGAGGCGTCTGACCTCCTCTGCCTTCACAGGGGGAAGGAGAATCAAGATCAATAGCCCAGGTCTGAGGCTTGTGAGGCAGAGGTCAGATGTGCCTGTACACTCCAACTTTTTTACTAATTCTGATTACTAGCTGTCCTCCCATGACACTCTCTACTTTCCTGGGTTTGGTAATCTAGTGCAGTGGCCACACAGAACTCACAAACCATAGTCACAGTTACGGGGGTTTATTAGAGAAGTAAGAGGTTCAGTGCAGGGATCTTGGGTCCAAAGGACACAGTCCACTCTGGCTCTTCTTTCTTGATGGTAGTGAGATCCCTCCTTTCTTCCTTTGTGATGACTCATTTTAAGCCTAGCAAGATGACAAATTGACCAATCCCCGTGTTAGGGTTACATATACCTCATTTGTGTGGTCCCACCCTTAGAAGGGTGCTATGCACCTTACTTATATTATTAGCAAGCTGTCCATTCCTCTTTGTGGTACACCTCACATTTGCATACTCCCACCCACTCATCTGTTGGGAGTCAAAGACCATGGCTGGAAGGGTCATATGAAGGAATTCACTGAATTGCAAATCCTGCTAGTGATAGGATAATATCCATATGCCTGTAAGGAAGACCAGTTAATAGGAGTATTACTCAAATTTACACACCAACCACTAATGCCAAAGATGAAGAAATTGAAAGTTTTTACCAACTTCTGCAGTCTGAAATTGATCAAGCATGCAATCAGATTGCATTGATAATTACTGGTGATTGGAATGTGAAATCTGGAAACAAGTAGTGTTAATAGTTGGAAAATACAGCCTTGGTGATAGAAATGACACTGAATATCACATGATAGAATTTTGCAAGACCAAAGACTTCAGTGCAAATACATCCTGTCAACATAAAGAACAACTATGCACATAGACCTCACCAGATGAAATAATGCAGGAAGAAAATCTACATCTGTGGAAGGAGAGGAGGGAGAACCTCCATATGGTCAGAACAAGGGTGGGGGCCGACTATAGAACAGACCACCAATTGCTAATTTGTAAATTCAAGTTGAAGCGGAAGAAAATTGAAAGTCCAGCAGAACCAGAGTACAACCTTGAGTATATCCCACCTGTTTTAGAGACCATCTCAAGAATAAATTTGATGCCTCGAACACTAATGACTGAAGACCAGACAAGTCATGGACATCATACATGAAAATAAAGATCATTAAAAACACAGGATAGAAAGAAAAGACCAAAATGGATGTCAGAAGAGACTATGAAACTTGCACTTGAAAGTAGAGTAGCTAAGGCAAATAGAAGGAATGATGAAGTAAAGCAGCTGAACAGAAGATTTCAAAGGGTGGCTTGAGAAGACAATTATAGTAAATTATAATTAAACATGCAAAAACCTAGAGTTAGAAAACTAAAAGGTGAGAACATGATCGGCATTTCTCAAGTGGAAAGAACTGAATATAAATTAAAGACTCCAGTTGGAATATTGAAGGATTCTATGGGCAAAATATTGAATGATGAAGGAAGCATGAAAAGAAAATGGAAAAAATACATAGGCCACACCCCAGAAGTCTGTTTCACGATCAACATCTCACAGCAGATTCCATCGTGATTACAATGTCATCATGGGGAATGACTACATCCAGCTGCCAAGCCACTGAGAATGATGGCCCAGCTAAGTTGACCTACAACCGTAACTGCCACAGCACCTAACAATAACAAAATGTTCAGAATTTGTTGTAAGAGAGTAAATCCTTCAATAAATGTAGATGTTAGAAATAAAAATATAAGAAGTTTTTTACTATAACCAAAATTTTGCTTTACTATAGTGAAGGAAGGTTGGGCAGTCTACTTCCGTAGTGATACTGCCTCGGAACCCAAGGAGGGGTTGCTATGAGTTGGATCTGTCTCAATGGCAGTGAGTTTGGTTTTTGGTTCTAAGATCAAGGGAGACCTGGTAGCATAGTGCCTAAGGCATTTGACTGCATACCGGAAGGCTGGCGGTTCAGACCCACTAGCTACTCCTCGGAAGGAAGATGGGGCAATCTACTTCTGTAGTGATACCATCTTGGAAACCCAAGGAGGGGTCACTATGAGTCGGATATGACTCGATGGCAGTAAGTGTGGTTTGGTTTTTATAGTGACCCAAAGAGCTCTGGTGGTGTAGCGGTTAAAGTATTTAGCTGCTAACCAAAAGGTCAGCATTTCAAACCTACCAGCTGCTTCTTGGGAAAAAGATGAGACAGTGTGCTTCCATAAAGATTTACAGCCTTGGAAATCCTATTGGCAGTTCTACTCTGTCCTGAAGGGTTGATATAAGTTGGAATTGACTTGTTAGCAGTGGGTTGTTTTGTTTTAATTTTTGGTTTGTGTTTTTGTTTACATTTTTTAGAATCAAGACAACTCTATGATTGATGAAACAGACTTCCTAGAAGCTTTTAAAAAGATTCAACCCTCATCATTTCGAAGTGTCATTGGATTGATGGACATCAAGCCTATTGGCTGGGAGCAGATTGGGGGTCTTGATGATGTAAAACTGAAGTTAAAACAGGTAAGATAGAAAATTAAGCCAATAGAATATTATCGCTTAGGCGTAGTGCATTTATGATTAAAACAAATTCCATTGAAAATATTTTTGCCACGATCACTGATGAGATCTTAGTATCTGAATCAAATGCTCACTTTCAGTCCTTATTTAACTTGACTTCTGTAGGCATCAAATACTGTTTTCATACTTTTCCACATTGTCCTCTTTTTTTTTTTTGCTTTGTTGTTGTTGTTATGTGCCGTCGAGTCAGACCCAACTCATAGCGACCCCTCCTTGGGTTTCCGAGGCAGTATCATTACTGAGTATCCCCTCAGTATCTTCCTTCTGAGGAGTGGCTGGTGGGTTTGAACCACCAGCCTTCTGGTTAGCAGTCAAGTGCCTTAGGCACTATGCTACCAAAGCTTTTTTTGCTTTAAAAACTGTATAATCTAGAACGAGACAGCACACTCTTTCTGTAATGGCCCAAATAGTAAATACTATTTTACGCTTTGCAGGCTCTCTGGTTTCTGTCATAACTACTCAGCTCTGATGCTGTAGCATAAAAGCATCTGTAGATGTAATTGAATAAATATGGCTGTGTTCCAGTAGCAATTTGTTTATGAACACTGAAATTTGAGTTTCAAATAATTTTTATATGTCACAAGGTTTTTGTTTGAATTTTTTCCCTGTCGTTTAAAAATGTAAAAACTATTTGCCCTGACTTCTGGTCTAAAAGAAGACGGGCACAGTAGAAACTGATAAAAACAAATTATAATGAGCCACTATAGCCTGGATAGCTACTTGATTTGAGTTCTCACAGTGGATGTTGAGGGATGTGCTCCACTGCTGCTGAGTCAGTTCAGACTCATAGCAACCCAGTAGGACAAGGTAGACCTGCCCATAAAAGGCTGTAATCCTTATGGAAGCATACTGTCACATCTTTCTCCCATGGAGTCCCTTAGGTTCAAACTGCTGACCTTTGGTTAGCAGCTGAGAGCTTAACCACTGTGCCACCAGAGCGCCTTTTGTTGAGAGAACCACTTGTTCTGGTTACCTAGTGCCACTCTGACAGGAAACATACCACAAATGGGATGGCCTTAACAAACAGGAGTTTATTCTTACAGTTTGGAGGCTTTAAGTCCAAGTTCAAAGTGCCAGGCTCTAGGGGCTGGGTGAAAGCCCCTCAACCCTGGGGTCCAGCTCTGCCTCCTGCTCCCGGCCCACTGGAGCTAGAGGCGTTTCTTCACTCGGACAGCTGCTGGCTGCTGAGGCTGAGAAGCCCAACATTAACAAGTCAAAAGGCACAGTCCCAATGTTACCAAACCACACCGCAGACCATTAACTTAAGTCCATGCAAGTTCCAAGGTTGGTAGAGCATAGCAGGCTGCTGAGCAACGACACAACTACATGCAGGGTCCAAGCATGCCATAGGCTTGAGACCATTCTCAAAGCTTCTCCTTTTATATAAGAAGCAGCCCACATACCCAAAGGCAGCTACTCAGCTGCTCCCAGTAGATTCCACCATGGAGTTGATTACCAGTCTTATCATGGGGAATACTACCTCCAGCTGCCCAGCCACTCAACCAGGCCTAGCCAAGTTGATATAAACATAACCATCACACCACTCTATATATACTCTTACCAACATTGTAGTTTCAGAAATTGATTTTGCAAATTTACCTAGGGGCAGTCCTACCCTAAGGAAATCGTTTTCTCTAACTGCATACATAGAAGACTGTTGATAGATAAAACCAAAAAAAACAAACTCACTGCCATCGAGTTGATTCGACTCCTAGCAATCCTTCCTTGGGTTTCCGAGGCAGTATCTCTATGTAAATAGATTGCCCAGTCTTCCTTCTGAGGAGTGGCTGGTAGGTTTGAACCGTCAGCCTTCTGGTTAGCAGTCAAATGCCTTAGGCAGTGCCACCAAAGCTCCCTGTGTGTACGTATCAATTATAATTTATTCATCTTAACCAGGAGCTATATCTATAGTCAACACTGGAATACTTGTGTTTGTGGATAAGAACATTTATAATATAACGTCTTTATATGTATTGTCTCATTTGATCCTCACAGAATACAAAAGAGAGATTAGCCACATCTTATTCTTGGAGACACTCTTTCCTTAGCTTTGAGATACTGACTTTTCCTGCCTTTCTGAGCGCTCTTCTCTGCTCTCTTAAATGTTAATGCTCCAAGTTCCTAGGAGTCTTCTCATAGTCTTTGGGTGAGTTCATGATCTTCCCTATGTCCAAGATTTGCAGCTAGCCCTCAGAATTGAGCATCAAAATTATTACTTAGTTGCCGACCTGCTAGATAACTGCCAGTAATCTCAAACTCTGCATAGAAATTCAGCTCATCAACTCCATCCCACACCTGAATTCTTTACCTCTGTGAATACAAAGAGTCACCTTGTCCCCTAAGTCAGAAGCTTATCTTCTAAACTCATAGAGTCATATACATGCACATGACTTCCACTCTAAACTTTGAACTTAGCCCGACATAAAATGCAACTCCATTTTGTCTTTCAAATGTGTCCCCTTTGCACCATCCCAGCTACCTGTGACATATCTAGCTTTATTGATTTTGTAGTCTGAATCATTGCAGGAGACTTGAACTGGTCTCCTTTCTCTAGATTCATTTCCTTCCAATCCAGTCTCCTGGGTGTTGGCTAAAACATTCAAGCCCCATTGTGATCTGACTCCTACCTCCATTACTCTGTGCATCTCCCACCCCTCCCCTCTGTTCTTGCTTACTATCTGAGAAATGAGTTAGATGTGTCATGCTTATTTGTATGTATTATTCCTTCCCCTTGCGATACATTTTTCTGACCTGTCTCCCAGCTAAAATATGTGTACCCAAGGTAAGGGGTCTTACCTATCCCTTTTTATTAGAGAGCCAGTATAGCAGTTATTAAGAGCCGTGCTCTTGAGTTATACTGAGTGCGGTCAGTCTCAGTTCTGCCACCTACTAGCAATGACCAGTCCAGTTGCTGTTGAGTCAGTTCCAACTCATGGTGACTCCATGTACGTCAGAGTAGAACTGTGCTCCATAGGGTCTTCAGTGACTGATTTTTCAGAAGTAGATTGCCAGGCCTTTCTTTCAAGGTACCTTTGGGTGGATTCAAACTCTAACCTTTCAGTTAGCAGCTGAGCATGTTAGCTCTTTGTACCACACAGGGACCATTAACAGTAAGTCCTGGGTAAGTTGCTTATAATAAAACTCAAAGATAATGAGGGCTTATTCACTATTCAGTTAATGTTTATTGAGTGTCTTCTTGGTGAAGGTGTCATCCTAGGTGCTGGGGATTTAGAAATGAATTTTGCTTACATTCTGGCAGGAGCAGAATGACAGACTCAACACAGAAAAATAATAATTTCAGATAACGAATGAGTATGTTTTCTAAAAGCAAAAGATGAACACTCTCATAGAGAATGACTAATGGTGGAAGGGTCTGCTTTTTTAACTAGGGTGGTTAGGGAAGGCCTCTCTAAGAAAATGACATTAGAGCTGAGACCTGAATGTTGAAGAAATAGTTAACACAGAAGTCTTGTGGAGGTGAATACTCCAGACAGAGAGAATAGCAAGTATAAAGATCCTGAGATGGGAACAAACTGGAGTGATTCTGAGGTAGAAAGCATAATGTGCATGGGCCTGGTGGATGGGAGTTGGGTTATGTAAGGCCTTGTAGGTCATATTAAGTATGGAGTTTGGATTTGGATTTTATTCTTATCCTTATGGCAATTCATTGAAGGAATTTAAGCAGGATATGATGTGATCTGACTGAGGTTCTAAGATTACTGACTGCTGTGTGAAGAATGGTCTATGTTTCCAGCTCATATAACAGGTACTTGAGAATTACTGAATGAATGAATGAATGTTCTGATGACATTTAAAATATTTGAATTATTTTGACATTTTATGACTACACTAAAAGAACTGTTCTGTCTCTGTATGTATCTTCATAGAGTGTTGAATGGCCTCTGAAATTCCCTCGAGAATTTGTTAGGATGGGCCTGACACAGCCAAAGGGAGTTCTCCTGTATGGCCCTCCCGGATGTGCGAAAACCACCCTTGTGAGGGCTCTGGCAACTAGCTGCCATTGCTCTTTTGTGTCAGTCAGTGGGGCTGATCTCTTCTCACCTTTTGTTGGAGATTCAGAAAAAATCTTGTCTCAGGTTGGTTGATTTGTTTTTGCCCATGTAGTTAAGTTTATTTCATGTATTATAAACAAATCTTATTTATTTATTTTTTAATAGTTCTTAGTTTTTCTTCCTGATTACAGAAGTTATATATTTGTTTGTAGAAAATACAGGAAAGTGTAAATAAATCTTCCATAATCCCTCTACCCAACAGACCCAAACCTATTGCCAATGAGTGGATTCTGACTCATAGTGACACTATGGGACAGGGTGGAACTACCCCATATGGTTTCCAAAGCTGTAAATCTTTACAGAAGCAAATTGCGTCATCTTTCTGCTGCAGAGTGGCTGGTGGATTCAAACCGCCGACCTCTTGGTTAACAGCCAAGGGCTTTAACCACTATACCACCAGGGCTTTTTATAATCCCTCTACCCAGTGCCTAAGGCATTTGCTAGCCAGAAGGCTGGTGGTTCAAACCCACCAGCCACTCCATGGAAGGAAGACTGGGCGATCTACTTCTGTAAAGATTTACCACCTTGGAAACCCAATGGGGATTGCTGTGAGTCGGTATCGACTCGATGGCTGTGAATTTGAGGTTTTGTTTTTTTGTTCTACCTACTTTTAAGTTAATATTTTGAATTTCCTTTGTCTTTTATATATAATTTTCTTTTTAAGTAAAAAATCAAAGACAAATTATATATATATATATATATATATATATAGCTTTAGTCTACTTTTTAAACTTATTTTTAAAATTTCATAATGTTAAATAATCTTTGAAAATATGATTTTTAACTCCTACATAATATTCCATTGTTCCCTGTTTTATTTATGTATCCTCTAATTATCAGACATTAGAATCTGTCTGTTCTTTTTAAACTTTTTTAAACTATAAGTAATAATGCAAAGAACATACATTTGAGTGAATAAAGCACAACATACAGCTTTTTCATATTCTTACTTTTCTAATAAAAGGTATTTCGACAAGCAAGAGCAAATACTCCAGCGATTGTATTTTTGGATGAAATTGATTCAATCTTGGGATCTCGATCAGTCAGCAAAACAGGATGTAATGTTCAAGAACGAGTTCTTTCTGTTCTCCTGAATGAATTGGATGGTGTTGGACTTAAGACAATAGAGAGAAGAGGAAGTAAATTAATTCAACAGGGTAAATACAAGGAGCTGAAAAAAAATGAAGAGGTACTTATTTTCAGTAATTTATTAGTCATAATACATGAAAAATCTAGGCCAAATGAAATAGAACATGTATACACTGTAGCTTTTTCTATGCTAGATTCATCTTATGGAGGGAATTACATAATTTCAATTTTGCTCTGTTGAGATTTTTACTCTGTTGAGATTTTTACAGAGCTGATCAGAATTGTGATGCTGCTAGTAAAGGCGAAGTACATTTTATAATGTATTATATATGTGTGAAGGTGAATTTTGTTTTTCAGAATTTTCAAAGATTTAGAAACAATTTTATTTATCACTAATGGAGAAGAGATAAAGAAGATGAAATTTATTTGTCAGTGCTAAAGAACCAGTGTTTATCTCTTTTAAAAATTTTTTAGGTAAAATAAAACATAATTATTTTTAATAATTTTAGTAATTGAGAAACTTCCAGTTGTCTTGAGGAATGGTTTTCTTTGGTTATAATGAAGTTAAAATGAATCTGGCATATTCCTTCCTGTTTCTGAGTCACTTCTCCAAATAGAGTTTGTTGTTGTTATATGCTATTGAGTCGGACCCGACTCATAGCAACCCCTTCTTGGATTTTCGAGGAGGTATCACTACAGAAGTAGATTGCCCAACTTGCCTTCC
Organism: Orycteropus afer afer; assembly: GCF_000298275.1. NCBI lineage: Eukaryota > Metazoa > Chordata > Mammalia > Tubulidentata > Orycteropodidae > Orycteropus > Orycteropus afer. Next base: position 15,293,487 of record NW_006921613.1, on the reverse strand, counting down.
AAGGAGTGGCTGGTGGGTTTGAACTGCCAGCCTTCTGGTTAGCAGTCAAGTGCCTTTGGCACTACACTACCAGAGCTCCTAAATAAGAGTTTAGCATCCTTAAATTATCACTGACATAATTTTTCTTTTCTTTCATTCTTTCCTTGTTCTTATTTTAAAAATTATTCCACAGAAGAGTCTTACAGCTTCTTAGTAACAAAAGCACAGTAAAATTAGAAGGAACCCATGAGGCTATCTAATCAAATCTTCTTTATAATAGAGGAATTACTTCTACAGCATCTGACAGGGGTCGTGCAGCTTCTGCTAACATACTTGCAGATACAGGGAACTCATTACTTGAAAGATCATGACACCAGAGAACGCTCTCACTATTCTGCTAAACACTTTTCTGAGTGCTTAGCTTGAATAAGGTCTTGTTCTGGCTGCTTTTCAACATTCCTTACCTTTAGCCAGAATTTTCAAACATGCAATTGATGTTAATTGTCATATTTCTTCCCTCTGGGAAGAAAGAAGAAAAAAAAAAAAAAGTCAAATAAAGCTCCTTTTAGAGGATATGTTAGTCTAGGCTTTCCATAACTGTGCATTTCCATGTGCCAGTCATATGTTTCTATCTGGAATCTTTTTAAGGAGACCATTTAAGTTACAATCATTAATTGGGGGCTCAGGTCAGTATTCAGGTCGACAAAGAGGTGCTTTCTGCTGTGTGCAAGGCTTTTCATTGTTTCTCATATAGTCTGGAGATAGGTTCCTTTGCCATGCAAACAAAAGGTAGCTCTTTGATTAATTAATTTGGGGTATCTTGATATCAGGAAGGTAGTCTGGATAGGGGGTGGATATCCCAAGCAAAGGATATCCTCCTCTAAAAACAAATAGACCTTCTGATTTGTACTTTTTAAAAGACATGGAATAATTAACACCTTAACATTTTAATTATATTACTTTGTTTTCCCTCAGGTAGAGTTTCAAGAAGTTTTTAATCAAAATGTCATGATTATTGCAGCAACAAATAGACCTGATGCGTTAGATGATGCCTTGTTACGACCTGGCAGGTTAGATAAGATCATTTATATTCCACCTCCAGATCAAAAGGTAATCACTGTACACACATTTACCCTGTGTAAGTGGTCTTAACAGCATACGAGCTCCAAAGGGCTCGGCAGAATCAGATTCCAAACTGGGTATTGGTGTCAACTCTGTCTTACTCACACCAAGTTCTGCATTCTTCCTTGGCTGCTGCCTTCATGAAATCACGATTTTTTGCCGAGTGCCTTGCTTCTTGTTTCAGAAGAACATAAGCCTAAAAGTAAGGAACTTCTCTTACCTCACTGTTGTGCCAGATTCAAAATACTCTTTTGCATCTACTGAATAGTATTTTGCAACTAGAAGGGAGGAATCCTAAGGTTTTGGAGATGACCTGGGTCAGGATTCTTATAGTGGACAGAAATTGTCTGACATTCATATATTTGCTTTTTAAATTATGTCTCATGGTACTATTTGTTTGCAAAAAAGAGAGTCATCCTATCTCTTAAAGAGACCTACGGTTCTCAGTTTGAAAAATGAATTATAAAAGTACTAAAAGTTCTTCGTGATTTCATTAATTATTTTTTATCATTGTCATAAGGGCCACTGTTGAGTTAATGTACTTCTTCAGAAGCAATAAGTGATATTATTTGTTGTTTGATTCTTTATATATATTTCCTGTAATATGATAGAAAATTCTAACTTGAAATGTTTTCATATTATGTCGTGTCTGACATGACTGTTAAAAGATTATAAACATACTGTTTATTTTGCTCTAGGGCAGGCTTTCAATTTTGGAAGTCTGTACAAAAAACATGCCAGTGGGGCCCGATGTTTCTTTAGAAAACCTAGCAGCAGAAACCTGTTTTTTCTCTGGAGCTGATCTTAGGAACCTCTGCACAGAAGTGAGTTAATTAATGAAGAAACTTCTGGTTGAAAATATTTGTTCATTTATTTGGATCTTCATTCACTTGACAGTGTTTATCAAAAGACTTCTGTATGACAGGCACCTTCCCCTCACAGAGTTTACAGATTGGTCGGGGAGACAAGAGCACAAATTGATTACACTGAATTGGGGATTAAATACATGTCTGTTGGGGACGTTTAGAGTGCTGTGAGAGCCCCTGGGGAGGACACCAACCCAGACTTGGGGGCTCGGGGAAGACTTTTGAGAGAGTGGATGAATAAACTGAAACCTAAAGGATGACTAGGGAGTCAGCCAGGCAAAGGGAGGGGAAGGGGAAGTGTCTGAGGCAGAGGGAATAAAATGTGCAGAGGATTGAAGGGAAGAGGTAACATGATGTTATTGAATCAGAAAGTGGAGAATGGCAAAAATAAAGTTGAAGAGGTAAGCGATGGCCAGATCACACAAGTCTCTTATAAGCCACTACTGTAAGATGTTTAGACTTTATTTTGAGGGGAAAATAAGCCATTGTAAGTTTTTCTTTTTCCATAAACTTTTGTTAAATGTACAGAAAATGCATAGATCATAAGGCTATAGCTCATTAAATTAACATAAAATGGACACATTTGTCTGCTCACGACTTGGGTCAAGAAATAGAGCATTTTCAACACCCCAGAAGCTTCCCTTGGGCCCCTTCTCAATCTCAATCCCCTGTCTTCTCCCAAAAGGGAACTATTGTCCTGACTTCCACCACCAGAGATTAGTTTGACCTGTTTTTCAACTTTGTGTAAATGGAACTGTACACTGTATATTCTTTTGTTTCTGCTTTAAGATTGTTTGTGAAGTTCACCCATGGTTTTTGTATAGCAATAGTTCATTCATCTTCATTCCTTTGTATTTTAGTGTATGAATATACTCTACTTACTCATTATTTTGTTTTTGGACATTTGGGTTTCCCCTCTTTTGCTATTATGAATTAATGATTCTGTGAACAATCTTGTACATGTCTCTTGGTGTACATGTGTATGTATTTCTGTATATATGTGTATCACTAAGAGGACAACTGCGGGGCCACAGAGTATGTGTTAGTTCCACTTTAGAAGATACTGCCAAATGGTTTTAAAGAACCAGTGTAACTCTGACCAACAGTATATGAGTTCCGACCGAGTTCTTTCCAACACTTGGTTATTATCATGCTTTTAAATTTTAGCCATTCTGATGGGCTGTATAGTACATTTTATTGATTTATATTCTGCATGAATGTAGTACTGTTATATGTACTGCAAGTATCTTCTTCTAATCTATGTCTCATGTTTTCAATTAATTATCACTTTTGATTTTAATGTAGTCCCATATTCATCTTTTCCTTTATGATCAGTGCTCTGTCCTGTTTAAGAAATCTTTTCTATCTTGTGGTCAGGAAGATATTCTCTCACTTTAAAAAAATATATATGAGTTTGTGGAGCCAGCTGTACTTTGATAAGATCCTGGCAACTCAGTAACAACCCGAGTGCCTGGAAATAAAAATACCCCCTAATAGCCATGGGGGAAAAAAAAAAAATTAATGTATAGGCATAAAATTGATACAAAAATGCAGCTCCTAAAATCCTTTATACTTTTCTCCAGGTGAATAAAA
>NW_006921613.1:15283750-15289827 GCF_000298275.1 Orycteropus afer afer | reverse complement strand
CAGAAGTCCACAGTTTAATATAGAAGAAATGATAGTCTAAGTGTATTTTTAATCACCTTATCTTAACTCTTAGCTTAGTGTTTTTAGTGTCATGAATACTGAAATCCTATGAAATGAAATTGAGATTTTGTATTCAGATTTTAAAATACTGCCATATATTGTAAATATATATATATATATGAAGCAAATTAATTATTTTCTATTGCTTGTCTGTTATAGGCTGCCTTACTGGCTCTTCAAGAAAATGGACTAGAAGCGACCACAGTGAAGCAGGAGCACTTTCTCAGATCACTTAAGACTGTAAAACCATCCTTGAGTCACAAGGACTTGACTTTATATGAAAACTTATTTCAGAAGCAAGGATTTTCTTACTAAGAGGATATTTAAAAATTACTTTAAACTCTTGTTAAAGGATTAATTTAAATAAGAACTTGCCCTGTAGTTTGCAATGTCACATTTTTGGAGTGTTTGTGTTTGTTATTTCATGTAAATAAAAAAGTTGTATCTGATAAGCTAGGGTTTCTCTTATTTCTAAAAGGTGTATTAAAATGCCATAATTAAAGAAGAAAGTATATATGTATATGTGTTTATATATATATAATTTTTTTTGTGTGTGTGGTGGTTGTTTTTGTTTGATTGCTTTTTTAACTTTATTTTCAAATTTAAACTTTCAAAAGTGTTGGAAGAATAGAATAAAGAACTTTTGTATACCCTTAACCCGTATTTACCAGTTTTTAACATTTTGCCACATTTGCTTTAGGTATATATGGTATATTTCCATCTGTCTATCTACCAAAACCAAAAAACAAACTCACTGCTGTCCAGTCAGATCCAACTCATAGCGACCCTTCCTTGGATTTCCGAGGTGGTATCACTACGGAAGTAGATTCCCCAACCTTCCTTCGGAGGAGTGGCTGGTGGGTTAGTAGTCAAGTGCCTTAGGCACTATGCCACCAGAGCTCCTACACACATATATTTTTTTGAACCACTTGAAAATATATATATCATTCTTTACCCTTTAGTATGTTAGTGTGTATTCTTATAAATGAGGATATTTATATATCCATAGTAGAGTTGTTATATAATAGTACAAACTTAACATTGGTATAATATTCTGATTGTCCACATTTCAGTTTCATCAATTGTTCCAATAATGTCCTATAGTAATTTTTCCCCATTACAGGATCTAGTGTAGGATCACACATTGCATTTAGTTGTCATGTCTCTTCCATTTGTTATCTGCCGTCGAGTTGGACTCGACTCATAGGGATCCCTCCTTGGGTTTCCGAGGCACTATCACTATGGAAATAGATTGCCCAACCTTCCTTCTGAGGAGTGGTTGGTGGATTTGAACTGACAACCTTCTGGTTAGTAGTCAAGTGCCTGAGGCACTATGCTACCAGAGCTCCCCTCTTCCATTTACTGTCGAGTTAACTATTAACTCCTGAAGCAGAACTGGGCTTCATGGGGTTTTCAGAGGCTTAAGTTTTCAGATGTAGATTGCCAAGCTTTTCTGCAAAGGCTCTTTAAATCTGAAATAGATATATTTCTTTCATAACATTTTTGAAGAGTCTAGACCAATTACAGAATAATTTTAGTGTATATTTTATATAATTATATATGACCAGAATATTTAATAGAATAATTGGTTCTCTGATTTGTGTTTGATGTTTCATGATAGATTCAGGTTATATATCACCAGTGGAACACTATATAAGTGGTGGTGTGTCCTCAGAGTATCATATCTAGAGGCACGTGATGTGCGTTCATTAGTGTAGTGTTAATTTCGATCACTTTATGATACTATCTGGTTTTTCCATCCTAGAGCTACTGTTTCTCTTTTTTTAAATAATAAGTGATTATTAAGGAGAAAGATTATGTGTACATTTTTATTTTCCTTTATTACAAAATAATTTAGAATGCTAGAAAATATAAATAAGCATAAAGAAGAAAACGTTTTGGTATTTAACATTTTGGTCTTTCATGTACATACAATCTTTTAAAATCAAAAAGGAACAATACTTTACAATTCTTGTTTCTCATATCTGGTAGACATGTTCACTCCCTACTCTATTACAAGGTGCTGTGCTAGATGTTGGGGGATGCAATGAACAAGACAGAAATGGCACTGACAGGCCAGCTGAGAACAGACATTAGGGAACTTAACCAAGGAACTAATCACAGTGGTTAGAAGTACTTCAAAAAAAGTTTTGGATACTACGAGAGCTTTTGTTGTTATGTGCCGTGGAATTGGTTCCTACTCATAATGACTTGTGCAAGCAAATGAAACAGTGCCCAGTCCTGAACCATCCTCACAACAGTTGTTAATTTGAGCTCATGCTTGGAGTCACTGTGTCAATCCATCTCATTGAGGGTCTTCCTGTTTTTCACCGACCCCCTACTTTTCCAAGCATGATGTTCTCTTCCAGGTACTGGTCATTCCTGATAACGTGCCTAAAATATATGAGATGAATTCTTGCCATTCTGGCTTGTAAGGGGCATTCTGGCTGTACTTCACAGTGCATAGAATATATGAAGTCTAAACAGTTGTTAGAAAGTTTCCTATTTCTGACTAGAGCCCAGGACTACTGATTTGGCAAAACCTCACTCTTTGGGAATAATTAAGGGAAAGACCTGTTTGATATATGGGTATAAAATACCCAAATTATCGTTAAGAAACTAACCTCTTGATTTCGAGTAGTAGAGACGCTGCTTAAAAGACTTAGTGGAATGTTTTTTCCACTAACGTTCCCTTGATTTTTTTAGGCAAAGGCAGTTTGCCTTCAGTGGATCTGATGTTGTTGTTGTTGTTAGGTGCTGTTGAGTTGTCTCCAACTCACTGCGACCCTATGCACAGCAGAATGAAACACCTCCCAGTCCTGAGCCAGCTCCATGATTCTTGCTACACTTGAGCCCATCACCACTGCCATCGTGTCAATCCATCTTGTTGAGGGCCTTTCCCTCTTTTATCAACCCTCCACCTTACCGAGCATGACATCCTACAGGGAATGGTCCCTTCTGACAACATGACCAAAGTATGTGAGATGAAGTCTGGCCATTCTCGCCTCCAAGGAGCTTTCTGGCTGCACTTCCTCCAGGACAGACCTGTTAGTTCTTTTAGCAGTCCATGGTACTTTCAGCATTATTTGCCAACACCACAGCTCAAAAGCATCAACTCTTACTCAGTCCTCTTATTCATTGTCCAGCTCTCACATGCATATGAGGTGATTGAAAATACCATGGCTTGTGTCAGGTGCACCTTACCTCAAGGAGACATCTTTGCTTTTCAGTACTTGAAAGAGGTCCTTTGCAGCCGATTTTCCCAGTCATCTGAGGAGCTCTGGTAGCATAGTGCCTAAGGCACTTGACGGCTAACCAGAAGGCTGGTGTGGTTCAAACCCACCAGCCACTCCTCAGAAGGAAGGTTGGGCAATCTACTTCTGTAGTGATACTGCCTCAGAAACCCAAGGAGGGTCACTACGAGTCAGGTCTGACTTGATGGCATGTAACAACAACAACATATGTCATCTGATGTCCTGACTGCTGCTTCCATTGGCATCGATTGTAGAACCAAGCAATGTGAAGTCTTTGACAATTTCAATCTTTTCTCCATTTATCATAATGCTGCTTATAGGTCCAGTTGTGAAGACTTTTGTTTTCTTTATATTGAGATGTAATCCATACTGCAGACTGTAGTCTTCAATCTTCATCAGTAAGTACTTCAAGTCATCCTCACTTTCAGCAAGCAAAGTTGTGTCATCAGTGTGTTGCAGGTTGTTAATGATTATTCCTTCAATCCTGATGCCACGTTGTTCTTCATATAGTCCAGCCTCTTGGATTATTTGCTCAGCATACAGATTGAGTAAGTATGATGAAAGGATTCAACCCCGATGCATTCCCTTCTTGATTTTAAACCATGCAGTGTTCCCTTTTTCTGTTTGAATGACAGCCTCCTGGTCTGTATACAGGTTCTTTATGAGCACGTTAAGTGTTCTGGAATTCCCATTCTTCTCAATGTTATCCACAATTTGTTGTGATCCACACAATCAAATGCTTTTGCATAATCAGTAAAACACAAGTAAACATCTTTCTGGTATTCTTTGCTTTGAGCCAAGACCCATCTGACATCAGCAATGATATCCCTAGTTCCACGTCCTCTTCTGAAACCAGCTTGTATTTCAGGAAGTTCTCTGCCAATATACTGCTGCAACCATTACTGAATTATCTTCAGTAAGATTTTACTTGCATGCGATAATAATATTGTTCGATAATTTCCATATTCTGTGGGATCATCTTTCTTTGGAATGGGTACAAATATGGATCTCTTCCAGTTGATTGGCTAGGTAGCTGTCTTCCAAATCTCTTGGCATAACCAAGTGAGTGCCTCCAGTGGGGCATCCATTTGTTAAACATCTCAATGGGTATTCCATCAATTCCTGGAGCCTTGTTCTTTGGCAATTCTTTCAGTGCAGCTTCAACTTCTTCCTTCAGTACCATTCGTTCTTGAACATACGCCGCCTCCTGAAATAGATGAAGATCGACCAGTTCTTTTTGGCACAGTGACTCTGGTATTCCTTCCATCTTCTTTTGATGCTCCTGCATCATTCAATATTTTGCCCATGGAATCTTTCAGTATTGCAACTTGAGGCTAAAATTTTTTCCTCAGTTCTTTCAGCTTGAGAAATGCCGAGCATGTTCTTCCCTTTTGGTTTTCTAACTCCAGGTCTTTGCACATTTCATTATAGTAATTGGCTTTGTCTGCTCGAGCTGCTCTTTGAAATCTTCCATTCAGCTCTTTTATCTTGTCATTTATTCCATTTGCTTTAGCTACTCTTCCCTCAAAGGCAAGTTTCAGAGTTTCTTCTAACATCCATTTTGGTCTTTTCTTTCTTTCTCATCTTTTTAATGCTTTCTTCATGGATTATGCTCTTGATGTCATCCCACAGTTCTTTTGGTTTTCAGTCATTGGTGTTCAATGCATCAAATCTATTCTTTAGATGGTCTCTAAATTCAGGAGGGATATATTCAAGGTCATATCTTGGCTCTCGTGGACTTGTTTTAATTGTCTTCAAGTTGAACTTGCATATGAGCAGTTGATGGTCTGTTCCACAATCAGCTCCTGGCCTTGTTTTGGCTGAAGATATTGACCTTTTCCATCTCCTCTTGCCACAGATACAGTCAATCTGATTCCTGTGTACCCCATCTGGTGAAGTCCATGTGTATAGCCGCCGTTTGTGTTGTTGAAAAAAGGTATTTGCAATGAATAAATCATTGGTCTTGCAAAATTCTATCATGCAAATCCAGTGTTATTTCCAGTCACCAAGGCCAAATTTTCCAACAACTGGTGATTCTTCTTTGTTTCCAACTTTTGCATTCCAGTCACCAGTGGTAAGCAACACATCTTGATTGCATGTTCGGTCAATTTCAGACTGCAGAAGTGGATAAAAATCTTCTATTTCCTTATCTTTGGCTTTGGTGGTTGATACATAAATTTGAATAAAAGTAGTATTAACGGGTCTTCCTTGTAGACATAGGATATTATCCTATCAATGACAGCATTTTACTTCAGGACAGATCTTGAAACATCCTTTGTGATGATGAATGCCACTCCTTTCTTCTTCAATTTGTCATTCCCAGCATAGTAGATCATATGGTTGTCTGATTCAAAATGGCCAAAACCCGACCACTTCAGCACACTAATGGCTAGGATATCAATCTTTATGTGTTCCATTTCATTTTTGACAAATTCCAATTTTCCTAGATTTATATTTCATACATTCCATGTTCCAAGTATTAATGGATGTTTGCAGCTGTTTCTCCTCAATTTGAGTCATGCCACATCAGCACACAGAGGTCCTGAAAGACTTACTTTATCCATATCATTAAGGTTGGTTCTACTCCAATGAGGCAGCTCTTTCCCAGTCCTATGTTGAGTGATTGCCTTCCGACCCAAGGGGCTCATATTCCTGCATTGTGTTGGACAATGTTTCCAAGCTATTCCTGAAGTTGCCCAGTAATGTATCAGACAGTGTTTCTCTGCTATTCATAAGGTTTTCCCTGGCCAATTTTTTTTTTTT
>NW_006921613.1:15238073-15283020 GCF_000298275.1 Orycteropus afer afer | reverse complement strand
GTTGCTACTCGCCAAAGTAGGAGGTGGAACAATGTTTTGTATAGTATGTTATGCCAATTGAGCTTGATGTCCCCTGTGACTATGGTCCCAAGCCCACAGGATCAACTACTTGGTTGCTCTGGGTAGCTGGCTGTGACCAAGCAGTGACCACAACCTTGCCCCTTGTCAGCTCTACTATACACTTGGGGATTCTGATCATTCACATAAACTAATAGGACCATTGTCTCCTGGACAGTTTTTGAGAAGTGGATGGCCTCCTTCTTCCTAGTCTGTCTTAGTCTGTAAGATGCATTGAAACCTGTGCACCATGTGCAACTCTGTTGGTGTCTGACATACCAGAGGCACAGCCTCAAGCCTCACAGCAACATACAAGCCTCACAGGATGACAAACTGACAAATTTGTCTCCCTAAGCTGTTGGAAACCTCTGCACCCTCCCCTTACCTAACTCCTACCTGGAACCTGCCACTCTGTGGTCCCTGGCTGCTCCTGCTTCCTCCCTTTCCTGGTTCTAGGGGGCTTGGGGCCTAGCCTTGCCTCCTGCCCCTTTTTACCAGGATATCCTGCCACTCCTGAGGTCCCTGAGTCTTCTCCTGCTCCCTCCCTTTCCTGGCTCTAGGGATCTGATGTGCACTGGCCTAAACTCCTTACCTCAGACATTGATAGCTGTGGGCCCCTGTGCCTCCTGAGAAAAAGTTTCCAGTAATCAGGCTAGAAATTCAGTATTCACACTTTCATTCAAGGCTGAATTTTTGCTTGAAAAGATATTTAAATTGTATTTCTAACTTCTCAACAGTACTTTGAAGGCCCTCTGAGGACAAAGACCAATGTGTTTCCGCTCATTGAAACAATAAATGACAAAGTTAAGTCATGGATTTCTTATGCTTTGTGTTTTGGTTCTCTAGTGCTGTTGAAACAGACATACCATGAACGTACAGCTTTAACAAACAGGGATTTATTCTCTTACAGTTTAGGAGGCTAGAAGTCTGAGTTCAAAGTGCTGGCTCTAGGAGCTGGGTGAAGGCCCTTCTACCTTGGGCTTCAGCTCTGCATCCTGTTCCAGGCCCACTAGAGCTGGAGGCTTTTTCTCACTCATGTAGCTTCTGGCTGCTGAGGCTGATGAACCCAAGATTGACAAGTAAAATGGCACAGTCCTGAGATAGCAGTCCACTAGTTCAAATCAGAAATAGTCCTAAGATTGGCAGGCAACATGGCAGGCCACTGATGACTTGGTCAAATGCAGGATCCAGATGTGCTAAGAAGCTAGAGATCTTTTCAAAGCATCTCCTTATATACTGGAAGCAGGACACATCCCAAAGGCAACTAATCAGCTGCCCACAGCAGATTCTACCATGGAGTTGATTACACCACATTCAATCTTATCTTGGGGAATAACTGCATGCAGCCGTCCAACCACTCAAAACCACGGCCCAGCCAAGTTGACACACAACATTAACTACCACATTTGGTTTTAATGTGCTCTGAGGATGGCTGTGAGTAACTTCTAAAAGCGATATTCTTAATCTGTAATAAAATTAAAATACTTCAACTTTTAAGTACTTTCTTTCTGATAAGTTGGGAAGTGTAAACAGCTTTCCTTCCACAATGAGCTCAAACTCCTTTTTGGGTGACATTAACAGTCAGCCTCAAACTGTATAGTACAACTTCCCTTAGCCCCCCATTGCCCTGTAAATTTAGGAAAACCAAATATAAACTTGATAACTAGCCAGTGACTGAAGGAGGGAATGTTAGGATTAACACATCAGGAATAGTCACACATAATTTCAACAAAAAGTAATAAATTTTTCTTATAAAGCCTGAACTGGGCTGATTAAAATCTAAGTTTAAGTTTGCAGGGTGGAAACCAAGCAGTTGGTTCAATGCCCTTGCAGGTTTGAGTGGCCATAGCTAGAGAAGGATATAGAAATTTCTGGCAATTGTGGTGGGGAGTGGGAAGCTCCCCCAAGGGATTATGGGCCTTAGAGCAGCCACAGAGAATGATGCTGGTGGATGGCCTGAGTAAACTCCCTTGGGGAACTAACTGAAGGGCTTTAAGCTGTGGGGAGCTGTGTCTGCTGGTCATCCTGGTCATCCAGGCAGCACTGGCCTCACAGCATCTGGGAGCCCTGGCCAGTGCACAGCTTGGTGCAAGGAGGACCCTGATTTCATCCTCACCCTCAGATTGCCAGTGGTAAAGCTTTGAACTCCTTTGTCTTTCGGCGTGGGAAGTGTTCCTATTACTAAGAAACTGGATGACAGGCTCAGATAAGTTTTTCTCTGGGTAGTTTTGCCCATAGTGATATCAGACAAAGGGGCAAATAATATGAAGGTTCTTTAGTCTGATATTTATTTTTGCAGTGATATTTATTGAGTAGATAATTTGAAATTAAATTTCTGCATTTGACTATAAAATATAATTTTTCCACCCAAAGCACAATGTTGTAAGTCCTTGAATCTAAGGAAAGACCAAACTACATATGCATACTTCCATCTCTCAAAAGCTGGATAAACTTGGACATTAACCAAAAGAGGTGGAAATGTAACTTTCTGAGTTTAATTATCATTGGTGCAAAAAGAAATAAGCAAATCTTAAAGGTTATATAGAGACATATGGTGGCACAGTGCCTAAGGCATTTGACTGCTAATCAGAACATTGGTTGTTCAGACCCACCAGCTACTCTGTGGAAGGAAGATGGATCAATCTACTTCCATAAAGATTTACTGTTGGAAACCCAATGGGGGTTGCTGTGAGTTGGAATCACCTTGATAGCAGTGGATTTATATGGGCACATTATATTTGTAACTATATATAATTTTTGAATCTTTAAAACTGTATATAATTTATGGATTATTCATCTAGATTGAATAATTAACATTGCTGAATTTGTTTCATTTATTTTGTAGCTGAAATATTTAAAGTAAATCCCAAACATCATTTTTTGTCCTTAAGTATTTCCACATACAATCTCTAAATAATGACTTTTTTTTTTTTACATAACCATAATGCCCTTATCACACTTAACAAAATTAACAATACGTCTTTATTATGATCTCATATCTGGTCTATATTTAAGTTTAATTGCCTCCAAAATGTCTTTTTACAGTTGGTTTGTCTATTGTATGTTCAAATAAACACCCCCTATCTTTGGTAAGCTTCCTCATCCCTTCTTAGTAGGAATTAATCTCTGCCTTTGGCATCAGATCATGCCCTGGGTTAGAGTTACTTATGGGCACTAAACTGTAAGCTCAAAATGGGAAGAAACAGCTGTAAACATCCATTAGTAATCAGAACATGGAATGTACAAAGTATGAATCTAGGAAAATTGTAAGTTGTCAAAAATAAAATGGAATGGATAATGATCGATATCCTAGGCATTAGTGTACTGAGAGGGACTGGTATTGGCCATTTTGAATCAGACAATCATATAGCCTACTATGCTGGGAATGACAATTTGAAGAAAAATGGTGTCCCATTCATTGTCAGAAAACATTTAAAGATATATCTTGTGGTACAATGCTGGCAATGATAGGATAATATCCATACCCCTACCAGGAAGACTAGTTAATACTACTATGATTCAAATTTACATATCAACCACTAATGCCAAAAATGAAGGAACTGAAAAATTTTCCAGCTTCTGCAGTCTGAAATTAACCAAACATGCAATCAAGATGTATTGATTATTGCTGGTGCCTGGAACACAAAAGTTGGAAACAAAAAAGGTACTTGGAAAACATGGCCTTGGTAATAGAAATGACACCAGAGACTGCATGATAGATTTTGCAAGAACAACGACTGATTCACTGCAAGTACCTTTCTTCCAACAACATAAATGACAACTGTACACATGGACCTTGCCAGATGGAACACAGGGGAATCAAATCAACTGCATCTGTGGAAAGAGGGAATACAGAAGCTCAGTATCATCAGTCAAAACAAGGCCAGGAGGTGACTGTGGAACAGACCATCAATTGTTCACATGCAAGTTCAAGTTGAGGCCGAAGAAAATTAAAACAAGTCCACAAGAGCCAAAATATGATATTGATTATATCCCATCATTATATTTAATTACCTATTAAATATCAATAACTGAAATCCAGACTAGTTGTGGGATGACATCAAGAACATCATATACAAAGAAAGCAAAAGGTTATTTAAAATACAGGAATGGAAGAGAAGATCAAAATGGCAGAGACTGAAACTTGCTTTTGAATGGAGAGTAGCTAAAGTGAATGGAAGAAATGGCAAAATAAAAGGGCTGACCATATTTCAAAGGGTGGCTCAAGAAGACAAAGTAAAAGCAATACAATGAAATGTGCAAACACTTGGAGTTAGAAAATCAAAAGGGAAGAACATGAGAGGCATTTCTCAAGCTGAAAGAACTTTTAGAAGAAAAATTTCAATCCCTGAGTTGCAATACAAAGGATTCTATGGGCAAAATAGTGAATGATGCAGGAAGCATCAAAAGAAGATGGAGTACATGGAGTCACTGTACAAAAAAGATTTGGTCAATGTTCAATATTTCAGGAGGTAGCATGTGATTAAGAACCAATGGTACTGAAGGAAGAACTTGAAGCTGCACTGAAGGAATTGGCAAAAAACAAGGCTCCAGGGATTGATGGAATACCCACTGAGATGTTTCAACAAATGGATGCCGTGCTGGAGGCACTTTTTTGTCTATGTCAAGTAATTTGGAAGACAGATACCTGGCCAATAGACTGGAAGAGATCAGTATTTGTGCCCATTCCAAAGAAAGGTGATCCAACAGAATGGAAATTATCAAACAATATAATTAAAATCACAATCAAGTAAAATTTTACTGAAGATGATTTAAAAATGGTTGCAGCAGTATATTGACAGGGAAATTCTAGAAATTCAAGCTGAATCCAAAAGAGGTTGTGGAACTAGGGATATTACTGCTGATGTCAGATGGATCTTGGCTGAAAGCAATGAATATCAGAAAGGTGTTTACCTATGTTTCATTGACTATGCAAAGGCATTTGACTATGTGGGTCGTAACAAATATAGATAACATTGCAAAGAATGTGAATTCCAGAACATTTATTTATGCTTGTGAGGAAACTGTACATAGACAAAGAGGCTGTTGTTCGAACAGAACAGGGATACTGTATGGTTTAAAATCAGGAAGGGTGTGCATCAGGGTTGTATCCTTTCACTGTACTTATTCAGTCTGTAGGCTGAACAGATAATGCACAAAGATGAACTATATGAAGAAGAACAGGATTGGAGGAAGACTCATCAACAAGCTGTGACATGCAAACGACACTACCTTACTTGCTGAAAGTGAAGAAGACTAGAAGCACTTACTGGAGAATGACAATGGCTACAGTCATCAGTATGGATCACACCTCAACATAAAGAAAACAAAAATCCTCACAGCTGGACCAATAAGCAACATCATGATTAACAGAAAAGATTGACGTCAGGAATTTCATTTGACTTGGATCCATAATTGACACCTATGGAAACAGCAGTCAAGAAATCAGACATGGCTTTGCACTGGGCAAATCTGTTGCAAAAGATGTATTTAAAGTGTTAAGAAGCAAAGATGTCACCTTGAAGACTAAGGTATGCCTTACCCAAGCCATAGTATTTTCATCTGCCTTATATGCATGTGAAAAGCTAGACAATGAATAAGGAAGAACAAAGAAGAGTTGATGCCTTTGAATTGCAGTGTTGGCAAAGAATACTGAAAATACCATGGACTGCCCAAAGAAGGAATAAGTCTGTCCCAGAAGAAATGCAGCTAGAATGCTCCTTAGAAGTGAAAACGTCCAGAACTTCGTCTCACCAAACCAAATTTGGTCACGATGTCAGAAGGGACCAGTCCCTGTTGAAGGACATCATGATTGGTAAGTAGAAGGTAAGCAAAAAAAAAAAAAAAAAAAGGGAAGACCTTCAACGAGATGGATTGACACAGTGGCTGCACCAACGGGCTCAAGCCTAGGAAGGATTATGAGGCTGGCGTAGGACCTGGCAGTGTTTCGTTCTGTTGCACACAGGGTTGCTATGAGTCAGCTGACTCGACAGCACCTAACAACAACAACAAAAATTGTAAGCACCTTGCAGTAGCTAGGGCCAGGGTGCAGCAGTGTGGCATTTGGTGCCAGACAGATTTAAGTCCTGATCACATTCCTGCCACTTGTCAGCTGTTAGTTACTGGAACCTCTCTGAGTCTAAATGGCATACCCAGTTTGCAAAGTCGGGTGAGGAATCTGGCAGTGTCGGGCGTGCAGCCCCTGGTTTGGTGCAATTGTTATTATTATTGCTGTGGGTTAGTAGCTGCAAGCAGGCTCTGTTGGAGATGAGGCTGCTGGTTTAGGAGCAAATTAGGAGAAGGTGGCCCCAGAAAAAGGCAGCCTAAGAGGTCATCTGCATGTATGTCGTCCCAGGTGTATAGCAGAGCTGACAAGGGACAAGGTTGTAGTCACTTCTTGGTCACAGCCAGCTACCCAGAGGGACTGAACAGTTGAACTGGTGGGCTCGGGACCATAGTCACAGGGGACATCAAGCTCAATTGGCATAACATACTACACAAAACATTGTTCCACCTCCTACATTGGCAAGTGGCAACTGGGATCTTAAAAGCTTGCAAGCTGTCATCTAGATGCAACAATGGGTCTCCCCTCATCCAGAGCAAAGAAGAATGAAGAAAACCAAACATTCATGGAAACAATTAGTCCTAGCGACTAGTACACCATGCGATCCGCAGCCTATGCAAATATGAGACCAGAACAATTAGATGGTGCCCGGCTACCACTGTCAACCGCTGGGAGGGGGATCTCTGTAGGAGATCCCAGATAGACAGGGAGAACGATGTGGAACAAAACTCAAAATCATTTGGGAAAAAAAGGGGGGGGCAGGTTTGCTGGTCTGATAGAGCCTGGTGGAACCACTGAGACTATGGCCCCTAGCTGCCCTTCAGGTCTGGAATTGAACTCACACCTGTGGCTTCCAGCCAAACAAAAGACAGGCATATGAGTTGAACATCTACCTGAGGTAAATACACTCCTTGGAGAGAAAAATCATAGGAGAAAGAAGGGCTGTGTATGCACAGGGAGACAGCCAGGGGGCAGGAGTGCATGGGGGGATGGACACAGGGAAAAGGTAACTATTGGGAGGAAGTGGGAGGGAGCTGTTGCATGGGGGTAAATTGTAGTCAATGTCATGAGACAAAGTGTATGTGAACTGCTGTATGGAAAGTGAATTCGTTCTGTAAATTTTCACCCAAATCACAATAAAAAAAGAAAAAGAAAAAAAGAGAGAGATCGTCTGCAGAGACTTACCTCTTGAAACCTTTGCTTCTGACTCATTTCATTTCTTCTCCTCCAATTTTCTTTTTTTTTATTTTATTTTATTGTGATTTGGGTGAAGATTTAGAGTAAATTCACTCTCGATACAGCAGTTCACATATACTTTGTCTCATGTCATTGACCACAGTTTACCACAATGTAACAACTCCCTTCCAACTTCCTCCAATTTTCTTAATGAAAAAAATTAGGACACAGTGGGAGTTATTCTGAACTGGCCTTAACAATTTTAACTATTTCCACATGTGCGTTGCATCACAGCGCTTTTAAAGTGATTGGATTTATTCCAATTTACCTGCTGACACTTAGGAAGTTTTCTGGGGACTCACTCCCCCTTGTCCCCAATTTCCTCCTTCTACACCTGAGCCCTTCAGATCCCTTGCCCGCGCAGGGAGCTCGAGAAACCACCGGAACGGGCCAATGCAGAGCCGCCGCGCGCACCTGGCCGTGGGTAAGGACAGCGGCGAGCGGCAGGGGGCGCCCGCGCTCTGTTGCGCTCCGCCTGCGGACAGAGTGTCCAGAAGAGGCGCACAAAAGGCGGGCGTCGCGCGGGGAAAGCGAGTCAGATCCTGCAGGCTCCCGGGCCGCCCCGCCCGCGTCACCAGAACGCCACGGCCGAGTCGGTATATAAGGTGAAGAGAGCGCGTCTTGGTTCAGTTCTGGACGTTAATTTAACATCCTCTACGCGCGCCGCCCCGCCCTCCCCTCCAGGTGAGGCGACTGTTCAGAGGCAGCGATGGGCAGACCTTGGTCGGCTTTTGGAGTTTGTTGGAAGTTTTGGCACCTATAAAACTGGATCCTAGTGGCCAAAGTTTTGATCAATATTTTGGATTTTTTAATTCTAGATTTGACACTCCACATTCAAGTCATCATGAACTTTTTTCAACTCCTGATGAAAAAGAAGGAAGTAAGTTTTTAAAGCAGTCATTAAAAATCATGATTGAAAAATTGTTAACTTTTAAGGATGAAAATATGGTCCAGATTTTGAAGAAAGTATAAAATGATATGTAGCTAATTTGCCATATTTAAAATGTTTTGGATCCAAACATTTGAACATTTACTCTCAACCTTTTATCTGTTAGCTTATTCCTTTGGTGGCGATTATGACTTTTGCAGCAAGCGGAGCCACATCTTTTGCTGTGTATTCCCTTGGAAAAACCGATGTGATGTAAGTAGGCATGATTTATGATAAACGTTTTAGGTGTTTGGTTGACTTTGGCTTATGAATATGTGATATCAGTTTCCTAGTTTTGAATGTTAAATCATGGAAGTGAAGTCAGGGCTAGAAAGCATTCTGATAGCTTGTAAATGATAATATTAATAAATTAGTTTGTTCCTCTCATATCCATTGGTCCTTTTCCATCTCTTCATCAGTGAAGTAAAATTTATTATTATTATTTAAAGATTTGAAATGTAAAGTTCTTAAAATAGCCTTTTCAGGTATACATCATCAAACATAAGTCATTTTAATTACAACTTAATTTTTTTAAAAAAACATATTAGATATATCCAAATTTGGTAGAATTGCTAGAAAATGAACTTCATCTTGACTTCAGTTATGAGAAGGAAGAACACTATTTGTCCTAGAATATAAGAAAGAACTGGAAACTGAGCTTGGTCCAGTGTGCAGGGCTAGAGAGGACAACAGAAACTCAGGGGTTGGCTGAGAATCTCAATGCAGAGTTCATTACCTGCACAGCTCAAGCTCAGCACCTCTGCTGGCAGCAGAGACAAATTGTTTCTTCTTAAACTGGCAGTTCCACTGTTACTGTTATTCAGCTTGTCCTGCTTAGAGAAACTATTTTTTGAGCCAAACTGTGGAACTCTCTTAAGATTCTGCCATCAATTTTAGTTCCTACTGATGATTTCTGATAATTAACTAACAAAGGAATGCCTAAGTATGCAGACTGGGTCATGTTTATAGACCTACTACCAGTGTTGGTTTAAAATTCACTAACTTTAACATTTAATTAGACTTCTTGTATTTTTAGCCTTGATCGAAAAAAAAATCCAGAACCTTGGGAACATGTGGATCCTACTGTACCTGCAAAGGTATTGCTAAATTACAAGCAAGTGATTTATATTTAGCCCCAAACTTGGCACCCCTATCCACAACAAACCCTTATCCCTTACCCTTTCAGGGTGCCCTTTAGTGTGTGTAGTGTTAAAGAGTGTTCGAGAGTTTGAGAGATCTACTTCAAATCCTTGCTCCCTTATTAACAGATGACTTTAGACAGTTTAAGGAGTTCTGGTGGTGTAGTGGTTGAGGCATTTGGCTGCTAACCAAAGGATCAGTTGTTTGAAGCCCCCGGCCATCTATGGAAGAAAGATGTAAAGATTTACAGCCTTGGAAACGCAATGGGGGTCGCTATGAGTTGGAATAGACTTGATTGCAGTAAGGTGGGGTTTTGTTTTGTTTTGTTTTGTTTTAGACAGTTTGGCTTTTTTGAGGCTCTGAGAATCTATAAAATAGCATGATAAAAGAGCTCTACCTCAGAGCAGTTAAAGGGATTAAAGAAGATAAAAATATATAGGGACATTTAGCATAATCTGTCCAATAGTAAGCACTCAAGTTTCACCTTTCATTATTGTAATATGTTACCTCATTTTAACTATTACATATCTAAAGTTAATACAAGGGCTATTATGATAAATAAAAATAATAATTAAAAAAAAACCAAACTCACTGCCGTTGAGTAGGATCCAACTCATAGCGACCCCTCCTTGGGTTTCTGAGGCAGTATTTCTATGGAAGTAGATTGCCCAGTCTCCTTCTGAGGAGTGGCTGGTGGGTTTGACCCACCACCCTTCTGGTTAGCAGTCAAATGCCTTAGGCACTATGCCACCACAGCTCCTATGATAAACGTTGTTGTTGTTTGCCATCGAGTCGGCCCCGACTCCTAGCGACCCCTCCTTGGGTTTCCGAGGCAGTTATCACTACAGAAGTAGGATTGCCCAACCTTCCTTCCGAGGAGTGGCTGGTGGGTTTGAACCGCCAGCCTCCTGGTTAGCAGTCAAGTGCCTTGGCACTATGCTACCAGAGCTCCAGCCAAAAAAAATCAAACCTACTGCTGTCAAGTCAAATCCGACTCATAGCGACCCCTCCTTGGATTTCTGAGGTGGTATCTCTACAGAAGTAGCTTGCTCAGTCTTCCTTCTGAGGAGTGGCTGGTGGGTTTGATCTACCAGCCTTCTGGTTAGCAGTCAGATGTCTTAGGCATTACACCACCAGAGCTTCTAGGAGCTCTTTAAAACAGGAGTAGCAGTCTCTTTAAGCAAATTAGAAAATATCCACTTGTTCTTTTAAGGCTATTGCAGAGAGTTTTTTTCACTTTTTAAATATTTTGGAAGTAAGAAACATTGCGTTTGTTGGACTGAACATTACTTTGTCAGGAAATCTTTTTCTTTTTCACCTTTGTTTGTTTTTTACAAAACTCTCAAATAGCACATTTTACCTAGTGAAGGGACATTAAGATTTTAAAACTACCTACATCCTGGAGTAATAGTGAACTTTGGAGGATAAACGAGGCTCCCTGAAGGTGAGTTCTTGGAAGTGAAGAGGTGTCTAATCCATAGCATGGTCCCCTTTCCATTTTTGTGTAACTTTTTGTACCTTCATCGAGTAATTACAAGGAAAAAGTTTTATTAAGAGCCTACTAGGTCCAAGCCCTGTGGTAGGAGGTTTGGGGGCCATTCTACATCCACCCATGTGGCACAGACACGCTTTTTGAACTTAGGGCTCTCATAAAACAAACCATGGGAATTACAGACAATCTAAAGCAGTTCCTATCAGGTCAGTTCCCACTCAGGGTGACCTCAGGTGTGTCAGAGTAGAACTGTGCTTCACAGGCTTCTCAATGGCTGGTTTTGAGGAAGTAGGTCACCGAGACCTTCCAAGGCGCCTCTGAGTACACTTAAACCTCTAACATTTGGGTTAGTAGCTGTGCATTCACTGTTTGCACCACCCAGAGACTAGGGGAAAAAAAAATCTAGATGCTGTTATATGAGGGTGGGGCAAAGCTGTGTGGCCTTTCTCGGAACCCATTAACACATAGGAACCCACCGGCTTTTTAGAGAGATGGAATGATAGAAACCAGCCCCCTGTCCATTACCATTTCGTACATTTTAGAGATGGGAAGAAGTGGTTTTTGAACAAGAAACACTATGGTGATACTTTTTCCAAAGGGGGGCATGGACAAATTCCCAAAGGGAGACCTTAAGAGAAAGGACAGATCCTCAACAAAGCATTTCTTTTTGTTTGTTTGAAGCTTGTAACAATCAACCAAGAATGGAAACCCATTGAAGAGCTGCAGAAGGTCCGAAGGGCGACCAGATGACCAGACTCCGCTCCTTCCTTCCAAAGAGTACTCTATGAATCTAGTGGAAACACTTCTGCACAAACTAGATTATGGATACCAGTGTGCGGAAATGCTTCTGCTACATTTTTAGGGTTTACCTACATTTTGGACTTTGAATAACAAGTTAAAGGTAGTACAGCAATAACCACATAGTCCAAAATTAAATTTCTGTGTTTATTTTCTAATTGTAAATTTGCATTTTGCCTATTGTAGTTTTTATGTTTATGATGCCTTATGTTTTCCTTGAAATGTCTAAAGAGATGTAAATTAGATTGTCATCTTAATAAAATAACATTTGTATAAGATTTCTTAAAAATTAGATGCATGTTTAAATGGAGGATAAAATATTATTATGGGGATAAGATAAATTTTGAAGCACAAAACTTCAACTTTTAAACAATACCTAGTATAAATTTTTGTGTAAACTTTTCTTCCAAGTTCATTCATTCACCAGAAATGTATTGAGTACTGACTGGGTCCTAGCCATTGCTCTTATGCAAGCAAGATAAAGAAAGCAATGAGCAAAACCAAAATTTGGAGGGATACAAATAAAAGATGGTAAGTACAATGCAAGGAAAATGAAGTGGAAGTGGCAGTGGGAGATTTGCACGAGGATTGATCTTGGAGGAAGTGCTAGGATTCTGGTGATAAACAAGAATGAAGGTTATGCTGAGACTGGCCCTAAAGATGCCAAGGGCCATAACAGTGACACTCCTGTGAGGACTGAGGGAGCAGACCATAGGGGGCTTTGCCAGTACCTGGGGGCCATTCTTCACTCTGGCCAATGATGACCTGGAGGCAATCAAAGTAGACATGTGTATATACCAAATCAGGGAAGCCTGAAATAGCATGGTGTCTTCTAGAAACTTGAAGTAATTTAATAAATGAAATTTAATATTAAAGTGTAAAATGGGAGAAGTGTCTAGGAAAAAAAGTAGGTGGAATGTGTAGGGCCTGCTTCCACACTATATGGAAAAGCTCTGGAAAAAGTTTTTGGCTTTTTGCTTGGGATCCTACTTCTGGTTCATCATCGGGACTTGAACCAGAGGTCTGCCATATTGTCTGCTGATCTTGGGATTGTTGCCTTTGCAGCCTGTGAACCAACAGCCTGCCATTTTACCTGCAGATCTTGGGTACATCAGCCCATGTAGCTAGCTGTGTGAGTTAGGAGAAGCTTTCGGCTTGATGTTTAACCTATAGACTTGGGACTTGCCAACCTCTGCAACTATGTGAGCCATTTCCTTGAGATAAATCAATCTCTATATATCCATAACTATATATCTATATAGATACATAGATAGAAACAGCACTGGTTTTGCTTCTCTAGAGAACCCAGCCTAAGATAACGAGCTTCCCTGTCAGCAGATTATTCTGGTTTGCAATAAAACCAAACCCCAGAGTCCTTTCAATTTTATGGCCTTAAGCAAATACCCATAATTCTTGTAAAAAAAAAAAAAAGTGAAGCAAGCCTACCAAATAAAAATGTTAAAGCCACATTTTATATCACTCATTCATCATCATTTTTTTTGGAGAAATTTCCTCACCTTTCAGTTGAGCCTTTGTATTAGAGAATGAACATACAGGTTCTGAAATCTGACTACTCTGTCACTTATTCACTCTGTGACAAGCCTCATATTACTCATTTATAAAACTGGGATGATTTGGACGTACTTAGGGTAGTTGTAGGAGCTCTGGTGGCATAGTGCCTAAGGCATTTGACTGCTCACCAGAAGGCTGGTGGTTCAAACCCACCAGCCACTCCTCAGAAGGAAGATTGGGCAATCTACTTCCATAGAAATTCTGCCTCAGATACCCAAGGAGGGGTTGCTATGAGTTGGATTAAATCAATGGCAGTGAGTTTGGTTTTTGGTTGTGAAGATTATGTGAGATAATAGCTATAAAGTACATAACCCACTGCTATAGAGTCGATTCCAACTCATAGTGACCCCATAGGGTTTCCAAGACTATAAATCTTTATGAAAGCAGACGGCATCATCGTTCTTATGCAGAGTGGCTGATGAGTTTAAACCACTCACCTTTTGGTTAGCAGCCAAATGCTTCAGCCATGGCACCACCAGAGCTCCTATAACTTAACTTAACATGGTGCTTAGCATGTAGGTGTTCGATAAGTATTAATTCCCTTCTTCCCCTTTTTATGATTATCATTATAAAGTAGGAAGCTCTTACTGTGTATAAAATTAATATTCCTTTGTGAGTAGTAGCATATCTGTCTGAAATTCATGTATGTCCACCTTAGGGATGCCAGGCCCACCTTTGGTTCAGAATGGCCAATTATAAACCTTTAAGAGAGCATGTAGATACCCACAGATGAATACATCTCATGTATATTTTCACCTACAGATAAGAAACCCTAGGAATATACACATATAGATGACATAGATCCCACATCTAGAGAAGGACACACACACACACACACACACATAGACAAAAGTCTACATTCTATAAACATTATATCCACACAAGCACATTGTCTTGGTTCTCTAGTGCTGCAAAGACAGAAATACCACAAGTGGATGGCTTTAACAAATAGGAATTTATTCTTTTATAGTTTAGGAGGCTAGAAGTCCAAATTCAGAGTGCTGGGTCTAGGGGCTGGGTGAAGGCCCCTCGACCTTGGGCTTCAGCTCTGCTTCTTATTCCAGGCTCAATAGAACTAGAGGCATCTCATAACTCAGGCAGTTGCTGGCTGCTGAGGCTGATGAACCCAAGGTCAGCAAGTTAAATGGCACAGGCCCAACATCAGCAGGCAATATGGCAGGCCACTGAGATGAAGACTCAGCCAAATGCAAGATCCAGATGCGCCCAAAGCTAGAGACCTCCCCCTGTATACTGAAGGCAGACCACAACTCGAGGGCAACTGATTAGGTGCTCACAGCAGAGTCTACCATGGAGTTGATTCCAGTCTCATCATGGGGAACAACTATATCCAGCTGCCCAGCACTCAACACCGTAGCCCAGCCAAGTTGACACACAACCTTAACTACCACACACATTAAATCATTACATTCAATAGTTATGGTGTGCGGGGTTTGGCAAAGTAGCTAGATAGATGAGAGCAAGTGAGGGCTGACGGAAGTAGGGTGAAGTTGAGTGCATATACCCAAAATAGCAATAGAAATAGTTTTTCTGGCAATTGTCCCTTACACTGTTTCTCCCCCACCCCATGCATGAAAAATAACCTCAGGTAATTATTTAATTTATTACTAGAAACTAATAATTTTGTTTTGTTTTGGTAGTACATACTGCTTAACTTTAAAATGAAAATTACAGTAACATTAAGGAGAACTCCAAATTTTATAATCCTTACAGACATGCAAAAATAACTGGCTTCTTCACCTGTTAAGTATACTCATTGAGTTGATTCTGACTTCATAACAGATAAGTTATAAAACAGTGCTTATTTGGAGAGTGGGCCTGTTGTTGTTAGTTGCCAGCAAGTCAGTTCTGACTCATGGCGACCCCACGTGTGCAGAGCAGAGCTACCACATAGCTGTGGCCTTTCAGAAGCAGATCACCAAGGCTAACTTCCCAGGAGCCTACTGGTTCAAAGATTAAACTCCCTATTTTATACTTACATCAAGTAATGTATGTAATTTTCCCTTTACTTGGCTATGTGTAATCATGAAGTTGATACTATTTCTTGACATAAAGCTTGCTTTACCTCAGCCAAGTTAACCTGCCTATTTTATTTTATAATGTCTTTGCTAATCTGAAATCTCCTCATCAACATTAACAAAAAATGGATTTGAGAAATGCATTAACACCATAAGGCAAGTGTGATCTATTGTTAGCTTGTTATTTTAAAGACAAGTTTATTGTGTTTATCACTGACCATTCCTTAAATTTTAATTATGTCATATTTTTAAGTAGCACCATCTATTTATTACATTATTTTTTTTATTGAGGCTTACCTTACATGCAGAGCTCTTAATTGTTCAGTTAGAAGGACTTTTATAATTGTATGTTGTGCTGTTGTTAGGTGCCAGAGTCACTTCTAACTCATAGTGACCCTATGTATGTCAGAATGAAACACTGTCCAGTCCAATTATCATTATTCATTACTATAAATAACCTGATAACTGTGTGCACCCATGAAATCACTACCCCAAACAAGCTATTGAACATTTTTATTACTTCAGAAAGTTCCCTTCTGGCATTATTTACTTCTTAAATTAAAGACATTGTTTTAAACTAGGAAATACATCATACAGTACAAAAATCAAATCAGTCCTATGGAAAAGCCCACATGGAGAGGTATTGAGACTTCTTGCCAATAGTCAGCAAGAAACTAAAGCTCTTGCCAATAACCATGTGAATGATCCAATATTTTTGCAATAGATGCAAAAAGACATATCTCTCACTCACTGCCATCGAGTTGGATCTGATTCATAGCGACCCTTTGGGTTTCCAAGGCAGTATCATTATAGAAGTAGATTGCCCAACCTTCCTTCAGACGAATGTGTTGAACACCAAATGTACAAGTAATGAAAAATAGATAAATTGCACCAAAATTAAAAACTTTTGTGCTTCAAAGGACCCATAACAAAAATGAAAACATCTATAGAATGGGCAAGAGACATACCTAAAATACATAAGAAACTCTTAAGACTCAATAGTAGAAAGACTAACTCAATTTTAAAAATGAGCAAAGGGTTTGAATAGACATTTCTCTAAAGAAGATATACAAATGGCCAATAAGCACTTGAAAAGATGCTCAACATCATTAGTCATTAGGAAGATGACAATCAAAACAGAACAATCAAAACCATAATGAAATATACTTCATATCGACTAGGATGGCTATAATCCAAGACAGATAAATGTTGGCAGGGATGTGGAGAAGTTGGAACCCTAATACATTGCTGTTGTCACTTTGAAAAACAGTTTGGCAAGTCCTCAAAATGTTAAACATTTGTACTCCTAGGTATAAACCCATGAGAACTGAAGTGGTTCCCTGAGGCTTAGGGGAAGGAGGCCAGGAATGAGGGAGTGACTGCTAATGGGTTCAGAGTTTCCTTCTGGGATGATGAACATTTTCTAAAATTAGATTGTGGTGATGGTTGCACAACTCTGAATACACTGTAACCACTGAACTGTAACTTTCAATGAATGAATTTTATAGTATGTTAATTATATCAATAAAGCTGTCAAATATATATATTTAAATCTCTCTCTCCATATATATATATATGGAGAGAGAGAGAGAGAGAGAAAGTCTTACTCCCACCCTAAACCCATCCACCCCTTTCCTCTTGCTCAACCCACTGTAGCTAGCCACATTTATTAGTCTCTTTTGATGGTAAATAAGCACATGAATACATGTTCAACATTGTTAATCATTAGAGAAATGCAAATTCAAACCACAATGAGATACCACCATATACTCACGAGAATGGCTAAAATTTAAAAAGACAGTTAACGGCAAATGTTGGTGAGAATATGAAACAACTGGAAATATCATACAATGCTTGTAGGAACCAAAATGGTACAGCCACCATACCAGTCAACCTCCAAGATGACCCCTAACAGTCTCTGCTTCCTAGTATTCATTCATTCCCTAGGCCAGTGTCACCAGTAGAATACAGGATAAGTGATAATATGTGACTTCCAAAGCTAGATTTTGTTTTCACTTGGATCACTTATTCTGAAGCAACAGCTGCCTGAGTAAAGATACTCAAACAGCCTTATGGAAAAGCCCATATGGAGAGGAATTGAGACCTCTTGCCAACAGCCAGGAAGGAGCTGAGGTGCTCTGCCAACAACAATGTGAGTGGACTATCTTGGAAGCAGATTCTCCACCTTCAGTCAAGCCTTCAGATAACTGCAGCCCCGATCACCATTTTATCTGCTTTCCATGAGAAACCCTGAGCAAGAAAAATCCAGCTAAGCCATTCCCAAATTCTAAACCCACTGGAACTGAGACATAGTAAATACTTTAAGCTACTGGGTTTTGGGGTCATTTGTTACACAGCAATTGATAACTCATACAATCATGTGAAAAAACAGAGTGGCAGTGTCTTGTAAAAGTAAACACATACTTACCATAGAATTTAGCAAGCTCACTTCTAGGTATTTACCAAAAAGAAATAAAAGTACATATCTACACAGGGACTTATACATGAATGTTCATAGCAGCTTTATTCCTAATAGCTAACAAATAGAAACAACCCAAATGACCTTCAACTAGTGACAAGATAAATTACAGTATATCCATATAATAAATTCTCATAATACAAAAAGGCTTATGAAATGACATATATATATATAAATGATTTCAATGTCCCAATAAAAGTACTGCATAGGAGCATAGCCTTATTTATATGGATAAAACAAATTTGAATACCAAATTACTTCATGAGTTTCTTGGGAGAATAGTCTACAAGACAAATACCTGACTGTGCACTCTTTGTATTGTACTATGGGGGAGGGTGGAGAGAGGAAGAGGATACAACTGAGTTATATGTTAATTTTCCCCACATTAACCAAAAAATGCTATATTTAACTCCACATTACCTACCAAGACAAAGCAACAATTTATAAATTGTTCTGAGAAGATGTGGACTATGGGTTTGATACTTCCCTCTTTCCTCATGCTGAGTGTAATTTTCTGTGTATATGTTGTTGTTGTTGTTATGCGCCATTGAGTCATAGCCACACCTCCTCAGGTTTCCGAGGCGATATCACTACAGAAGTAGATTGCCCAACCTTCCTTCTGAGGAGTGGCTGGTGGGTTTGAACCGCCAGCCTTTATATACATATATTTTATTATTTGGCATGAGTGGGACAACTCTGGCTGACAGTATTGGCTCCAGAGCTCCTGACTGGGTTGGCTGACTGCTTCACAGTTGCAGTTCAGCATCTTCCTCTGATCAATCCTGTTGCTTCTCCCTTCCCGTCATAGGTGGTGATCCCTAATAAACATCTTGCACCCCAAATTCATCTCCATATTTGCTTCCAGAGAACCTGAACTTGATCATTTCTATTAAAAAATTATAAAACATCACTGAGAGGAGTTAACAGAGATTTAAATATATCATTCTCATGAACTGGACAACTCGGTTCTCCATATCATAGAGTCAAATCCCAACCAAAATTCCAGCAGGGGTGTGTAGGTGCATGCGAAAATTGACAAGCTGCAATAAAGGAAGAACAAAATCTTAAAACTTAATACTTAAAGTCATGAAAAAAACTAATAGGTACAGGGTTTCTTTCTGGGGTGATGAAAATGGTCTGGAATTACATATTGACAATGACTGTACAAGCTTGTGAACATAGTAAAAACCACTAGATTATGCACTTTAAAGGGGTGAAGTTTATGATATGCGACTTATACCTTAAAAAAAAAAATCTGCCCCACATTTACTTATCTCACGTCAAGAAATAAGAGACTGGATTTAATTCTTTAATTGCCAGAGACTAGTGATTTTTTTTCCCACCTGTGGTTCAGTGAATTACTTAATATGGCTCTTCTAGCCATGGTCTTTGGGACTCCCACTAGATGACTGAGTGGGATGATGCAAATGTGAGGTGCTTGTGTCTCACCAAGGGACGTAGATAGCTTGCTAATAATGTAAATAAGGTACATGGCACCTTTGTGGGGGTAAGGCCATGGAAATAAGCTGCATGGAACCCTAATGTGGGGATTGGTCAATTGTGCCATCCTGCTAGGCTTAAAACGAGCCATTGCAGGAGACAAACAGGGAGATGTCATTGTCATCAAGAGAGAATAGCCAGGGGTGGAGTGTGTACTTGGACCTGTGATCCCTGAGCTGAAACCACAGACAGATGGTGGCAGTGGGAGCAGCAGAACCAAGAGAACAGCGTAAGACAGAGCGGAGGGCTTCCTGGCCCATGGAGCAAGAAAGCGGAGTGCTTTTGGGCAGGAGGCCTGCTGAAGGAGTAGGGTACCTCTTGGGGCACCTATTTGGCAGAGTAAAAAGAGCTTTGTAACACTGGCCAGAGCAGGGCCAAGGCCAAAGCCAGAGAGAGGCATGCCAGTGGCACAGCTGAGAGGAAGCTGTCCTGATTGAAGAACAGTATCCCGAGTTGTTTCAGATCCTGAATTGTATGTAACCTGTTATTTCCCTAATAAACCCCATAATCATGAGTATTGTCTGTGAGTTCTGTGTGGTCATTGCAATGGATTATTGAACCCAGCAGAGAAGTAGAGAGTGCAGTGGGAGGGACAGCTGGTGTCAGAATTGGTAAAAGGACTGGAGGGTGGCAAGGCATGTCTGATGCCAGCCCTATAGGAACCAGCCTTGAGCTGTTGATGTTCATCTTGATCCTATCTCCCCCTTGTGAAATTAGAGGAGGTTGGATGTTGCCCACATGCCCTTTTTGCACCATCATATGAATTAACTTCCTCCTCAATATGTAATATTTGCTTTTTTCCCCTAAAACACGAAATTGGAAGTTACTGAACACTGTAAGAAACACACTAACAAGACTTCTTGGGCCAGGACCTGTAAATCAGTCTATCTCTATCTTAACAATACATATGATTCTCTGGTGTTGAACTGAAAAGCAGAGTCAACACTGGGTTTACTTAGCATCTAACTGATGCAAATATTACCACTCTCAGAGGAAGGGCCAGGCAGAGTGCAAGAGTTACATAGTAACAAGACTATCCCAGCAATAAATCCTTTATGGGGCAAGGCTATAACCAAGCAAGGTGGTAGAGGTTACAGTTGACGCTGCAGCTGGATTAGTATATGCTTCATTAACTCCTCCACTAATGTGTCTCACATCAGGGAACTTTCCATGTCACCAAACCGAATTCTCCCAAATCTTTATACCACACTAAGAATCTGGTTAATTCTTTCACTAGAACCAAACCCACTACCATCAAGTCTACTCCAACTCATAGTCAACTCTATAGGACAAAGTAGAACTGTCCATAGGGTTTCTAAGTCTGTAAATCTTTACAGAAGCGATTGCCTTACCTTTTTTCCCACAGAGCGGCTGGTAGATTTGAACCGCCGGCCTTTTGGTTAAGAGTTGAATGCTTTAACCAATGCACCATCAGACGTCCTTTCACTAGAACAGTGGTTCTCCAACTTTAGTGCACTGGAATCATTTGAAGGCATGTTAAACTGTGGATTGCTGGACTTTACCCCCAAAGTTTCTCCTTAGGTCAGTCTTGGGGCAGGACCTAAGTATCTGCATTTCTACCAAGTTCCTGGGTGATGCTGATGCTGCTGGTCTTGGGAGCACACTTTGAGAACTACTATGCTGGAACTCCGTTCCCTGTAACATTTGGTCATTAATTAGGAATTCTTGCCCAATCAGTAATATCTACCTAGACCTGAGCCATCAATCAAACTTAGGCTATCTGGAGAATGGAGGCAGGCCAGATGTGGAAGACCCAATAATGGGAATTTCTTGGCTACTGTTCAAAGAAACACTAAATCCTGCACTCTCATCTGAGGAGATAGGAGCTGCGGTGGCACAGGTGTTAAAACATTTGGCTGCTAACCAAAAGGTCAGCAGTTCAAACCCACTGCCCGCTCCCTGGGAGAAAGATGAGGCAATCTGCTTCGGAAAGATTTACAGACTTGGAAACTCTATGGGGAAGTTCTATTCTGTCATATAGAGTCACTATAAATCAGAATTGACTTGGTGGGTTTTTGGCTTGGTAATCTGAGGAGGGGTGGATTTTTCAGGTATGTGTCAGGGGTAGATGAATGTGCATTTGTATGCAGAGCTGACATTACTGACCACCCATGTCAGAACAGTCTGGGAATGTTTCTGTCAGTAATAATCAGATCTTACTTTAATTCAGCTTCACAGTTGACACAGTGAGCTGACAGGAGGCATCCAGATGGGCATCTGAATCTAGTCTCTACCAATCCAGAGCTGTGTGAGAGCACAGCTACTCAGAACCTCACTTTGCAAAAACGAAAAAAACCAAACTCATCACTATCAAGTCGGGTCCGATTCATAGTTACCCCTTCTTGGGTTTCTGAGGCGGTATCACTATGGAAGTAAGTTGCCCAATCTTCCTTCTGAAGAGTGGCTAGTGGGTTTGAACCACCAGCCTTCTGGTTAGTAGTCAAATGCCTTAGGCACTATGCCACCAGAGCTCCTAGTTCTATAGTGAGACAATAGTGTGAAAGCCAGCACACGTATCTTGTATATAGTATGTTGGGAATCAGTGCCTGGAGAAGGTTATTATGCTTGGTAATGTCAGCAAAAAAGAGGAAGACTCTCAACGAGATGGACTGACACAATGGCTGCAACAATGGGCTCAAATGCAGCAGCAATTGTGAGGACAAAAACAGTGTCTTTTGTTCTGTTGTACATAGGGTAGCTATGAGTCATGGAGCTGACTCAATGGCACCTAACAAGTATGTTGGGAGAAAAAGTTTTTTTTTCTTTTAGTTTGAGAAACTGAGCAGAGAGTTTATGTTTTAAGACAGGAAACAGGGAAGAATTTGTGATGATGTAGTACCCATCTCTATACTCAAAAGGAAAGAGAGTTTGATCAGCAGGAAGGAGAGGCGGATCAGACGGAGAAGGGATTAGATGTTAGAGGACTTCCGATGTTTTCAATTCCCTTTCTAAATACCTCATTGGAACTCAGCTTGAAAAGATGTGCTGGGACAGTCAGATTCTCTTTCTCCGGAGCTTGAAGTAAGAGACAGAAGAGTTTGAGGTGCACACTTGAGAAGAAAGACAGGCCTGCAAAGGCCATTGCACCCAAAGTTACTGAGGGAGTGGAGATGGATTGGAAGCCAGGCAGGGGAGAGAAAGGAAGGCTGAACAGAAAGCCCGAAAGAAGCTGAGGTAAAAGAGACGGTACAGGAGGCCAAGAGGATTACTGTCATGAGCTAAGAGCCCTGAAAAGGGGCGAGGGCAGCTTCAGAGGCAAAGCATCAGAGGGGAAAATGAGCCACCATCATTCCCAGGTTGTTCACAGTACGACCTGCATGCTGGATCTGGCTGGTCCTGACGGTCGTCCCTCCTTTCAGGCCCACCTTTGACTTCCATCTGCAGGGAAGGTTGCATCTGCCATCTGCCGTTGTCCCCTGCAGACCTTTGGATTTGGAGGAGCTGGCCTAGAGGGATCCCTTCAGGGCACTGTTGCCTCTCAGGGTAGGGCAAACTGTGTGTCACTGAGGCAGCTCCTCGCTGGCATCCATCTCAGAGACCCATGGTGAGGTTAGTTTCCATTTAAGCTGTTTTGCAGTAAAAAGAAAAAAAATGTTATCTTTCCTCTTGACTGGAAAAATTACACCGCAGAGCTTTTTGAAAGTGGCGTTCAGGACAAGCAGTCAGGTGATGAGGGTTTTTGTGTTGCCTCCCGTGCGCCTCTCTGAGGACATCACTTCACCAGCTTCAGGCGTAGGGCGCTCACTATGCTCCAGGCACTTTTCCCAGCACATAACACTTACCATTTCACTGAATCTTCACAAAAGCCCCTGAGGCAGTATCTTTTTTCCCAATTTTTCAGATGCGGAGAGGTTGAGTTCTTGGCCCGAATCACACAGTCCTGTAATCAGCAGAGCTAGGGCCTAGGGAGCTCAGGGTGAACCTGGACTTGCTAGGCCATATCGGTATCTCTTCCAGTGCTGACACTTCCCTCTTCTCTCTCTAAGTCTAAATGAATTTAGTAAAGTCTGACCATGAGACGCCATCACCCAGGGGGTTGTGCCTGTTTTTCTAATCTTGGGTGTTAGGCTGTCCTTGTGGCCTCACCTCACCATGCTTCATGCCTCCGACAGCTTCTTTTAAAAAGATAATGGGCAGCCACAGTTGAGACAATGGGTCTCACCCCCAGGCTGTACTTTTCTGGAGGGCAGAGACCCTGTTTTCTTAATCTAGCACAGTACATGGCACCTTGTTTGTTGTCGTTAGGTGCCCTTGAGTGGGGTCTGACTCATAGAGATCCTAGGTGCAACAGAATGAAACACTGTCCCAGCCTCACAATCCTTGCTGTACCAGAGCCCATCCTTGCACCGTGTCAATCCATCTTGTTGAGGGCCTTCCCCTGTTTTGCTTACCCTCCACTTTACCAAGCATGATTTCTTTCTCCAGGGAATGGTCTCTACTGACAACATGACCAAAGTAGTTGAGATGACATCTGGCCATTCTTGCTTCCATACACATTCCAGCTGCACTTCTTCTAGGACAGATCTGTTAGTTCTTCTGGCAGTCCATGATACTTTCAGTATTCTTTGTCAACACCACAACTCAAAAGCATCAACACTTCTTCCGTCTTCCATATCCATTGTCCAGCTTTCACGTGTATATGAGGTGACTAAAAACACCATGGCTTGGGTTAGGTGCACCTTAGTCTTCAAAGAGACCTCTTTGCTCTTCAGCACTTTAGAGAGGTCTTTGGCAACAGATTTGCCCAGTGCAATACAACTTCTGATTTCCTAACTGCTGCTCCACTGGTGTTGATTGTAGATCCAAGTAATATGAAATCTTTGACAGCTTCAATCTTTTCTCCATTTATGATGATGCTTATTGGTGCAGTTGTGAGGATTTTTGTTTTATGTTGTGGTGTAATCCATACTGCAGACCGCAGTCTTTAATCTTCATCAGTAAGTGCTTCAAGTCATCTTCACTTTCAGCAAGCAAGTTGTGTCATCTGTGTATCTCAGGTTGTTAATAAGTATTCTAAAAGGACACAACCCTGATGCATTCCCTTCCTGATTTTAAACCATGTAATATCCCCTTGATCTGTTCAAATGACAGCCTCCTGGTCTATGTATAGGTTCCCTATGAGCACAATTAAGTGTTCTGGAATTCCCATTCTTCTCAATGTTATACATAATTTGTTATGATCCACATGATTGAATGTTTTTGCATAGTTCAAAAAAACGCAAGTAAACATTTTTCTGGTATTCTTTGCTTTCAGCCAAGAGCCACCTGACATCAGCAATGATATTCCTTGTCCCACGTCCTCTTCTGAATCCAACTTGCATTTCTGGCAGTTCCCTGCCAATATACTGTTGCAACAGCTTTTGAATTATCTTCAGCAAAATTTTACTTGCTTGTGATATTAATGATATTGTTAGATAATTTCCACATTCTGTTGGATCACCTTTCTTTGCAATGGATCACTTCTAGTCAGTTGGCCAGGTAGTTGTCTTCCAAATTTCTTGGCATAGGTGAGTAAGTGCCTCCAGCACATCATCCATTTGTTGTAACATCTCAATGGGTATTCTGTCAATTCCTGGAGCCTTGTTTTTTTTTTTTTTTGCCAATTCTTTCAGTGCTCCTTAAATGTTTAATGAATGATTAAATACAGTGATGAATCTTTTTGCAAAGACTCATATTCTAATTCATTTCTAGCATAATTAATCTCAAGGTTTTTAAGTATTCATTTATTTACCAAATATTTATGAGTGCCTCTTGTATGCCAAAGAGTCCCTAGGTGGCATCAATGGTTAAGCACCCAGCTACTAACCAAAAGATTGGGGTTCAAATTCACTCCAAGATGCCTCAGAAGAAATGCTTGGCAATCTGCTTCCAAAAGATCACAGCCATTGAAAACCCCAGGGAGTGTTGTTCTACTCTGACACAAATAGGGTTGCCATGAGTTAGAACAGACTCAGTGGCAACTGGTTACTGGTACTCTATGCTAGGCACATGCCATATGCTGGCAATGCAACAGCTAGGCCTTCATGGGGTTCCGGTTTTGTGGGGAAAAAAGAATTAATTTCCCAAATGCATTTGAAATGACAGCTGTGATAAACT
Source organism: Orycteropus afer afer (assembly GCF_000298275.1). NCBI lineage: Eukaryota > Metazoa > Chordata > Mammalia > Tubulidentata > Orycteropodidae > Orycteropus > Orycteropus afer. The sequence goes on along the minus strand of NW_006921613.1, from coordinate 15,257,601 downwards.
TCCTGAAGGAAAGTGCTATGCAATGAATAACTTAACATGGCCCCCTTGGCAAAGCCTTTGTGACTCCCACCAAAAGACTGGGTGGTGCTATGGAAATGTGAGGTGCTTGTGACCCACTGATGGGATTGGATAGCTTGCTAATAATGTAAATAAGGTGCCTGGTACCCTTGTGGGAGTGGAAGCATGCATATAAGGTGTATGGAGCCCTAATGTGGGAATTGGCCAGTTTCGCCCATCTAGGCTTAAAAAAAGCCATCCCAGAGGCAGGAAGGGGAAACCTCACTGCTATTAAGAAAGAAGAACCAGGAGTGGAGCGTGTCCTTTGGACCCCAGATCCCTGCATGGAATCTCCTTGACCTAGGAGACAGAGCGAGATCTGTAGCACTTTGTTGACACAGCAAGAGATGGCGAGAAGCAGCAGCAGAGAAATGGTGGCAGCAGAAACAGGAGCCCCAGCAGGAGACCTGGCAGGAGACAGAGCAGTGGGCTTCTGGACCCACAGATGGAGAAAGCTGACTGCCTCAGGGCAGGAGGCTTGCTGGCAGAGTGGAGTCCCTCCAGGCACTTGTTGTTGTTGTTGTTGTTATGTGCCCTCGAGTCGGCCCCGACTCATAGCGACCCCTCCTTGGGTTTCCGAGGCAGTATCACTGCGGAAGTAGGATTGCCCAACCTTCTTTCCGAGGAGTGGCTGGTGGGTTTGAACTGCCAGCTGTCTGGTTAGCAGGCAAGTGTCTTAGCCACTATGCTACCAGAGCTCCCAAGCTAATTTTGCCAACCTATGGAGCTAGAAATATTATGGGGCAGTTCTACTGTAGAGCTAATTTCCTTGTGGATGAAGTTTACTGGTGGAGTGAGGTGCTTCTAGGCAATTATTGGCAGAGCTCAATGAGCTGTGTAACACTTGCCGGAGCAGGGCAGCAGCCAAGGGGCCGCGGGGCTGAAAGGCTGAGAGCCAGAGAGGCATGCCTGTAGGCACTGTTGAGGAGAGGCTGTCCTAATCAAAGAACTGTATCCAGAGTAGTTTCTGATCCTTAATTGTAACCTATTACTTCCCTAATAAACCCCATAACTATAAATATTGTCTGTGAGTTCGGTGTGGTCATTGCAATGAATTACTGAACCCAGTAGTGAAGTAGAGAGTGCTGTATGAGGGATGGTTGTTGTCAGAACTGGTTAAAAGTTTGGAGGGTGGAGGCATGTCTCTCCTCCACTGCATAGGAATCAGCTTGGGGCTGTTGATCTTTATCCTTCTTCCCCCTGGTGAAGTTAAGAGGTCAATGCCACACCATCTTTACAGAAAGGGACATAAAACTATGAGAGTATAAGCAAGATGGACTGACCATTGTTTAAGAAAAACTTCCTTGAAGAAAAGGTTTGCACATGGATCCACTCACCTACATACCCATCCATTACAGACCATGTTCCAGAGGGAGCCCCTTTTCTAATAGGCAAGTGGACCTATATTCAATGGTGGAAATGTCAATTTAAGCCATTTAGAGGCCACACTATATACTGTTTCAGTTATCAAAAATAAATAAAAATTACGAAACCTACTGTTGGTAAAGCTATAGGGATATAGGTACAAATTACACATTGTTAGCAGCACTGTAAGTTAGTTCAACTTTTCTGGAGAACAATCTGTCAATATGTAACCAGAGTGTCAGATAGTTTACCCCAGAAAGTATTCCAAAAGAAAATACAGTGCTACTTATAATAACAAAAATTGTTTTAAAAAGGAAATAAGCTAATATCCAATAAAAGGGAATATTTTGATGAGTTTTAATATTTTAATATCTGAAAGGCAGTAATATATGAATACATGAAATGCAATGCATCCATTGAAAGTGAAAAAGATGTGAAGGGCCCTAACATATGGAACTGTGTATATGAAAGGTTAACTGAAGAAAGCAGAATATAGAATATGTACAGGAATTATGACTATATGACAACTGATTAACTTATATTAACGAGGATCAGAAGTTTAGAGAGATTTTTATCATACAAACAAAATTTAATTTTTACTTTGTACCTTTCATTTTGAAATAATTTCAAACTTACAGAAAAGTTGCAAAAATAATGCAAAGAACTTCCATATCCCCCATTCAGATACCCAAGTGTTAACATTGTGCCACATTTTATCTATCATTTTATCTTATCTAGCAAGCTTTTTTTTTTCCTTCATTATCCTTACATTTTTAATTAATGAGATTCATTTTTCTACAAATCTAAGTGTAGAAAAACACGATTTTCCGTAACAGAGCAGGAGAAACTAGTACTCTCTCACTTGCTGGTCATCTCCAGTCGGCTAGAACTACAGGCTCGAAGGGCAGCTGGGCGATTCAGGACAGTGGGAAGGAAGATTCCTGAGGGAAAGGCCAAAGCGCTGGAACAATTTAGCCAAGTAAGAAGGGCAACTCTATCTACCCTTGAAAATGTCTCCAGTCAGCTCCTCTCTGGCTATGGGGTCTTCTGTAACAGTGGAAAGAATGCTCCTGGTCTCAGTGATGGTTCTGTCCAACGGTCAGCAAGCTCCTGTTCCCTGAGGCCCTCTCTAAGGCCCTACCTGGCAGGAGCACCTGACTAAGGCCATATTGGCAGCAGGTGGTAATGGGTTATAGTTCTTTATGGGCCAATCCTGAATGATCACATAAATTATCTCCTTTGATGTTGGCACTTTTACGAGAAACAGGAAGCTCTGGGGCATCCAAGGAAAGTGCTTTGTATCCCGTAACAGTACACAAGTTCCAATGTCTGTCCCTCTGGCCCCAGGCTTGCTGTGCTCTGAAGAGAGCCCCAGGCCAGGTCATACTCTCAAGTAGGCGAAGGAGCTGAGGTCATCCTCTGTTTTCTATATTTGTTCCTGAGTCACTGCCAGGGTCTGAGAAGGGGAAAACCCGGGCCCTTCTTTCTGTAGCCATACATCCTGGCTCTGCTAGCCCTGGAGATCCAAATTATTCCCCTAGAACTAGCAGTGCATGGGGCCCAGGGTACTGAGGGTGGCAGTCAGTTGTGAAGCCAAGGGCCCTCTCTGCTCTGCTGCCCTGCCCCTGCCCTTTGGAGTCTGTCTGCTGGGTTCTGTGGGGTGTGTGGTGGTTTTACTGTCCCTGTGTCAGGTCTGCAGCCCACAAGCCACCCACTCAGTCTTCATGTCAGCCATCTCCACTGTGATTCATAGATGTTGACTCCTTCCTACTGAAAGCTGGGTGGCGTTCTGGAGAACATAAACCCCCTTGTATGGAAACTATGGAATTTCCCTAGTAAAGAGGCTTTGGTAACTCAGAGCACGGGAAGGTCACAGTGGTGAGACATGGAGAGATGTGAGGGTGGACACAAGACCTGCCCAGACAGTCTGGGTTTCCCCTCGAGGGGAAAAGGAGAGCTCTGCTGTCTCCACAGACAGGACCAGGACACATCCAGGGAGTGGCTGACTGCAGGTGGGTCTCACTTTACAGTTTACAACAGGTCTCCCGTTTAGAGCAGTGACTCTCCACCACTGGCTGCACTTTAAAATCCCCCGATGCCCAGGCTGCACCCCAGACTACCTGAATCAGAATGTCTGGAGTGAGGCCTGCACCTCAGTTGTTTAAGCCCTCCAGGTGTTTTCAGTGTGTAGCCAAGACTGAGAACCAATAATGCAAAAAACAAAAAACTTTCACCAGATCTTTCTTGTATCTTGGGGTGTGCTGCCTACCATCCTTGTCTATGGAAAGCCTGTTGTCCTTCAAGAGTCATCTCCAATGCCCTCTCTTTGGCAAAGGCTTCTTTGGCCTGCTTCCAAACTAGAGGTAATTGTTCCCCACCCACTATTGGACCATTGTGTTTGGGTGTATGAGATCGGGGTACTGCCTGGTTTTGAATCCTACCTCAATTACTTACTAGTTGTGCCATCACAAGTCTTTCAACCTCTGAAAGCCCCAAACTTTTAATCTGTAAATTGAGATTATGAATAAAAGTGCCTCTTTGTAGGGTTGATGTAGCATTGTGATATGCCATATAAAGCACTTAGGAGCAGTGCTCAGTAAGTGCTAGCTGTTTTCTTACAATTCATATTCTTCTAAGCCTTGCCTGTTCCTCTAAAATGTAAACTGTCTAGAGGGCAGAATTGCTGTCTCCCCAGCTTGGTGCTCCCAGCACAGTGCTATGGTGCTTTGCACTGATATATTTGATGAATAAATGAATTGGAAGTGTATCCGTTTGCAACATCAGTGCTTGCTTCCTAATTTAACTCTGGAATAAATTCAGAGTCTGTGTATTGATTTTGTGTGGGAATTTATTCCTTTTTCTAGTACTGACTGTGTGACACTCTCTAAGAACACAAAGACAAAGACATAATTGTCACTGAGGAGCTGAGAGTCTGGTGGGGGTACACAACTCATGACCTTGTATTTCCCTTATTATGCTATAAAAGTGGTATAGAAATGTTGGGTACCTTGATGAGGAAGAAAAGGAAAAATGGGGAGGAAAAGGAGCTGAAGGGAGAGGAAGGAAACATTTGCACAGCTGACTTTTGAGATGGGTCTTAACCATGAGCAGGATCTTGACCAGTAAAGAAGTGGAGAAGAGCATTTGAGGCAAAGGGGGCAGTGCCTGTAAAACCAGAGAGGCTGAGAGGGGATGGAGCAATCTGAGGATGATGTGATATGTAAAGAAAGGGCATGGGGTCCCGAGTGCTGGGCAGGCAGCCTGTGGCCAGCATGGGAGAGCCTTGAGGGTTGTGCTAAGAGACTGGGACTTTATCCTGTCAGCAGAGGAAATTATCGTCATCTTTGTGAGCTGGGAAGGTAAACAGAGCACACTTGTGCTGGCTTCCTTCTTTAAGGCCAACCTCGGCTGCCACTCCTTATCAAGGGGCGTCAGCAACAAGCAAGCCTGGCCTCGGACTCATCACTGTGCAGTCCCTTCTCCTGGCCGCGGCCTGGAGAGGCCTGTCAAGTGGGATCACGCTTTGCCTCCACTTCTGGCTCAGAAGACTAGATAAAGGAGAGTGGGTGTGAAGGGGGTGGCGATGATCCTTTTGAGTTTCATTTGTTGGAGGCGTAACTTTCGGCTCAAACCAGCTGGAAAAGTCAGGCAGCCTATGAAAATAGGCAGGGCGGCAGTGTTTAGCGGAAGGGCCCTAGCTGACTGACAGAGACAGGCCCTTGCAGTTTGTTTGATTTGCACTCCGGCTCTGCCCCTCCCTGCTGCGATGCCTTTGGTATTAATCTTCCTCTCAGGACCTCACTTTTGTCATCTGTAAAATGAAGGGGGTGGACCAGATATTCTTCCTCCAACTTTATCATTTCAAGGAAGGAGGAAGTTCAAGGGAGTAGCATGAGATTTTGTGGGTCAATAACTGAGGGCAGAAACTCCCAGGAGGAACAAAGTGTTTTCTAGAGGAACCAGGAGCCTTTTCCGAGTGGGTGGGGATCAAGGCTAGCCTCCCTCCGTTTCTTTGGCTGACTTGGCCTTAGCCACAGGCCCTGGCAGATACCAAGCTGAGGGAGATGGGGGTGGGGGTGGGGAGGAGTGCAGTTTCTCCTTGGCCAACAGGAGCAGAGGGCCTTCAGTGGGGCTGCCCTGGAGAAAGTATTACAATGTCCCAGCCCTCTTGGGGGCTCTTGGAGGCAGAGCAGTAGGTGATAGTGGAAGCTCAGCCAAGGCTTTTGGGCCAAGAACTTGGAGAAAAGATAAAGATGACGGCTACAGCAAAGAATGCATGAGGCTGGGCATCCTGGTTCACCTCACCTCAGCATCCCCCGTCTCCTCCCCCCCAAATTACGCTGGCCTCTGGGTCCCAAAAGGAGCTCTGGAGGCTTAGTGCCTAAAGCATGTGACTGCTAACCAGAAGGTTGGCAGTTCAAACCCACCAGCCACTCTGCAGAAGGAAGCCTGGGCAATCTACTTCCGTAAAGATTTACCACCTCAGAAACCCAAAGTGTGTCGCTATGAGTTGAAATCAACTTGATGGCAGTGAGTTTGGGGTTTTTTGGTTTGAGGGTCCCAAAGACCTACCTTACCACACATGCTTAGTCACAGTGACCCAAAAACCCTTGGTTCACAAACATCCTTGCTTTAAAGAACATTTCTCTATGCATTTGTTAGCACTCAGCACCAATCTTTTCTGAATACATAAAATCAAGGCAAATTATTTTATAACAAACATTTTTAAAAACACAAACACTCAGCCATGGCTTAAGAGGATCTACCAGTCATGGACACAGTGAACTTCTACTGAACACTTAGTGTGCCAACTCCCAAGACTCAGGACAACACAGGCTCTGTACTCAGCATTTTCCCAGGGCTGAGAACAAATCCCATGGAACCATGTAGGAGGTTCAGGAAAGAATCACAGGAGAGAGAACCTTGAGCTGAAGTCTGGACGACCAGAGAGAAATGATGGAGAGAGGGCATTCCAAGGAGAGGAAACAACATAGGCAAAAGCCACAAGGCAGGAACTGTGAGTAGTTTATTGTGGTAGAAGCAGGGAGCTGACAGGGAAATGTTCCTGTTCCTGCACTCATCACAATTATAATTCATTATTTGTGTACGTACTTACTTAATGTCTAACTTAATGTTAGATCACCAGCCCTGGGAGGGGAATGGTGTGCACTGCATTCCCTCCAGGATTCCAGCTCCCAGTGCAATGCCCAGCATACAGTAGGTGTTTGAGTAACATTATATCAAATGTATAAATAAATGAAAAATAATTCTCATGTTTATGCAGGTTAGATCAGAAAGGCCATGTGAGTTTGGACATTATCCTATAGGCACTGAAGGTTTTAAGTAGAGGAATGACATGGTCAGCTTTGGGCTCTAGAAATCTCATTTTGGTTTTGGCCTGGAGAATGGTTGAAGGCAGAGTCCAGGTGGCAGAGGATGGTGCCCTAAATTCAACCAGTGGCTGTGGAGATGAGGAGGACTGCACAGATTTGAGAGAGTTTAAGGGGATGTGATGCTTTTTACATGCTGTTCAGAAAGTCTGTGTTGATGGAGTGTAGGTAAAGGGCCACAACACCAGTGCAATGCCCACCTCTCCCAGAGCTGGGGGACTCATTCCTCATTTCTCATTCCCTCCTTGACAATGATACAGCTGCCCACCAGCCACTTGCCAGCCAAATCCAAAACTTCCATCTCACCTAACGCCAACCATCAGACCCATGTTGACTTTGTTGAGTGACTAGATGTAAGTAGTACGGGAAAAGGAGGTATAAGGGAAGTTGCCCAAGCTTCTAGCTTTGGAAGCTGAGCCCTGAAATCATAGCCTGAGAGGAAGGAGATTTGGAAGACTAGGTGATGGGTTTGGACATGCTATATTTGAGATATATGTCTAGTCTGAGATACAAATGTGGTTGTCTCTGGTGCTAGAAGGTGCTGGAAGCCTTGGGTGTTAGTGAGAAGACTCAGAGAGACCATGTGGCAAGATGTGGAGAGGACAGAGGGTGATCTGGGGAAACTGGATGTTCAGGAAAGGGCAGAGGGGTGAGTGGTCAAGGAGGGCGGAGAAACACCAGGAACTTCTACATCAGGGTTTTGAGTCCTGTGGACTTCCTGTTCTGTTTCTACTATCCCAGTGACATCACTAGGGTTGGTATCACCCAGTGTGGTAACTCATGGTGTCACTCCCTTCCCCCATGCCTCCTCCCATACCAGACCAAACAGAATCTTTAGTAATGTTTTTTGTACTAATGTTACTCATAATTGTAATTCCCATATATCACCAATTGTAATGGCAGTGTTGTTGTTGTTAGATGCCACCAAGTCAACTCTGACTCAAAGCAATCCTACGTACAACAGAACAAAACACTGCCTGGCCCTACACCATCTTCACAAGATTTGCTGTGCTTGAGTCCGTCATTGCAGCCACTGTGTCAATCCATCTCGTTGAGAGTAATGGCAATAGTAGTGACATAAACAAGCAGCAGAATTCAAATTACACCTTTAAATTACAATAGCGCATACAGATGGAACTATGTGATTCAAAGTGTCATTGTAATTGGGTTATAATCTGATCACAATGCATTAGGTTCAAAGAGTAAATTAAGCATGAAGTTTTAGCCTTGTAGGTATATCGATACATATAAGCTGGGCTTACAAACAATGTTTTTGCTGTTATAACTAACCGAAGGAATATTTTTATAAAAGGATAACGCATTTCTGGTGAAACACTGCACACAAATATTATAGACAGTCATTGTTGTGTCACTCCCTCTGACGGTGTCACCTGATGCTGCACTCCACACATCCCTCTGTGACACCCCTGCACTACTCCCCTCATGATTATTCCATTAGCCCTCACCAAAGCCTCAACTTCACAGGGTTCAATTTCTGCCTTGTTCTTGGCTCACTTCACTTTTGTGGTAAAAGAATGCAAAATTCTGTGGTTTCTTCCTCTGTGTCTTCACAAGGACTCTGTCTGCCATGCTTTCTCCTCAACTCAATCACTTATTTCATTTCTGCAAACTAGCCTTCTTATCCTCCCCACAGTCCCAGCTTCCTTCCTCTGACTTGCCCCTAGGTCAGTTCTGCCCACCTAACAAGTGAGCCAGGCTCTGCCCTGAGTGGGGTCCAGGGTGCTTTTCTGGTTTCCCGGGCATGGTGCCTCATTTCCCTTTCTCTTGCTCCCTGCTTCTCCCTTCCCTCTCCCTCTTCGTTTGGTCTGGCTGTGGCCTGAAGCCCTTGTGGCTGGCAAAAGGCCCAGAGCTGGCAGCAGTGGGGAGGGAAACCCAGAGCTGGCCCCTCTCCAGCCACTGCAGATCTGTTTGCAGGGCAAACTGCCCAGCTGTGGGCCAGGTGTAGTGGTGTGATGGTAAATGTTTAACAACAGGTTGGTTCTCTGGGGCTAAAAGCCCTGATTTATGGTGTTTACTGATTTCTGTGGTGTAAATTCTCCCACTATGGCCAATTTCAAGCTACCAACATGATGTCACTGAATGTGCAGTAGCATGCTATTATATAGTATTTCCATCATACAGAGACAACAGATGTAAATACCATTAAGAGCACATATTATTGCAAAATGTAGTAAAATAATTAGGAAGGGATGAGTTTTGAGTATTACCTTTGTTTTTAATATAGCTTATTTTCTTATAAGTTGTTATAATCTAATTTTTAAATAATGGCTGTATTTAGCAACTGGTTTGCAAAATTCCTAAAGATTTAATAATTAGCTCTTGCAAGTAGCACCTGGGCCAGGAGAAAAAGGGGAGGACTCCAAACCCCACACTTCAGGAAGCACTGTTTATTCAGGCTACAACAGGGATGCTGTGGCTGGTGTGTGCTCTCTTGTTTTTTCTCACTTCCCTCTTCCTCCCCAGGCTGTGGGCACCTTCAACATCACCATTTATAGTCAAGACCAAGAGGAGCAGAGGCTGGCCCTGGGCCTCACTCCTATATTGCAGACATGCACTCCCTAGGCCTGGACCCACAGGCTCTGTGACTGCCTAAGCCTTAGTCTCTGGGTGCCTACTCTGGCAGCCCCCATAAACAGGAAGTTTCCATGTTGCAATATCCTCCCCCTTTGAAGGTGTGAAATTCTGTGAGGGTTGGAATGTCCACATTGCTTAGAAACTGGGCTTGCTCAATCATCCCCAGTGAAGAAAACAGAAGAGGACTGAGGGCCAAAGCCTCTTCCTGAGCCTCTCTTTATTACTATAGGCTGCTAGGGGGCTGTACTGGGTCTGACTAGAGATGGGACAGAAGAGTTTCCTTGGTGCAATTCAACATGGAGTCACTTCTAAAGAGTGAAAATGAAAAGCACCAATGAATTCATTTAACCAATGCTAAGTGTGCTAAGTTAGGCCTTGGGGACATCAGAGGTGGGTGATCCACAGTGGTGAAAACTCTGTCTTGGTTACTCCAGGGAATGAGTTGAATCTTGGGCTTGTTGTTCCTGTGTTCCTGCCGATGAACTACTTGGTGATGTGACAGTGTCTCCTGACAGACGTTTGTGTCAGGAAAGTTATGAAGAAAAGGGATCACCTACTCATCACAAACCAAATAGGCCTCAGGACCTGGTTATTCCCTCAACCAAAGATGCCTTCATTTCCCTCATGTTGTTGTTGTTGTTATGTGCCGTCGATTCGTTTCCCTCGTAAGCACAGCCAATCCAAAGCCACTAGATTCACCTCCCACCATGTTCCCCTCGGAGGAAACTCCTCTACTTAAGGAGCTCTTGTGTTCTCTCTTGTGTTTTTTCTTTAAGAATGGGGTATATATGCCCTGGTTTTCTAAGCACAGGAAGGCTAGGACAGTGTCATACATTCATTCATTAATTTATTTGTTCATTCATCTGTAGGGCAGGCTGGGGAGGAGAAAAGAGGAAGGAAAGCTTGTATAAGACTGAGTGGGGGGGTAGCACAAGTGAGTAGGCCAGGGGAGCAGTCACCCAGAGCAGAGGCTGAGGAGAGCACACTGGACTCAGAAGGAGAGCCAGAGGGAGGTGGGCTGCTGATGCTTCACTGATTCAAACATGCTCACCCTTCAAACGCCATTTCCACAAAAGTAAGTAGGTCTGGCTTCCTACTAGGTTTCTGAAGCCCACCGGATCAGTTTCAAACAATCACAAAATGTAATTAATGAAAACAAAACTATAAAGAGGGATAAGGAAAAATGTAGAAAAATTCTTATAGCCCTCCAAACAGCATCCCCGCTGTTCTCCTCTCATACCCTGTTGCTAATAGGTCCCCACCCTTTGTAAACAGTGAAACAGTGCCTAAATGCCCTGGGTGGTATTTTTTTTTTTTTTTTAAGCCAGCTTGCAGGTTGACTTCTCAGAGGATATTCCTGTTGGTTCCATTTGGTCCCCTGCTTGCCTAGGGGCAGCCTCACCGTGGGCTTCCCTGCCTTGTGGTAAAGACCTTTTTACTCATTTTTCCCAAAGTAATTAATGTGTTGGTGCACCAAAAAACAGTTTCAGTTGTATTGCATCTATTTATAATAGCTTAAACTTTAAGTAAAAAGCCCTGGTGATGCAATGGTTAAGCATCTGACTGCTAACGGAAGGCTGGTGTTTGGAACCCGCCCAGCGACTCTACCGGAGAAGGACCTCGCAATCTGCTCCTGTGAAGATTACCCAGCCTTGGAAGCTCGATGGGGCAGTTCTACTTCGTCTTGTAGGGTCATTATGAGCCAGAATCGACTTGATGACATACAATAATAAAATTTAATTTCTCATTTTTTAGCATTGCTTACTTGTAAAATATTTTGGGACATTAAGCTGAAATTCAGGCACTACCAGTTGAAAGCTCAGGTTTGAAGCTAGAGCGCTATCTACTGGTAGATTATAAACATAACAAACTTGATCTTGAACTGGGCTCCCTACCTCTACAGGTGAAAATTAGCTGATTTAAAAGTTAAAGGTGGAAAAGGTATGTGCAATGACGCATACATGTAACAAAGGATTTGTATGAGAACCTATAAAGAATTCTTACAAGATTATCTAAACAAAAGACAACTCAATAGAAAAATGAGTAAGAGGCTTAAAGGGGAACTTCATAAACGAGAATACTCAAATGGGCAATGAACTTGTGAAAAGCTGTTAAGCCTTGTATTATTAGAGAATTTTGTGGAAGGAGGACAGATGGAGGAAGGTCCAGGCATGGTGAGCCCCCGTGTAGCATGAAAAAGTCACCCATGTAATTCAGATATTGCCCACTAGAAGGTATAGCTTTACCAGTCATCTGGGGAAATGCAAATTAAAACTACAATGAGACACCACCACATACCCACCAGAATGGTTAAAATGAAAAGAATGACAATGCCAAGTTGGCAAAAATGTGGGACAACTGGTACTCTATCACTGCTGGTGGGAGTGCAAAGTGATACTGCTTCGGAAAATTATTTTACACTTTCTTTTAAAAAATCAAACAAGGGCTCATTTCTGAACTTAAACCCTGTGACTCAATTGACAGCCAAACAATAGACAGACTTATAAGGTGAACAGTAATATAAAAAGGGTATGCATTCATTACAAAAATTAAGTAATGAGACCAAAAGGATAGCATTTGCCCAGGGATAGAGCTAGGAAAGTAGAAGGGGATGGGAAGGAACAACGAAGGGAAGGGGTGAGCGTAGGGAGGAAGTGGGAAAATGCTGTTACAATGTGAGGATTGCAGTAAATGTCACACACACACAAATCGAATATAGGCATACTCTGCTGACATAGGAGCTTGACTCCTTAAAACAAACAAACAAACAAACAAACAAAAAAACCAAACTCACTGCTGTCAAGTGGATTCCGACTCATAGCAACCTCTCCTTGGGTTTCTGAGGTGGTTGAAAGCAAATGCTGCAGCTAACATGGATGACTTTTACAAAAATAATGTCGACCAGGCATAAAAGAATGCATACTGTATGACAGTATTTATATAGCAATAAAAAAATGGATAATATATTATATGGTGTTAGATTTGAGGGTAATGGTGACCTTTGGAGGATGGAGACAGAGACTGGTATGGAGCATGAGGACTTCTGAAGCTGGTAATATTTGGATGTGCTCACTTTGTGATAATTTATTTTTAAGTACTTTAAAACATACATGTCATACTTCAATTATGAAGTTAAAGGTAGAGCAGTAGGATGGGATTCCAAACCAGGAAAATATAGCCCAAAGTGCAGGAAAAGGATGTCAGAGACTCTGGGGAAAGGACACAGAGCATGTGTTGTTATGTGCCATTGAGTCGGATCCGACTCATGACCCCTCCTTGGGTTTCCAAGGTGGTATCACTACGGAAGTAGATTGCCCAATTTTCCTTCTTAGGAGTGGCTGGTGGGTTTGAACCGCCGGCCTTCTGGTTAGCAGTCAAGTGCCTCAGGCACTACACTACCAGAGCTCCTAAGAGCAGGTGTAGGTTGCAAAAAACTCCAGGTTATTCTGATTCTCTCCACCAGGGGGTGTGCCACCCTCTCCTTGCCCTGAGAATTCTCATCTGGTGTAAACGTTTTGACATTTTGCCCCCTTGAATTATTTCAGTGGTGAAAATTACCACGAATGGAATAATGTGGTCAAAGGCTATGGCTAATTTAACACCGTTTTATACTTGTTGGCATTGTCGTTAGGTACTGTTGAGTTGGCTCCAACTCATAGCTGTGTACAATAGAACAGAATACTGCCCAGTCCTGTGCCAGCTTCGCGATCTTTGCTACACCTGAGCCCATCACTGCAGCCACTGTGTCAATCCATCTCGTTGAGGGCCTTCTCCTTCTTCGCCGACCTTCCACTTTACCAAGCATGATATCCTTCTCCAGGGAATGGTCCCTCCTGACAACATGACCAAAGCAGGTGAGACGAAGCCTGACCATTCTTGCTTCCAAGGAGCATTCCGGCTGCACTTCTTCCAGGGCAGATTTCTTTCTTCTTTTGGCAGTCCATGATACTTTCAGTATTCTATGCCAACAACACAACTCAAAAGTATCAACTCTTCTTCGGTCTTTCTTGTTCATGGTCTGGCTTTCACATGCATATGAGGCAATTGAAGATACCATGGCTTGGGTCAGGCACACCTTAGTCTTCAAGGAGACATCTTTGCTTTTCAGCACTTTAAAGAGGTCTGTTGCAGCAGATCTGCCCAGTGCAATACGTTGTTGGCATAATTACAGTGTCATGAGAACACCCCAAAGTGATGTTTCCTTGAAGCCTTTTGGGAAATAGTAGCCTTATAAAAACAGGTTTTGGGATCTGGCTACTTTAATGATTGCAAAACGGTATCTATAGTGGATTAATTTGTATTTCTTTATTAGTGAAACTAAACATTTTTTCTCTAAAATATTTGGCAATAATTTTCACTTGTACATGCCAGCTAGTAAATGTGTCTTCTGCTTATTTGTTTAATGAGGATTCTTTGTTCTCTTTATGGATCTGTATTTGATCTTTATATATCTTATTAGTAAATTTTTTTCTGTAATAGTTGTCACAATTCCCTCATTCTAATGGTTTTCTTTTTAGCTTAGGTTTTGTTATTTTCTCTTAAAATACACTTGAATATTCTTGTAGTTACATCTTTCCATTTTTTACTCTATTTTTTTTTGTTCATCCAACAACAATATGTATATATTCACAAGTTGGTATAAATATGTTTTATTCCAAGTAGGGTTTCCCAAACTGGGTTTCTCTTATTTCTCAAGATGTTAATATATTTTTCTGAAAGGATTCCATGGTCAAATACATTTGGAAAACTATGAATTAGAAAAAACTAAACAGCTTCCTTTATTATTGCCGACATTTTGGTTAGCAACCAAATGCTTTAACCACTGCACCATGAGAGCTCCTTATTATAGTACTTATCAGACTTAATATGGTAACTTATTCATTGAATGAAATATTTACTGAGCACCTACTATGAGACACTCTGTTATTGCTGTTAGGTGCAGCTGAGTTGATTCAGGTTGATAGGCAGAATAGAACTGCCCTATAGGGTTTTGTAAACTGTAATCTTTACGGGAGCAGATTGCTAGGTGTTTCTCCCGCAGAGCCACTGAGTGGGTTCAAACAGCCAACCTTTCAGTTAGTAGTCAAGTGCTTCAACATTGTGCCACCAGGGCTCCTTTGAGAGACAGTAGGGGCTGGGAATATAGCAGTGAACAAAAGAACCAAATGCGTGTAGTGTATTTCCAGGAGAGGAACCCAGTATACAATTTTCTCCAATGTATTTCAGCAAAATTCTTTCTATCATCTGCCAACATTTTATGGTGTCCCACAGAACATCCAGATCTAGAATTTGTTGCAGCATAAAGTAAAAGATATAAATCAACTTCCTTTTTTCATAATTGATTAATTCATTTCTAGGCAACCACTGATCAGTTTTTAGTCACTATAGATTAATTTGCATCTTTTAGAATTGCTTACAAACTTTTTGTTTTTTTCACTCAGCATTTTTTTGAGATTCATCCATGTTGATGCATATATCAGTACTTCACTAATTTTTGTTGCTCAGTACTGTTCCATTGTATGAATATAGCACAATGTGTTTAGCCATTCATCTGTTGAAAAAATTTCCCCCCAAGTTTTAGCCATTTCAAATAAAACTGCTATGACCATTCATACACAAGCCTTTATGTGGACATATGCTTTTGTTTCCCTTAGGTGTAATACCTAGGAATGGAATGGAATGGAGGGTGTAATGGAGGAATAATAGGAATAATAATAATGATATTTGGCTCATGGAAACTTCCAGCAATATGGGCTCCCAAATGGTAAGTGTACATTTAATTTACAGTTTTAATTAAAATTCAAATGGCCAAATGTGGCTAACCAAAAGCCCAAATCCCATGCTGTAGAGTTAATTCCAATTTACGGTGACCACATGTATTTCAGAGTAGAACTGTGCTGTAATCTTTACAGAAGTAGATGACTGGGTCTTTCTTCAGTGACGGGCTGGGTGGATTTGAACTGCCACCTTTCAGTTAGTAGTTGAGCACAAGCATTTACACCTCTCAGGGACTACCTCACCAGAAAACCAAACTCACTGCCAAAGAGTCAATTCCAACTCATACTGATCCCCATTGGGTTTCCAAGGCTGTAAATCTTTACAGAAGTAGATTGCCCCATCTTCCTTCTGTGGAGTGGCTGGTGGGTTTAAACCACCAACCTTCTGATGCCTTAGACACTGCACCACCAGTGGCTACCATATTGGACAGCACAGACCTATTCATTACGGCAATGATTCTGTACCAGCAATTCTGTACTTCTCGAAAATCTGAACTTCACTCATCATTTATTCAGCAAAGAGTCACTGAGGCCCACTTTGTGCTAGGCCACACATTGTGCTAGGCACAAGGGTGAGGACAAGATGGATCTAGATCTTCTACTCAAGGTGTTTACAGTCTAGTGGATTTGATTTTGAGCAATGGGTGTAGTCAGCATTGAAGTCTACTGAAGAGGAGGAGGCAGCATCCAATATGATTATAAAGTTAAGTAGTTCAAGTCTGTTTAGGTTATTGAGATAGCTCCAGGAGGGGTTTAGAGTTATGGCATATCCCTAACTACAAAGGTGAGGGATTGGGGCTCTCTCCTATTGATGCAACTTGTAAAAGTAAGTAACAATTACAGGAATTGGAATATTGGGTTTGGAGGATAGGGATGTAGCTATTTGTGAACCTGGTGCCTCAGGTACGGGGGCATTTACTGTGAAAGGGGGGCAATTAGGATACATGCTGTGCTGGTACCCTTTGTACCGGCCTAGGGATATGGTGGGGGCACCAAAACCAAAAACCAAACCCATTGCTGTCAAGTTGGATCCGACTCATTGCTACCCTTCCTTGGGTTTCTGAGGCAGTATCACTATGGAAATAGATTGCTCAATCTTCCTTCTGAGGAGTGGCTGGTAGCTTTGAACCACCAGCCTTCTGGTTAGCAGTCAAATGCCTTAGGCACTATGCCACCAGACCTCCCATGGTGGTGGCACAGTAGGGGAATATTCACCTCATGGAAACTCCCAGCAATCTGAACTCCCATTCTTCCACTGTGACATGACATAGATGCATCTCTCCTTCTAGAAAAACTATTTTTAGGCTACAATTTAGTGGGTTTGGGTGTACTGAACAAAGAGGCTTCCTAAGAACTTTTGAAACTTGAGTTCTTCTGTGTGACTCATTAGATTCTGCTTCTGAAAATACTAGCTTTCCCCCAGAATCAGCCCCAGGCACAGAATTTTGGTGGAAGGAAGTAGAATGGAGCTGGGATAGGGTTTGAGCAGTGGCATGTTTTCTGCTGGGATGGTTATGCTTTACTTGGGAAGCATACTCTGCATCTTACTTGAGTCCAAGATTTTGAACCTGTTTGTAGGGTATCTGGAAAGCTTCTAGTGAGGTCAGCTAAGCTCAGGAAATCAAAATAGGATTAATTACAGTCATAGCCAACATTTATTGAGCACCTAGCATACGTGTAAGGAGCTCTGGTGGCACAGTGGTAAGGCATTTGGCCACTAACTAGAAGGTTGGCAGTTCAAACCTACCAGCTGCTCCCCAGGAGGAAGATGAGGCAGTGGACTTCCATAAAGATTTATAGCCCTGGAAACCCTATAGGGGTTGCTATGAGTTGGAATTGACTTGATGGCAGGGGGTTAGCATATGTATGCTGAGCAAATAATCTGAGAAGCTGGACTATATATAGAAGAACATGGCATCAGGATTGGAGGAAGATTCATTAACAACCTGCTGTATGCAGATGATACAACCTTGACATATTGCTTGCTGAAAGTGAAGAGGATTTGAAGTGAAAAGGATTTACCGATGAAGATCAAAAACCACAGTCAAACAACATGACCCCCACTTTACCAATGAAAAATTAGGCAATTTACCTGAGGTCACATTGTTGGAACCTGGTTTTAAACTCAGAGTCTATTCTTCCCCACTTAAAGAAAGTGATATGAAATGAGATGCAACTCATTAACAGTTAGTTTCTCCTCATCCTTAGTCTCCGACGAGAGAATGTATCTGAATCAGACTAAGCTAACTAACTGTGTCTAATAGAGACACTCCTAATTTCCCCATCACGAGGTAAGGAGTAGAGGAAAGACAAGAGCATGAAGCACTGTGCTAGACATTTCATGTATATTACTTAATATCTATTTGTTGTTGTTATTTTTACGTGCCATTGAGTCGGCCCCGACTCATAGCGACCCCTCCTTGGGTTTCCGAGGCAGTATCACTACAGAAGTAGGATTGCCCAACCTTCCTTCTGAGGAGTGGCTGGTGGGTTTGAATCACCAGCCTTCTGGTTAGCAGTCAAGTGCCTTAGGCACTATGCTACCAGAGCTCCTGTTAATATCTATAGCAACCTTTAATAAAAGAAGGTTCAGAGAGGTTTAGGGCCTTGCCAAGATGACACAGCTATCATATGCACAGAGCTGAATTTGCATCCACTGCAGGCTGGATCCAAATCCTTTCTTCCGTTGCACCAAGTCGTCTCTCATTAGTATCTCACCATCAAAGTGTACAAGAGAAGAAGCAGTAAGAGTATAGACTGCCCCACCTGCTGGGGTCTTTATTAGCAACAAATATCAGATAGCCTCTGGAAGTTCTAGGGGAGATGAGGACAGGAGTTATATCCATTTGAGCAACAACTTATAGAGCAAGCACATTCCTGTTGTGCTGCTCCTCACTCACATCCATCCCCATCCACATAGCTGTCCATGCAGGCAGTTGCTGTGGCCTGAGGCAACTGCCCTTGGAGCTACAATGGCCCTGCACAGCATCATGTAATATTTCACTGTGTAATTGATAAAGTGGTTTCAAGCTCTAATCTCCTCAGGAAAGCTAAGAGCAGGGATGCTGGAGCCAGATTACCTGAATTATAATTGCAGCTCTGACACTTAATAGCTAACTTTAGGTGAGTTAATTAACATCTTTCTGCCTTACATTCTTCATCTATCAAATGGGGGTAATGACTGTTTGGTAGGGCTGTTTAGTAGGATTCAATGAGTTAATATTCCCAAAACTTTTACAACAGTGCTTGGTATGTACTGTGCTAAACATTCAATCAATCCTTATTGTTGTTATTATTATTATTATTACTACTACTATAAAGACATCTAGACTGGGGCTCTGTTTCCCTAGCAAAACTCGCTCCAGAAACAATTCTTTTGCCTCTTAATCCAGTGCACTTGTGTATATACTTGGTTAAATATTTTAACAGTGAGAATAAAGATCATCAACTTCAAATCCATCAATACTCTGAAAGTATTCCTAATTTCAAGCTGAAAATAGTATTGTATCTTATTAATTCATATTTAACAATCATTTATAAAAATGAACCAGTTGTCACCAGCAAGGCTAGAATTGATAGGAACCAGCTCAATGCTACTATCGCTGGACTCAGAGAGATTATCAAGTTCTTGAAGTGATAATAACTGCTGGTTGTCAGTATTAATTTAGTTGCAATTAATTATGTAATTTTCTGGGGTGTTTCAAAGAGCTTAATTTCTGTTGGAATCTTTTTTTTTTTTTTTTAATCAAACCCCACAAAGACTTGTCTATCTAGTGTATAACTTGAATAAGCAAAACTGGGGCTCTTAGCATGTCTGAAATGGCTGACCCAGACCCAGACTGAAACTTCATTTTGATTAAGCTGGTTTAAATCTACCTCTGGTGTTCTGCAAAGGCAATTTAGCTTCCTGTAAAAGTTTAACTGCGTATAACACAAAGAGAGCAAGGATCAGGGCTTTAGTTTATGTGAGGAATTGTTTCTTAAAAGATGTTTGTCAAGAATATTTGTGTATTTCACCTCCTACTTTGGCGAGTAGTGACTGGGATCTTAAAAGCTTGCAAGCTGCCATCCAGATGCAACGATGGGTCTCTCCTCGTCCAGAGCAAAAAGAAGAATGAAGAAAACCAAAAATCATGGATACAATCAGTCCTAGCGACTGGTACACCATCCAATCTGCAGTCTATATGACTATGAGACCAGAAGAACTAGATGGTGCCCAGCTACTAATGTCAACCACTTGGAATGTGATCTATGTAGGACATTCTGGATAGAGAGGGAGAACAATGTGGACAAAACTCAAAATCATTTGGAGAAAAAAAAAAGTGTGAGTGGGGACCAGGTTTG
>NW_006921613.1:15212219-15237390 GCF_000298275.1 Orycteropus afer afer | reverse complement strand
CACACAATAATTGTATTTATAGATACTGTTATCATTGCGGGAGCTCTGGTAGCACAGTGCCTAAGGCACTTGACTGCTAACCAGAAGGCTGGTGGTTCAAACCCACCAGCCACTCCTCAGAAGGAAGATGGGGCAATCCTTGGAAACCCAAGGAAGGGTCGCTATGAGTCGGGTCCGACTCAATGGCATATAACAACACAACAATAGTGGGACACACATGTCCTGCGGTATCTCTAGTGCTGGGATTGGTGGAATGAGGCCCGTTTCTTGAGATTCATGCAGTTTTACAGGCCCCCAGCAGATGGCAGTATGCACTAAAAGTGGGATAGGAACTTCCCAGTAAAACCCCAAACCAAAAAACCAAACCCACTGCTGTCAAGTTAATTCCAATTCATAGCAATCCTGTAGGATGGAGTAGAACTGCGCCAAAGGCTTTTCAAGGCTGTAAATCTTTGTTGAAGCAAACTGGCACTTCTTTCTCCTGAGGAGCAGCTGGTGGGTTCAAATGACTGACTTTTTGATTAATAGCTGAGTGCCTAACCACTGCACCACTAAGGTTTATCCACTAAACCTCAGAGGTGGAAAATTAGGTGGGCATTATATGTCCCATGGGTCAAGGAAGGGTTAATTCCCTCAAATAGGAGCATTTTAAATTGACACCATCCTGAATCGCTCATTGAGACCTTTGCTCCATTTCTGCTGACTCCTTGTAAATATGTAACTAAGGTAGACTTTAAGAGGAAGAAAGTGATCTGCAGCTGTGACAGAAATATTGACTCAATTATTCCTGACAGAATGCTTTGTTAAAGAAATCCCAGGATGTTAACTAATAGATTTACTGATGTTAAACATTTAATAAACCCCTTATAACTTTTTGCCATGTAACTCCCGTGCGTGCAGCCCTTTGCTTGCTTCACTCAATAAAAACCTCTCTCCTTGCAATTTGAAGCACTGGACGCTAGGCAGTGGTGTCACTAAGGTTGGTGTCACCTAGCTCATGGTGTCACCCTCTCTCCCTGTGGATGGGCCAGTGGGCAATCCCCACCCCCCAGTGGGCAGAGCGATCGGGCTCTCCTTCCCTCTCCTATTAAACAAGGCAGAGCCCCTCATCTTTGTTCAACATGGGCACTGAGGCCCACCTGCCCACACCCTGACCGGTGGGTGAGGGAGGGATGGTAAGTACTACACAAGGTGATGGGTGACACGAACCCTAGTTATACTGCTGCCTTCGCAGCCCCATCCCATATAGCCCTGCCTGGCACCACAGACCCTGGCGTCATTTTGGTGTTACCCCTCTTGACAGTGTCAGGCTGTGTGGTCCATCCTGCCCCACCCCCCATGACACCACGGATGCTTAGGTTTATTGCATTTTGTTAAACATTTTATTCTTCAGTAAAACTCTTGACTTTTATTTTTAGCAGAATATAAGTGTGGTGTTTCACTCTGACATACTATATATCCCATATCTATAAAATCCCGGTAATTTGGAATTGGAAGGTAACTTCATCTAGAACATTTTCACAG
This sequence comes from Orycteropus afer afer, assembly GCF_000298275.1. Classification (NCBI taxonomy): domain Eukaryota; kingdom Metazoa; phylum Chordata; class Mammalia; order Tubulidentata; family Orycteropodidae; genus Orycteropus; species Orycteropus afer. The sequence continues at coordinate 15,235,866 of NW_006921613.1, read as the reverse complement.
AACAGTTCTATGACAGGGTTTCAGTTCCCCTGTCACACCAATTGCTGTCAAGTCATTTCTGACTCATAGTGACCCCACGTGTGTCAGAGCAGAACTGTGCTCCAGAGTGGATTCAACGGTTGATTTTTCAGAAGTAGATCATCAGGTCTTTCCTCCAATGTGTCTCTGGGTAGACTCAAACCCCCAAACTTTCTATTAGCAGCTGAATGTGTTAAACATTTGCACCACCCAGGGATTCCAGTTGTTTTATAGGAAAGTGGTTAGAGCATTACCAGTGGGGGCTCATAGGGACCATTTAAAATGTATGTGTATAAAAACCAAAAACCAAACTCACTGCTGTTGAGTCGATTCGACTCATAGTGACCCCTCCTTGGGTTTCCAAGATGGTATCACTATGAAAGTAGATTGCCCAATTTTCCTTCCGAGGTGTGGCTGGTGGGTTTGAACCACCAGCCTTCTGGTTAGCAGTATATGTATAGATAAGTAATAAATGTGCAATTTTCAATGGTGGGAATATTCCCCCAGCTCGTCAGTGACTCTCACACCGGAGATTAAAGGAGAAGATCTAGGTTCTGCTTCAAGGGGCTTGTGGGTAATAAGGCAGTGACATTTCTCAATGTTGACCAAACGACAGAAGTGAGCACAGAGAAGGGGCTCTAATTCAGATAGGGAGGGCAAAGGAGGCTTCTTGGAGGAAATGATACCAGAGTAGCCTTTAAGGATGAATTTGTTTAAAAGAAGTGAGAAAGATCTTGCAGGCAAATAAAGGGGCAAAGGAGCAGAGAATACGAAAGTTTGGCTTGCTCTGGGTGCAGCAAGACACGGAATGTTCAATTAGTCAAATGAAAAATAATAGGTGGTGCATTTATGAAAAATTAACTCATACTACTACTACTAGCTGATTTGAGCTTTATGTATTCTCAGGGCTTGCCTTTAAGTAGCTCATTTAATCCTCATGAAAGTCAGATGAAGTGGGGCAATTATTATCCCCATTTACAGATGAAGTAGCTGAGGCACAGAGAAGTTCTATTCCATAAAATGCTCAGTGGCTGGGAGATGATCTTCAAAGATCAATTCTTGGTCAAATGATTATAAAAGAAATGGCATTTGAAAGTAGTTTCAATCCATTCTGGAAAAATCCATTTCCAACCAAATTAATCAACTTTTGGAGACATCTTAATTTCAATCTCATGGTATCATAAAGATGAGAAATGCGTCTAGAGCCAAATATATACCCATGGCTGAAACACTGTAATACTTATTATTTTGAGGATTTAAAAAATATGCTGGACTTTGGAAAATATTGTTACATAAAGAAAGAGAGGATGGAACAGGCTTGTGTTGTGATAACTCTGAAATTCCACTCAAGCTGGAAACAGATTAAGAGCCTTTTGGAACTAAGTTCCCATAGCCACCACAAATGAATAGCATAGATTAATGAACAGGAGACCAGGAAATTCTCCTTACCTTCACTCCGGTCTTCCTTCAGGCCCTGATGGAGACCAGACATTCATTGTGGTCACTATTCACAGGCAAATATTGCTGTAACCATTTCAGCTGTTAGCAGGTTTCCTCTGGAAAGGAAGTGGGGAAATGATAATGGGGTAGGGTGGGACCAGATCTTCAAATCTTGCTCTAGAGCTAGATTTGAAGTCTCCAAGAATTTTTTTTCCTCCTCCCCCCCCAAGAAATCCTACTCTCTAACCGAGAAATAGCTCAAAATATTTTGGGAAAAAACTAACCCACACACATTTTTTTCCATAATGTCAGCATTTTGTTAAAGTGAACAGAAGTGTTAAAAACAACAAACCAATATGCAGAAACTGGCATGTGAAACGTAAGAATTTGAAAGTCAAACCAGAACATGTCCTTTAAAAGCCCACGACAGGAGACATGGAAGCTACTTGATAATTCACAAAGTATCATCTTCATGTTTACTGGGTAATATCCATGGACCAAACTTTACAGTTCAGTGTTCTCTGTAAAAGTCACATGAGTGTCTATTAAACCAGAATGCTGATTGAGAATTATGAGATCTTTGGTGATATTTCACCGACGCTGGATTTTTATACCTCCTATTCTTAAAAACATATGATTTATGTAGAGATTGCATTTAGTCCCAAGGCTTCCTACTTATGCTTAGTCTATTTTATAGCTTATATCAATTATAATAGTAGGAGGAGTTGAAGTATATTCAAAAGAATATCATTCTACTATAATATTAATTCTATTATAATATTTAAATAAGATTGAGAGTTTAAGATAAACAATAGCTTCTAAGGATGTTACCCCAAATTAGAATTTAAATGACACTGACCAAAAAAACAAGTCATCAAAATAGAAACATAGCTAAGTATATTATCAGCTGGAGTCCCCAGGTGGTAGTTAGTAAGTGCTTGGCAGCTGACTTAAAAGCTGGAGGTTTGAGATAATCCAGAGGCACCTTGGAAGAAAGGGCTGGTAATCAACTTCCAAAAAATCAGCCACAGAAAACCCTCTGGAGCAAACTTCTACTTTGACACATGAGATCACAGTGAGCCAGGAATGACTCTATGGCAACTGGCTTTTTTATATTGTCAAATAACACTTAACATCTCAATATTTATAACTTACCTACACCTATATTTTATTACTCTTTTCAAATAGTCAAATCTTATCCTAGGCAATTGGAAAACTTTGAAAGCTTGGTAACTAATTTTTAATCTTGATAGCAGGCTGTTGTTGATTTTATATCAAGTCTAATAAAAAAGAAAATACTATTTTTGTGTGTGTGAACTCCCAACTGGTATATACATTAAGTTACCCAACATACATTTCCTGTTTTCTGTAAGAACAGTGAAAAAATTAAAAAATCAAGTGAATGATACACACTTCTATGTTGAACAGTATTCTTAAATGAGCCTGGTGATCATGGTGTTCTGTGTGGAAAATTGTTTTGCTAGTGAACCTTAGACAGAGCACATGGTGTATGGGTAATACTTGAGATCTTGCTACTCTTTTCTTGTATTTCTGTCCCAACCCAAGAGGGAATAAAAAAAGAAAAAAGATCAAGGAAGGGAAAGAATGTATGGTGACTCAATGACCCTCGATTTACCAGTCGCTGAATCTTCAAGTAGGCTCTAGAAGAGCTGTTAAATGCCCAGTCGATTTTAACTTATCGTGACCATGTGACAGAGTAGAATTAATGTGGCAGTCTGCTTCCATGAAGATTACAGCATTGCAATCACTATGGGCAGTTCTCCTCTGTCCTACAGGGTTGCAATGAGTCCGGATTGACTTTCTGGCAAGGCATTTGTTTTTCCTTTCTGCCTTTGTTGCTGGGACTATTGTGTGGTGTCAATTTCGACTGCTAGTGACCTTACGTGAAAGAGTAGAGCTGCCCCATAGGTTTTCTAGGCTGTAATCTTTATGGGACCAGATTGCCAGGTCTTTCAAATCTCATGGAGCCACTGGGTGGTTCTGGACCACCGACCTTCTAATTAGCAGCCAAATGCTTAATCATTGTACCACCAGTGTCTGCTGGGACGACAACAAAAACAAAACTTACTGCCAACAAGTCGAATCTGACTCACAGTGACCCCTCCATGGGTTTCCAAGGCAGTATCACTACAGAGGGAGATTTGGTAGCATAGTGCCTAAGGCATTTGACTGCTAACCAGAAGGCTGGTGGTTCAAACCCACTAGCCACTCCTTGGAAGGAAGATTAGGCAACCTACTTCTGCAGTGATACTGTCTCGGAAACCCAAGGTGGGGTCCTATTACGAGTCGGATCCTTCTGAGGAGTGGCTGGTGGGTTTGAACTGCCAGCCTTCTGGTTAGCAGTCAAATGTCTCAGGCACACCACCAGAGCTCCTATAGGGACATTAAAAGTGACTGATTTCTAAAGATAAAGGTTCTTTTAATGTTTGCTTTATCCTATCTGAATTTTTTTTAAGTTTTATTTCTTAAACATCTAAGAAGTCATTAAAATTTGACAGTATAAAATTGGACAGCTTATAATCTATTTTCCAATGTTTTTCTTTTTAAGAAGAATGTTTAAGGCTTAATGTTGTGTGCTATCAAATCTATTCCGATGCACAGTGATCCAATATGACAGATAGGCTGTAATCTTTACGGGAGTAGATCATCTTTTCTCTCATGGAGCCGCTGGTGGATTTGAACCATAGACCTTTCAGTTAGCAGCTGAGCACTTAACCATAGTGCCACCAGGGCTCCTTGAGGCCTACTATTTATTAATCAATAAAAGAATAGTAATTTAAGGGACCATATCTTTTCATTTTTTAATAAACCACATGGGAAAACTATGCTTTAATAAAGGTACAGAATATTACAACTTAAAAATTGCAAATACAGTACATATACATATACTATACTTTGATCTTAAATTACATGGACAAACCCCAGCCTCAAAATCTTTCTAAAATCAGTCGTATTCAAAATACCTGGTTTCTGAAGGGATATATGGAAAACTATGTACAATTTGTTAACCTGTGATATGGCTTATTTCTTTAGAGAAGTATAAGCTTTCCAAATATACAGTTATCTCCCAGGAGCAAAGGTGATGTACTAGCACATTTTAATCTTCTTTTACAGTTATTGCAACATATATTTAATTGCACTGTTCAAATTGACACTGTCACAGATTTAACTGAAAAAGTCTCCATAAGCACTTTCAATCTTATAAAAAATCAGAAAATATTTGTTGGTTTTCCAATATGATAGAAAGGGCAGGGTAAACACTTTGGAAGCAGGAATTCAATGACTGGCTGGCACACCCACAATACTGAAGAAATCTCACATAATTCCTTTTTCCAATTTTCATGCTTCTACTAACATCACAAACAATATCCCTGATTTCTGATCTGTAATACAGGAAGCCCTGGCCAAGATTCACATTACAGATCTGGAGTTGGGGTTTGAAAATGGTATTTTGGCTAGAGAAATATTAAGCTTAATATGATTATTCAGAGATCACACTTGCTTCCCTTCAATACATTTAGCAGGGTGTTAACTATTTGTTTGTGATTAATGCCAACTGGCTCACAAGCTAAGCTTGGGTCAAAGACGAATGGAAATAATGAACTAATCTTATTTATAGGCACACATTCTATAACTTTAAATTTACTAAATACAAAGTAGAGTCAACAACAAAATTGCCTAAAACCTTATTCCAAATGGGCATAAATTCTGTAAGAACTCCTTTCTTCTTCTTCTTGTTGTTCACTGTCGTTCAATTGGCCACCAACTCGTGGTGACCTCATGTTAGAGTAGCACTGCTCCATAGGCTTGTTTTGGCTGTAATCTTCATGGAAGCAGATTGCCAGGCCTTTCTTCTGCAGAGCTGCTGAATTGGTTTGACTACCAACCTTTTGGTTAACAGCTGAGAGCAAACCATTTGCTCATTCATTGTTCAATTTCCTTATTAATTACTTATATGGTGAACCAATTCAATATAAATGCATAAAAAATAAATTTAGCAAACTGCTTGTTTCAGAACAGAATGAGTATTTCCTCTAAAGTTGGCAGTGGTTGTTTCAGAAACAGTATTGTATTATTAGCAATGATCTACACTTGTGGTTCCACAGTGTAGCATCTATTTCTGTCCATCACTCTTATTCTATGAAGTTCAGAGTGCAGAGAAATCTCAATCATAAACAATCAGAAGTCAAAATAAAAGTTTTTCTCCATTTGAAAACACATTTCTAAGTGGTGCCTAGTGTCTAAAAGATGTTTTTTCTTCATACTGAAATGAAAGGGAAGCTTGTATATCTATTCTTGCCCATGTCTATTCTGGGAAAATTCTATTAAAGACAAATACTGTCAGTTGGGACACCTGGGTTCAAGAGACAGAACAGTGAGACTTGTAAAAGCAGGAAATAAAGCACCCAAAGTTGAAAAGAAAACAGTAAAGTAAGAAATCCAGTGATCTGACAAACAATACCGATGGGGGGCAGGAGGCTGTGCATTGTGAAAATTTGTTTTCACATTACACAAGGCATCGAAAATGGAAAATGAAGGAATTATAACAGTTTCTAGTTCTGTATTTCCCAGCTCTCTGACATATGCCTTATTCAACTACATCTCCCACATTATATAGCTAAGGCATCATAATCATTAATGAAGCAAAAGTTCTTTTCCTAAAATAAATCAAAATGCTGCACGTGACCAGAGTTGTGAAACACAGGTTTATGAACACAAGTAACTGTTCGCAAATAATAATTACAAATACAGGCAGTCTTGGTTACTGAACTTTCAACTATGGACAACTTACACTTACCCTTTAATGTTATGTAAATTTGCCCTCACTATGAAATGATTGAACTGTCCCCTCAGGGCTACCAACTGGTTTACTCTGGTTCACCCCAGATATATTGAAACACAACCTGTTTACTGGCAACCCTACTCAAAACCAACTCTTTATCACATCACCTTAACTTTCTGATGCACAGCTTTTAAATTATTGAAAAGACTTTGAGCCTTTCCTTGCACTAAATTAAGGCTAAGTAAGTACCTTTTGCACCTGTTCTGACTTAAAAGACATACTAAGGAAAGGATCTTGTTCGTAACCTGGGGACTGCCTGCATCTCACTGAAGAACTATGAAGTTTTTATGTTGTGATCTGTTTCCCCAGTGCAACATTAAGAATGCTGTGTCTTTATCCAACTCAGCCACTGCTTTCCACAGGGCAATAGAGAGAGTGCTTCTTTGAGAGCTCAGTTGAGAAGTGTAGCGCGCAGCTGTAGCTCAACTGCTGAAGGATGGACCAAACATTCTTTGTCAGAAGTTATGTGGTCCAAGATCTTACCTGCTAAGACAACATCCTTCTCTGTGTGCTTCAGTTACAGAGAGTTAAATCTATCAAGTTTCAAGTTTCATAGACTCCGTAAAGCATAAGTTCAAGTACAAAGTTTGTAGTTCTTGCTTACAAAAACAAAGGACAGGAACTTCATGTGTACTTCATTTTAAGCAGAACATGGCAATTAAGATTTACAAAAGTTTTCAATATTTATGCATTTTACAAAAGGATCCTTTTCAATCCAAAAATGGATTTTAGATTGTTTGATCATACAATTTTTAAAGAATAGGCCTAAATGAAAAGACAGATAGACCTAGGCAGGATAATAGAAAGTTGTAAGAAACAAGCTCAGAAGATATGGGAAACTTCAAGTATGGTAAAATATAGTATATGATGAATATTCTTTTTCTTTTTCTTGCTAGATACCCAAAGTCCATAAATGCCTGGATGACCACTGAAATGTCTCTCATTTATTCTTACTTACTTTCTATATTTATATTGAAAGTTTGGAAAAATTCAAATTATTATTTTCAATGGATTCAAAAGAAAAATCCCATCAAGTTGAATTATAATTTAATTCAATAAACACTTACTGGTTTTTTACTCAACTAAAAACTCACTGCCGTCCAGTCGAATCCGACTCATAACAACCCCTCCTTGGGTTTCTGAGGCGGTATCTCTATGAAAGTAGATTGCCCAGTCTTCCCTCCCAGTGGATTTTATTAGATACTATCAATCCTCATCCTCAATTTATTAGATGTTATCAACCCTCAGGGAGCTCCGGTAGCATAGTGCCTAAGGCATTTGACTGCTAACCAGAAGGCTGGCAGTTCAAACCCACTAGCCACTCCTCAGAAAGAAGGTTGGGCAATCTACTTCCGTAGTGATACTGCCTCGGAAACCCAAGGAGGCATCACTATGAGTCAGATCTCACTAGATGGCAGTGAGAGTGAGAGATCAACCCTCAACAATTTTTTAGGTAAATCTAGGTTTTCTTATCTTAGGTTTACTTATAGTGAGATACTTGGTAGAAAAATAAAATCTGTTTTCTACTCTTCATTTACATTTTAAGTCATCTGCAGGCCATATCTAGGATTTGAACTCATAACTTGATTGATATGTGGTTATACTACTCTGATTCTCTGAGGAGTCAAAAGAACCATATAAATTCTTTGTGCAAGAAATTGTTCCTGTTGAAAATGCACTCTTAATACACATAATCTCAAAACTAAGAGTTGTAAAATGAAGTATTAGTATTCACAGGTGCCTCTTTAACACAGCTGTTAACAATTTGGTTGCCTCCAGTTTGGAAACTTTTATGCCTAGCCTGCCTACAACACAGATTTAATGTATCTTTATCCCAGTCTAGTGGTGTAGTGCCTAAGGTATTTGACTGCTAACCAGAAGACTGGCAGTTCAAACCCAACAGCCACTCCTTGGAAGGAAGGTTGGGCAATCTACTTCTGTAGTGATACTGCCTTGAGTTGAATGGACTCGAGGGCAGTGAGTTTGGTTTAAAAAACATACACACTATCAACCTCCCCCTCTTCTTTTTAAAATTAAGGGGACTGAAAAATTGAGGAAGTAATATCTCCCCCAACTTCTTTGGGCATTTCTGCATATGGTATTATTGGAAAACTGCAGAATTATCAAAAAGCAGAAATTCTCTTGGAGGAATGTGGTTAATCTACATGTGAGAGATGGGTACTAAAACCAAATCTTTGCCTTCCAGAGTTTTACCCTGAAAGGGCATATACAGATTAACCGGTATGGAGGCAGGAACTAAGGTACCAAGCAAAACTGATGTACATAATGTAAGGCAGTTCTTAAAGGGGCAGTTTACATTTTACAGGTTACATTGTGTAGACTATTGCTACTCTTAAAGTAAAGATAATTCCATGAACCAAAAAAGTGGTTTCAGAAAGCCATAAATCTTAACACCATACCCTATCCTCACTCCTATTTTGTTTTATTTTTGCCATTCAGAATAATGTGGAAACTATTTCCTAAATAATTTAATAACAGTGATCGTAATATGTAAGGATTTGGTTCCAACAAGATAACAAATAATCAAAAACATTAACTTTGAGATTCAAAACCCTATAATATCTGGAAAAATGTTATACTTTGTAACTATAACACATAAGGATATTACAGTTATAAATCATAACTATAACAATAACATTAAGACTTATTTGTGAAATAAAACATTTCTGAAACACTTGGGAATACATGCTTATTCCACTCTCTGGGAATTACTAGTACTTTCTGAAATCTGTTGGAACAAAAAAATTCTGAAAAAAGAGACCAGCAAATTCTAGAAGCTGGATATTAAAAAAAAAACCCAAAAGCCAAACTCACTGCCATTGAATCAATTCTGACTCACAGCAACCCCCATTGGGTTTCTGAGGCGGTAAATCTTTACGGAAGTAAATTGCCTCATCTTCCTTCCATGGAGCAGAATGGCTGGTGGGTTTGAACTGCCAACCTCCTGTTTAGCAGTCAAATGCCTCAGACACTGCACCAGCAGAGTTCCTTGGATGTTAAGATTACATAATAAAAAAATTCAGTTTCCAGCACTGGTTTGATATAAAATGGCCTTTAAAAGGTATTTTTGAATGAAAATACTGAATTCCTGATGCTTCCTTTGAGACGTACTCTGTCAATAATTAATGAAGTATGGTTGTGGATTGTCTTCTATGAGGTATCTGTAGAGTCACATCTCATTCTGTAAACAGCATTTTGGAAACATCTTCATCTGAAAATCACGGTGAAGTTGCATTTTACCACTAAGCGGAGACTAGCAGCACTGTCAGGCTGGAATGACTGTTTTGAGATACCAGTGCTTGGTATGTAGACAGCTGTCAGGGATTCCATTTTGTTATTTAGGTTTGGATTTATTGCTCTCAAGTCTGTGACTGCAGGATAAATAAGGCAGTAGTCCCCAGAGCACACGAAATTAGGGACTTAAACTCTGACAATTGGCACAAGTTCTGATCATTTCATGTCTATAACTTTGAAGCTGAATAGTACATTTATAAATGCCAAATGTGGTCAATAATAAATGTTTTACTTTGGACTGTACTTCCTCCCATTTAGACGAACTTCCAGGAACTGCAATGGCAAAAACAAACAAACAAACAAAACATCATTACTACTCACTGTATCTAGTTAAACATTAGGAAATAAGTATACAGGAAAAAAACCCTTACTACACTGTGAACAAATTTTTATTAGTCTGATTTCTACCCTCTCTAAGCTGTTCTTTTGTTAGAAAAGTATGTCAGTTTACTTTTAAAAATGGCTTCTCATTAGTCCAACTTCTCCGGTTCACTCCTTAGACAAAGAATACTAGCCATCAATTATGAAGATTTTCATAAAAAGACTTTTTGTGAGGCAAGTATTGATTTGGGTGAAGGGAAAGGCAATATAACAAAAGCGAGTGACCAACACAATAATGCTAAGGAAAAAGAAGACACAGAGAGGTGCATAAGAGGTACAGACCACAAAGATAAACACTTTCACATACACATACTGCGTTATCAGTAATAACAAACATTAATCTATAGGTGGATACGCAGTGAACAGGCTGAATGATTAGGTATGTCTAGGCAAAAGAGAATAGAATATACCCATATATAAGTTTGGCAGATGATATTTCCACATTCGTATTTGTATGTGCTGTAAGAATGTCCATACATATAACAACAGTAGTAACAGGGAGCATAGTTATGGTAACTTCTTAGCCACAGCCAACCACCTTGAGGGAACAAGTTGTTGGGTCTGTGGGCTCAGGACCATGGCTGCAGGGGACATTGAGCCCAACTGGCATAACATACTACACAAAAACACTGTTCTATATCCTACTTTGGTGAGTAGCAACTGGGGTCTTAAAAGCTTGCAAGGGGCCATCTACGATGCAACAATTGGTCCCTCCTTGTCCAGAGCACAGAAGAATGAAGAAAACCAAAGATGCACAGTAACAATTAGTCCAAGGGCTAGCTGATGTGAAATGCAGCCTACATGATCCTGAGACCAGAAGAACTAGATGGTATCTGGCTACCACTATCAACCACTTGGAAAGGTATCAGTGTACGGGATCCTGGATAGAGTGGGAGAAAAATGTGGAACAAACCTCAAAATCACCTGATAGAGACAGGTTAAACCCCCGAGACTATGGGCCCTACTGACCCTTTGGGCCTGGCTTCCAGCCAAACAATAGACAGGCATATAAGGTGAACTTTTACACTAGGTAGGTGCACTCCTTAGAACAATCAACCATGGGAGATCAGAAGGGCAGTATTTGCACAGGGAGATAGCCCTAAGGGCAAGAATGCATAGGAAAGAAGGACACAGGGAAAACATAACCACAGGCAGAAAGTGGGAAGAGAGCTACTACAGTATGGAGATTGCAATCAACGTCATGAAACAAAATATGTACGAATTGTTGTACGGAAAATGAATTTGCTCTGTAAACTTTCACCCAAATCACAATTAAAAAGAAAAAAAAGACCTTTTGTACTTTCTTACAAACCTTATATATGTATTATTTTGATAAAAATTAAAAAGCATCAATTTGTTAAATGATTTATAGAAATAAGAGTCTCGTTTTTATTGTATAGAAAAAAGCACAGTAAATATATTTAATGTCTTTAATTTGACAGTATAAAAAACAATTCTTAATGTCTCATCTCAAAGAGATCAAAACTGATTGTTCTGCTATCAATGTTGACCTGCAACATTCCTTTGGAAGAGCCTTACATCTTCCTTAAAAATCCTTTTAGCAGAAAAGTCTTCCTACTTAATTATAGGCACAGATGTTTAGTTCCAAAGATAGAAGTCCACCAACCCCAGCCCCACGTTTACCGTTAGCAACATACTTAGCTGTATGTGAACTATGGCAGTATATTTTCCTGATGTGAGAGACCAGATATTTAAATCTTCCACTGAATAAACATCTTCTATTTTCATCAAGGCATCTTTGATATAGTCTATATTCAAATGGCTTGGCACACCTATTAGTTCAGATTAAATCACTTATAAGTTTCTCTTGGAAAAAAAAATTATATATGACTGTATTAAGAATCAAGAGTTTCATTGTTGTCCTAGCTCCAGTTATTAGCATAATTGATAATATTTTCTACTTCAAAGAAACCAAATGGCTTTGCCAAGTTCAGTTCAAATGAACACTTTATATTAATACTTTAATATAAATATACTTTAATATAAAGTATACACACATATAGTTTCCACTAAAAATGAAAGATATGTACAAAAAAGGTAAATGCTTTAAAATATTCATTCTTACTAAAAAGGAATGCCAATCAAACTAGAATACTTCATTTAACATATTAGCTAGGCCAGAGGTAGAGGGGTGAAGAAGCATCCAATGATAATAAACTTATTGAGAACTTACATGCTTACAGATATAGTATCAGTAAGACAAGGATGTGGTAAATAAAGTTGCAAGTATAAAGGAATTAAAGAGTTAATAAATCACTACACATAATTGCATTAAGAATCAAGAGTTTCATTACTGTCCTAGCTCCAGTTTATTAGCAGTATGACCTTGCCCAAGATATGTTATCCCTCTGAACCTCAATTTTCTTATTTGTAAATGGGGATAATAATGTCTACTTTGCCTATCTTGCTTAGCTATCATAAGGATCAAACGGTATAATCGATGGGAAAATGCGTTGATTCTTACATGTTATATAAATGTTAGGTGGTGTTCCTATAGCTTAATAAGTATCAGTAAAAAGAAAGGAAAAGACAAGCCTCCATCCCTAGACGGCTCCCTTCCCCCAAATCTGATTTAGGGAAGTAATAAACCCCTGACAGGGATATTAGTGAGATCTTACCTTCTAGTATTATAACTACTGTGTCCCATATGATGCGAAATGTTGTAAAAGCCACAAGTAATGAAAATATGTATGTACAGATGGGATCAGCAATCTTGTATTCTGGCTGAAAGGTAACAGATCAAAATTCCGTAGTCAAATATACCAAACCAATTGCTGCTGAGCTGATTCTGACATATGTTGACCCTATGTGTGTCAGAATATAACTGTGCACCATAGGATTTTCATGGCTGTGACCTTTAGGAAGCAGATCACCAAGACTTTATTCCAAGGCACTACTGCATGGGTTCAAACCAACCTTTTGGTTAGTAGCCCAGCACTTAACCATTTGTAATACCCAGAGACTCCAAATACAGACAGACATAAAACAGACTGTAAAGCAAAACAAAGCAGCCTTTGTCTCCTGTTCTTTTGCTTTCTTTAGCAAGAATAGAGAATACCTTCAAATCTTGAATGTTGTAATTGAGAAATCTTTACTCTTCCCTAAAAACCAAAAACCAAACTCACTACTGTTGAGTTTCCAAGGCAGTATCACTATGGAAGTAGATTGCCCAATCTTCCTCCTGAGGAGTGGCTGGTGGGTTTGAACCGCCAGCCTTCCGGTTAGCAGTTAAGTGCCTTAGGTACTATGCCACCAAAGCTCCTAGATTGTTTAAATGCCTCTCCTTGTGAGATCTATCTTGAGAAGCTCAATCGTGGATTCTACTGTTCTGCCCTGTACTTTCCTTCTCTAAATCTTCTATCCAGAATCATAGAATATAAGAGCTGGAAGTTTTATCAGCCATCTTATATTAGGGAGGTGGGAACTAAAATTCAGAGTCAAGGGACTTGTTTAAGGACACAGCAATGATGGCAGAGCCAAGACTAAAATTCAGATCTTTGGATTTATAGCTCTGTGCATATTCCACTACCTAGTAGTTCACTGACAACACTCAAAATTGAATTCTCCAGTAGAAGAATGACCAAAGCCAGCTACAGAGAAGCTACCCACAAAGTGATACTACTTTGTTTACTGCTAACAAAAGAGCTATACTGGTATCCAGATTAAGGCTGCATCAATGCAAAATAAATAGGACAGGCATTAGTATCCAGTATACTGATAAAAGACCATCCCCTTTGGTTTTAATGTTGAAATCAAATATATTTTAAAGCAGAAAAATTAGCAATCATATTACCTTGAATCGTATGATGTATGCAGCTATTAGAACACCAACACTCTGTACCAAATCACCCAAGGCATGTACAAATGCAGCTCTCACTGCCAGGCTATCCTGCCCATGGCTGTGTCCATGCCCGGAACTCATGGTAGGAGAATTGGAAGGTGTGTAGTGAGAATGGGAATGACGATGGCCAGACTGGTTCAACAGAAACCCCATTCTGTTTAAAATAAAAGAAAACATTATTATCTTTTATTTTGTTGAAAATATTTGTTACTCGTCAAACATTAATGAAGCAACAAGCAACTCATTTATTTACTCACTTAATAAACATCTGCGCACCTACTATGCATCAGGCACCGTTCTAGATGGTAGAGTCACAACAGTAAATAAGACAGACATATACCTACAACCATGGAGCTTAAATTCTAGTTGGGAAGGCAGAAAAATAAGCAAACATATATATATATTTAATGCCAGGTAATGCAAATGCCTGTAAGAAAAGTAAAGCACAGTACAGGGATGGAGAGTAATGGGAGAGTGGTCACAGCAGGACCTGCCTTCATTCAGAGACCTGAATGAAGTCAGAGGGCAAGCTGTGGGAGAACAGTGTTCTAGGCAGAAGGAATAGCAGGGCAAAGGCCCAAAGATAAAAATGTGCTCACTGTGACTAGAATAAAGTGAGTGAAAGAGCTAAGGGATGAGTTGGAAAGGTACACAGGGTCTTATTAAAAAGGATTTGGAAAAGACTGTTGATTTTACTCTAAGTGCAATAGGAAGTCACTATGACAGAGATTGGCAAACTACAACCCCTTAGGCCAAATTTGGCCTAACATCTGTTTTAGTAAATAAAATTTTATTGGACTCCAGCTCTGCTCATTTGTTTACATATCAACCGTGGCTAGTTTCCTGCTTTAACAGTAGAGCTGAGGAGTTGTTACAGAGACTATATGGCTCTCAAAGCCTAAAATATTTACTACCTGATCCTTTATAGAAAAAGTTTGCTAACCTCTGGTCTAAATAATAAAATAGGTAACACAAATTTTTTTTTTTTAATAGATAGTTTTAAGGAAAAAATCTAGTTAACATGAAAGTATTATAAAATTAAAGTTAAATAAATTTTAAAAAAAGACACTTTGCCCTGCTTAAATTCCTGATTATTTATTAGTCATTATCCAGTATATCTGAGCCAACTAATGAGGAATTTATAATGCCAAAAGTTTCCTATCAACATTTATTATAAAATTTAATGTGTTATATAATTTAAAAATATACAAAAGTATCACTTCATATTACTGAATAGTCTCTAAGTTCACAGTACTTGAAAATATTTAATGTAAAAAAAAGAGCTTACATTATGTTAACTGCAACTCCAACAGCTGCAGTAATGAGCATTATATCTCCATTTATTTCGTAGTCCATATGGATAGTTCTTTGCACAGCTTCATATAAGAGGAATCCCATAAGTATATACACCAATAGCACGCTAATCATAGCTGACAAAACTTCTGGAGGGAAAAATGTATAAAACAAATATTTGTAGCAAGGTTATTACACTTTATACAAATTAAATGCTGTATAGTTTTTTATTTATATTTTTTTCCTCTAAGGAGATAACAGCACTATACCATTTTTGTCATGTCATTTTCTTCTCCAAAGAGGATTTAGCAGCTTACTGATCTGGATCCTCCACTATTTCATCCCCTCTATTCCCTACCCTCCTGTGATATCTCTTTAGGGGCAAACCATGTATATTTAGAAATCATTCACAATATAAAATATGACAAACTAAAAACAAATAATTGTAACATACATGACTACAGACTAATTTCCTTAATGAAAGAAATATAAATAAGATTCCTTTTCTTTCCTACCAAACTGGCAAAGATTAAAAAGTTTGATAATACCTAGAGTTGGCAAGGATATATTTTAGTAACATTAATCAAAATTTTAAATGCATATATTCTGTGATCTAGCAATTCTGCTTCTAGGAGTCTCTCCAACAGAAACACTTCCATCGTGTACAAGATATGAACGAAGTTTTCACTGCAGCATTGTCCGCAGCAGCAAAAAGAAATCTGGTGATTTTAAATGTCCAACAATGAGGAACTAAATAAATAAATCATGATATATACATGTAATCAGGATACCACATAGCCATTTATTTAAAAACAAAAGGGAGGGAAAAAAACCCAAATTCATAATCACAAGAAAGATAAAACAAGAAAATGTTACATCTAGGAAGTAGGAGTAAAAGCTAGGGATTTACTCCCCCCCCTTTTTTTTGGCACTGTTTGCAATGTCTTTAATTTTTACCACAAATATGTATTATTTTTAGACCAAAGAAAACAAGTAAAAGTATATACAAGGCAGGCAAATACCTTTGACCCAGGAATTCTTCTTCTAGAAACAACATACACATTTATACCAAATGAGTTGCACATGTGTAAAATGTGGTACATTATGAAGCTATATATTAAGCACTGTATATTATAGAAAATATATACATACATATATATACACACACACACACACACATACATACACACACAATATATATGTATCATAAAATAGGAAGAATCAAAAAGTGATCAATAGGACCCTTGTAACATGAAATACTGTGCAACTGTAGAAAAAGGAATCAGAAAGCTCTTTATGTACTGATAAGAAATAATCTCCAAGATAGTGCTATGTAAAAAAAGCATGGTGCAGAACAGTGTGTATGGTATATTACCATCTGTGTAAAGCATGGAAAAAAGAATATATAAATAATCACCTGTAAATGCAGTATTTGCAAGAATATACAAAATACTGATAAAACACTGGCTACACTGGGTAAGGAGAATGAGTGGGAGACAAGGAGTGACTTTTCAGTGTCTATGCTTTCATGCTATTTGAATTTTCTACTGTATTGAATATAAAGTAAAAATCATTTTTTACCTTTCCAAAATAATCAAAAGAAAACACAGTAATAGGAAGAATGATTTTAAATAATTAACATCAGTACATAAGACAAATGTTGACACTCAAAACAATTAAAGCAGGAAAATAATTTTAAAGAAAACTTGTGCTTTAGAGAAACCAAACATTAATTCTTTTAAGTATCAAAAGGTAAAGCAATTTGGAACACTGGTACCTGGGAGAATTTCCTGTGTGAAGGTTCCAGGCAGTCCAAATATACTGGACTTTAAAAGATTATTATTCCAATGTATAAATTATAATACAGAAAAATTATCTAGAAGTTTCTTGAAGATACTTGATTAATGTAGCCAAAACGAATAAAATCCTATGCATCAACAAGATAGATGTTGGACTAAGGCAGAAAGCATACATTCTTATTCAAAACTATGGACATGCTACTACTGACATGCCAATAACTATACTTTGAAAGAGACATAAGAGCTAGAGAAGTTAGAAAAAAGACCAACTAAAATACATGAAGCTGTGGAAAGACTGTAAGCTCACTGAGGACGGAAACCTAGTCTTATTCCATGTCACATTTACTGTAGGGCTTAGCAGATTGCATGTAGTAGGTATACAAATATTTGTGGATGAATTTGTAGAATGAAGCTTTTCACAAGTTGAACAAAGGAAGATGATAAAAAATCTATGTAATTATGAAAATTAGATAGAATATGAATAATCAGTTATTTACTAAATCTAAGAAAAAAAAAGACAAATAGATAAAAGGAGAAGGCTCAAGCCAAATAAAAGATAGAAAATACATGGAAGTTTCTGCCTTCAGTTATAACTGCTCATGATAAAGTACACATAAATAATATAAAGAATTTAAAAAAATTTAAACTGTAAAATTTCATGTATTAGTGGTAGCCACCTCATTTTACTCACAAAGAGAACTTTAATCATGTGTCAAGGCTGAAGCTAGCAATGAGGCCATCTTTACTTTAAAGATGATTAAAGTACCTTTAATCAAATTTTTAATATAAAAATTATAAAGAAATATACTTTACATTTATAAAGATTTACAGATATATAAATTAATGATATGGAGATGTGAATGATTATAATAAAAGTATGTTCAAAACCCTCAATAAGTAGGATAACCATACTTTTCAGTTTTCCCTGAACAGTCCCAGTTGTCTACTGTACTGGTATAATCATCAATAGTGCTTCATTTTACTCTCAAAAGTGTCCTGGTTTGGATGATAAATTATATGGTCACCCTAGTGGGCTGTCAGATAAAATATAGGCTGCACAGTTAGTTATATTTTAATTTAAGATAAACAACAGATAATATTTTCGTGTATTTCTCAACAGCACCTAAAACATTTCTTACACAATATTTGAGATACACTGAGTATCCTATAACATTATTTTCTTTATAAACCTGGCAACCCTATACCCTAGTGATGATTTTCCTAAACACTTAGAAGTACCTTTTTGTGAATTCTCAGATTAAGCACACTCATTTTCTTAGTTTCTAATGCTGCCGTAGCAGAAATATGTGTTGAATTTGGTGAAGGGAAGATAATATAACAAAAGTGTGTGACCAGAACAATATCACTAAAGAAAAGGAAGACACAGAGAGGGGCATAAGAGGTACAGACAACAAAGGTAAATACTTACATACACAATACTACATTATCAGTAATAACAAACGCTAATGTACCAGTGGATACATAGGTAGACAGGCAAGACAATCAGGTATAGGCAGGTGAACAGGAATATACCCATGACCATATATAAGTTTGGTAGATGATATTCCTACATACATATTTGTACATGCTATAAAAATGTCCATATATGTTATAGAGATAACAGGGGACAAAGTTAATACAACTTCTTGCCACAACCAAGCACTCTGAGGGAGTAAGTTGCTGGGCCTGCAGACTGAGGACCATGGTCACTAGGGACATTGAGCTCAACTGGCATAACATACTACACACAAACATTGTTCCACATTCTACTTTGGTGAGTAGCAACTGGGGTCTTAAAAGTTTGCAAGCTGCCATCTAAGATGCAAATACTGATCTCTCCTTATCCAGAACAAAGAAGAGTGAAGAAAATCAAAGACACATGGAAACAATTAGTCCAAGGGGCTAATGGAGCATGGGAGCCTAAATGATCCTGAGAACAGAAGAACTAGATGGTACCCAACTACCACTGCCAACCATCTGGAAAGGGATCTGTGTAGGAGATCCTGGATAGAGTGGGAGAAAAATGCAGAACAAAATTAAAAAAAAAAACAAAAAAAAACAACCACGCAGGGTCAATGATTGGATAGAGACTGGTGAAATCCCCAAGATTATGGCTCCTAGTCACCCTTTGGGGATGGAGTTGAACTTACTCCCCTGGTTTAACTCTCACCCAAACAATTGTACTCATGAGGAACCTTTACATTGACCAGGAGGCTGTCGTTGGAACAGAACAAGTAAACACTGCATGGTTTAAAATGAGGAAGGCAGTGTGTCAGGGTTGTATCCTTTCCCCATACGTATTCAATCTATATGCTGAGCAAATAATCCAAGAAACTGGACTATATGAAGAAGAACATGACATCAAGATTGGAGGAAGAATCATTAACAACTTGCGATACACTAACAACACAACTTTGCTTGCTGAAAATGAAGATGCTTGAGCCACTTACTGAGGAAGATTGAAGAATACAGTCTGCAGTATGGATTACATCTCAATATAAAGAAAACAAAAATCTTCACAACTGGACCTATAAGCAGCATCACGATAAATGGAGAAAAGATTGAGGTTGTCAAGGAATTCACATTGCTTGATTCTACAATCAACACCAATGAAAGCAGCAGTCAGGACATTAGATGATGTATAGCACTGGGCAGGTCGGCTGCAAAGGACCTCTTTCAAGTGCTGAGAAGCAGTGATGTCTTCTTCAGGATTAAGGTGCACCTGACACAAGCCATGATATTTTCAATAGCCTCATGTGGATGTGAGAGCTGGATGATGAATAAGGAAGACCAAAGAAGAGTTGATGCTTTTGAGTTGTGGTGCTGGCGAAGAATGCTGAAGGTACCATAGACTGCTAGAGGAACTAACAGATCTGTCCTGGAGGAAGTGCAGCTGAAATGCTCCTTGGAAGCGAGAATAGCCAGACTTTGTCTCACCTACTTTGGTCATGTTGTCAGAAGGGACCATTCCCTGAAGAAGGATGTCATGCTTGGTAAGGTAGAGGGTCAACAAAAGAGGGGAAGGCCTCCAATGGGATGGATTGACATGGTGGCTGTGACAATGGGCTCAAGTACAGCAAAGATCATGGAGCTGGTGCGGGATTGGGTGGTGTTTCGTTCTGCTGTGCACAGGGTCACTATGAGTCAGAGATGACTCGACTGTACCTAATAACAATAACAAATACAGGCCTACAGGCTGTACAGCTACACCACGGAGATGTACTCCTTAGAACAATCAACCATGGGAGATCTGAAGAGCAGCATTTGCCCAGGAAGAATGTTAGGGAGGCAGAAATGCATAGGTAAGAAGGATACAGGGAAAGGGTAACCACAGGGAGGAAGTGGGAAGAGAGCTATTACATTGTGGGAACTGTGATCAGTAACATGAAACAAAATGTGTATTAACTGTTGAATGGAAAACTAATCTGCTCTGTAAAATTTCACCCAAATCACACACACACACACAAAGTTTCTAAAAGAAGAAATACTGATACAGAAGTGGATTAGGCACCAACTAGTGGAAAAACCTGAATGAAAACAGTCAGTATGGAGATGGAGAGAGCTGTGGACTGTCAGCTACTCTGATGGGACTAACAACCTGAATATTTCCAAGTGGTATTGGGACCTGAGAATTGACCTAAAGATCAGCCCTGTCTGCCAAGGGGCTTCAGGGATGACTGAACTGGTGGCCTATGAGTAGGAAGGGAAACAGCAAGGAGAGAGACAACCTGAGCTGTGGACTTTCAGTTGTCCAGAGGGCGTAGCCATTTTGATTGTTTGCAAGCTGTGGCCATTTTGGATATTTAAAGTGACTGAGGGTTGCAGCCATTTGGAATGTTTACAAGCAGCAGCCATTTTGGATATTTAAAGTGACCAAGGGTGTAGCCATTTTGAATGATTACAAGCAGTGGCCATTTTGGATATTTAAAGTGACAGCATTTTCATTTGGATTCCAGAGACTTAAGAATAGGCTCCATTTGCCAAGGACAGCAGGGACGTATAGGAGGCTGAGGAAAGGAGGTAGGTAGTGAGTGTATAAATGCTGCCAACTACCGAATAGAGAAGCACAGTACGCTGTTTACTTAGACAACATTCAAACAAAACAAAGAAAACAAAAAATGGTGGGCAAGTCACTCCAGCATACAATCACCAATTAAATATAAACACAAAAATGTCACAATGTCTTGGAGACAACAGAGCATCATAGTCCACACAAAGAAGCAAGATAAAACAAGAGAAACAAAGGACCAGGATACAGACCCAGAACACATCCCTGAGGAAGAAGCAGCATTGGAACTCCCTGATAAGGAATTCAAAAGAATTGTATTTAGGTACCTTCAACAGATTAGAGACACATCAAGGAAAACACTGACAAAATTGATGAAAACACAGAGAAAAGCCTAGAACAATTTCGAAAGACAATACAAGAACAAAATGACAAACTAAATGAAAAATTAGAAATGATACAAAATCTACAGATGAAATCCAGAAGGTTAATACTAAATTCTCAGAAATAGGTAACACATTGAATGGGCAAAGGAGTAGAACTGAATCCATGGAAAACAGAATTAGTGAGATTGAAGACAAATACCTCAATACGTCACTGGAAAGGAATCAATCAGAAAAAAGGATCAAAACAAAATGAAGAAAGTCCAAGGTTCATGTAGGATACCATCCAAAGGAATAACCTAGGTGTAATCAGAATTCCAGAACAGGAAGAGACAAATAAAACCACAAAGAAAATTGCAGACTTGTTGGAAGAAAATTTCCCTGGTATGACGAAAGATGAGAATATAACCATTTAAGAAATCCAATGAACCCCAAACAGGATAGACCCCAAAAGAAAATCACCAACACATATCATCATCAAACTCACCAAAACCAAAGACAAAGAAAGAATCCTGAAAGCAGCATGGGAAAAATGAAAAGTTACCCACAAGGGGCAACCAAGACTAAGCTTGGGTATCTTGGCAGAAATTATGCAGGGTGAGAAGACAATGGGATAGTATATATAAAATCCTGAAAGAAAAAAATTCCCAACCAAGAATTATATACCCAGCAAAATTGTCCCTCAAATGTGATGTTGAAATTAGGACATTTCCAGATAAGCAGAAATTAAGGGAATTTGTTAAGACCAGATGAACCTTACAAGAGATGCTAAAGGGAGTCCTTTGGACAGAGAACCAACACCAGCAAACAAGAACCAACCATTAACATTCATGATGACATAACCCAGAAACCAACCCAGTTATGCAAATATCCAAAGTAAATAAGCCCACAAGATTGTAAACAGGGAACCAGGGATATCAATTGACAAATGAGGACAACTACAAACCAAAAAGAGGGAAAAAACTGTGTAGTTACAGAACTTCTAAATGGTAGGGAAGTTGAGACAACTGTAAGATAGGTTGGACTGTTCTAAACTTGAGAGGTAAATTATAAATCACAGGATAACTTCAAAGAAAAATGGTAAACCTCCACATCAAAATAAAAAAGAAGACCAGCACAAATATTTAGCAAATACTAAAACAATAGCAATGAAGGCAGTAATAACATGATTCATAAAACGAGCTCAGCACAGAAAATTATACAGAACAAAGAAATCAGCAACACCATGAAAAAGCACGTAACAAAATGACAGCAACAAATTCATACTTGTCGATAATTACACTGAATGTCACTGTTTTATATGCACCACTCAAGAGATGGAGAGTTGCAGACTAGATAAGAAAACATAACCCATCAATATGCTGTCTACAAGAGACACACCTTAGAAAGAAAGACAAAAATAGACAAAATCAAAGGTTGGAAAAAGATACATCAAGCAAATGGCAACCATAGAAGAGCAGGAGTGGCAATATTAATTTTTGATAAAATTGACTTTAAGACAAAAACCAACATAAGAGACAAGGAAGGACATTATATCACCACAGAAGAATGGATAACCAAACAATGGTTTGGTTACACACAACGGAATAGTATGCAACACTAAAGAACAATGTAGAATCTGCCAAACACTGCATAACATGGATGAACTTGGAGGACATTATGCTGAGTGAAATAAGTCAATCACAGAAGGACAAATATAGTATTAGTTCATTATTGGAAAAAGTCAAGGAAAGGTTTATAAATTGAAGGAAACTTAGTTGGTTACTGGTGGGGGGGACATCGCAAAACAAAACATGCATTGACTTATATCACTTTAGTTTTGTGTATTTCACTGTACATAAATTATATTTCAATAAAATGTATTAAAAAAGAAGAAGAAGAAGAAACACAACAAGTGGGTGGTTTTAACAGAGACAAATTTATTTTCTCACAGTTTAGGAAGCTAAAAGTCTGACTTCAGGGCCATGGCCCTAGAGAAAGGTTCTGTCGGCTCTGGGGGAAAGTCCTTGTCTCTTTCTGGCTTCTATTCCTAGTTCCTTGGTATTCAATCATGTGGTATATATCTTTCCCTCCATTTGTACCTGCCTGCTTGCTTGCTTGATCTGCTCTTTAGTATCTTAAAAGATACTGATTTATGGTACAACCACTGTGGAAAGCAGTATGGCGATTCCTTAAAAAGTTGGAATTAAAAATACCATTTGACCCTGCCATTCCATTACTAGGTATATATCCTAAAGAAGTGAGAGCCATGACAAGAACAGACATATGCACACCCATGTTCATCGC